>NC_083721.1:138610803-138931461 GCF_028564815.1 Eubalaena glacialis | reverse complement strand
TCTGAGAAGAACATGAGTTTTCTCCTAAAAACCTTGGGTTTCCAGTTCCTTGTTGGAAGCTCACCCTGCTCTGCGCTATACCTAAAGTGAAAGTCAACGTGAGCCCAAGCCTCGAAGTAAGGCCCTGATTATCCTTGCAAAACGAGAGGCGTGGAGCAGCTCCATGAGGCCTTCATCGTTGTTCTGCTTTAGTTTCAAGGTAGTAAGCTTTTCAACACTCCTAGGGGCCTTGCTTCAGCACCCGTTTCAGTACCAGAACACTGCGTAGAACCAGGAAGCTCTGCTCCTGCGTGTATGCTGCGTGTCAACCTAGAAATTAGAGACTGATGGCACAAGGCTAGTTTTCCCATTATGAAAGCTCCTTTGATGCGGCCCCGAAGCTACCTGAAAAGCACTGTTGTTACCGTGCTTTTACTTACAGCCGGCATGGTTCATAGAAGAAAATGAGTTTTCTCGAAAGAAACCTTGTGCTTCCAGTTCCTAGTTGGAAGCTCACCCTGCTCTGCTCTATACCAAACGTGAAAGTCAATGTGAGCACTAGCCTCGAAGTAAGGCCCTGATTATCCTGGCAAAACGGGAGGCGTGCAGCAGCTCCATGAGGCCTTCATCGCTGTTCTGCTTTAGTTTCACGGTAGTAAGCTTTCCAAGACTCCTAGGGACTTTGCTTAAGCAACCGTTTCGGTACCAGAACACTGCGTAGAGACAGTAAGCTCTGGTCCTGCGTGTATGCTGCGTGTCAACCTAGAAATTGGAGACTGATGGCATAAGGTTTCTTTTCCCATTATGAAAGCTCCGTTCATGCGGCCTCGAAGCTACCTGAAAAGCATTGTTGTTGCCGGGGTTTTCCTCACTGCCGGCATGGTTCTGAGAAGAAAATGAGTTTTCTCCTAAGAAACCTTGGGTTTCCAGTTCCTTGTTGGAAGCTCACCCTGCTCTGCGCTATACCTAAAGTGAAAGTCAACGTGAGCCTAAGCTTCGAAGTAAGGCCCTGATTATCCTTGCAAAACGAGAGGCGTGCAGCAGCTCCATGAGGCCTTCATCGTTGTTCTGCTTCAGTTTCAAGGTAGTAAGCTTTTCAACACTCCTACGGGCCTTGCTTCTGCACCCGTTTTTTGTACCAGAACACTGCGTAGAACCAGGAAGCTCTGCTCCTGCGTGTATGCTGCGTGTCAACCTAGAAATTAGAGACTGATGGCACAAGGCTAGTTTTCCCATTGAGAAAGCTCCGTTGATGCGGCCCCGAAGCTACCTGAAAAGCACTGTTGTTACCGTGCTTTTACTTACAGCCGGCATGGTTCATAGAAGAAAATGAGTTTTCTCGAAAGAAACCTTGTGCTTCCAGTTCCTAGTTGGAAGCTCACCCTGCTCTGCTCTATACCAAACGTGAAAGTCAATGTGAGCACTAGCCTCGAAGTAAGGCCCTGATTATCCTGGCAAAACGGGAGGCGTGCAGCAGCTCCATGAGGCCTTCATCGCTGTTCTGCTTTAGTTTCACGGTAGTAAGCTTTCCAACATTCCTAGGGACTTTGCTTAAGCAACCGTTTCGGTACCAGAACACTGCGTAGAGACAGTAAGCTCTGGTCCTGCGTGTATGCTGCGTGTCAACCTAGAAATTGGAGACTGATGGCATAAGGCTTCTTTTCCCATTATGAAAGCTCCGTTCATGCGGCCTCGAAGCTACCTGAAAAGCATTGTTGTTGCCGGGGTTTTCCTCACTGCCGGCATGGTTCTGAGAAGAAAATGAGTTTTCTCCTAAAAACCTTGGGTTTCCAGTTCCTTGTTGGAAGCTCACCCTGCTCTGCGCTATACCTAAAGTGAAAGTCAACGTGAGCCCAAGCTTCGAAGTAAGGCCCTGATTATCCTTGCAAAACGAGAGGCGTGCAGCAGCTCCATGAGGCCTTCATCGTTGTTCTGCTTTAGTTTCAAGGTAGTAAGCTTTTCAACACTCCTAGGGGCCTTGCTTCAGCACCCGTTTCAGTACCAGAACACTGCGTAGAACCAGGAAGCTCTGCTCCTGCGTGTATGCTGCGTGTCAACCTAGAAATTAGAGACTGATGGCACAAGGCTAGTTTTCCCATTATGAAAGCTCCGTTGATGCGGCCCCGAAGCTACCTGAAAAGCACTGTTGTTACCGTGCTTTTACTTACAGCCGGCATGGTTCATAGAAGAAAATGAGTTTTCTCGAAAGAAACCTTGTGCTTCCAGTTCCTAGTTGGAAGCTCACCCTGCTCTGCTCTATACCAAACGTGAAAGTCAATGTGAGCACTAGCCTCGAAGTAAGGCCCTGATTATCCTGGCAAAACGGGAGGCGTGCAGCAGCTCCATGAGGCCTTCATCGCTGTTCTGCTTTAGTTTCACGGTAGTAAGCTTTTCAACATTCCTAGGGACTTTGCTTAAGCAACCGTTTCGGTACCAGAACACTGCGTAGAGACAGTAAGCTCTGGTCCTGCGTGTATGCTGCGGGTCAACCTAGAAATTGGAGACTGATGGCATAAGGCTTCTTTTCCCATTATGAAAGCTCCGTTCATGCGGCCTCGAAGCTACCTGAAAAGCATTGTTGTTGCCGGGGTTTTCCTCACTGCCGGCATGGTTCTGAGAAGAAAATGAGTTTTCTCCTGAGAAACCTTGGGTTTCCAGTTCCTTGTTGGACGCTCACCCTGCTCTGTGCTATACCTAAAGTGAAAGTCAACGTGAGCCCAAGCTTCGAAGTAAGGCCCTGATTATCCTTGCAAAACGAGAGGCGTGCAGCAGCTCCATGAGGCCTTCATCGTTGTTCTGCTTTAGTTTCAAGGTAGTAAGCTTTACAGCACTCCTAGGGGCCTTGCTTCAGCACCCGTTTCAGTACCAGAACACTGCGTAGAACCAGGAAGCTCTGCTCCTGCGTGTATGCTGCGTGTCAACCTAGAAATTAGAGACTGATGGTACAAGGCTAGTTTTCCCATTATGAAAGCTCCGTTGATGCGGCCCCGAAGCTACCTGAAAAGCACTGTTGTTACCGTGCTTTTACTTACAGCCGGCATGGTTCATAGAGGAAAATGAGTTTTCTCGAAAGAAACCTTGTGCTTCCAGTTCCTAGTTGGAAGCTCACCCTGCTCTGCTCTATACCAAACGTGAAAGTCAATGTGAGCACTAGCCTCGAAGTAAGGCCCTGATTATCCTGGCAAAACGGGAGGCGTGCAGCAGCTCCATGAGGCCTTCATCGCTGTTCTGCTTTAGTTTCACGGTAGTAAGCTTTCCAACATTCCTAGGGACTTTGCTTAAGCAACCGTTTCGGTACCAGAACACTGCGTAGAGACAGTAAGCTCTGGTCCTGCGTGTATGCTGCGTGTCAACCTAGAAATTGGAGACTGATGGCATAAGGCTTCTTTTCCCATTATGAAAGCTCCGTTCATGCGGCCTCGAAGCTACCTGAAAAGCATTGTTGTTGCCGGGGTTTTCCTCACTGCCGGCATGGTTCTGAGAAGAAAATGAGTTTTCTCCTGAGAAACCTTGGGGTTCCAGTTCCTTGTTGGAAGCTCACCCTGCTCTGCGCTATACCTAAAGTGAAAGTCAACGTGAGCCCAAGCTTCGAAGTAAGGCCCTGATTATCCTTGCAAAACGAGAGGCGTGGAGCAGCTCCATGAGGCCTTCATCGTTGTTCTGCTTTAGTTTCAAGGTAGTAAGCTTTTCAACACTCCTAGGGGCCTTGCTTCATCACCCGTTTCAGTACCAGAACACTGCGTAGAACCAGGAAGCTCTGCTCCTGCGTGTATGCTGCGTGTCAACCTAGAAATTAGAGACTGATGGCACAAGGCTAGTTTTCCCATTATGAAAGCTCCGTTGATGCGGCCCCGAAGCTACCTGAAAAGCACTGTTGTTACCGTGCTTTTACTTACAGCCGGCATGGTTCATAGAAGAAAATGAGTTTTCTCGAAAGAAACCTTGTGCTTCCAGTTCCTAGTTGGAAGCTCACCCTGCTCTGCTCTATACCAAACGTGAAAGTCAATGTGAGCACTAGCCTCGAAGTAAGGCCCTGATTATCCTGGCAAAACGGGAGGCGTGCAGCAGCTCCATGAGGCCTTCATCGCTGTTCTGCTTTAGTTTCACGGTAGTAAGCTTTCCAACATTCCTAGGGACTTTGCTTAAGCAACCGTTTCGGTACCAGAACACTGCGTAGAGACAGTAAGCTCTGGTCCTGCGTGTATGCTGCGTGTCAACCTAGAAATTGGAGACTGATGGCATAAGGCTTCTTTTCCCATTATGAAAGCTCCGTTCATGCGGCCTCGAAGCTACCTGAAAAGCATTGTTGTTGCCGGGGTTTTCCTCACTGCCGGCATGGTTCTGAGAAGAAAATGAGTTTTCTCCTGAGAAACCTTGGGGTTCCAGTTCCTTGTTGGAAGCTCACCCTGCTCTGCGCTATACCTAAAGTGAAAGTCAACGTGAGCCCAAGCTTCGAAGTAAGGCCCTGATTATCCTTGCAAAACGAGAGGCGTGGAGCAGCTCCATGAGGCCTTCATCGTTGTTCTGCTTTAGTTTCAAGGTAGTAAGCTTTTCAACACTCCTAGGGGCCTTGCTTCAGCACCCGTTTCAGTACCAGAACACTGCGTAGAACCAGGAAGCTCTGCTCCTGCGTGTATGCTGCGTGTCAACCTAGAAATTAGAGACTGATGGCACAAGGCTAGTTTTCCCATTATGAAAGCTCCGTTGATGCGGCCCCGAAGCTACCTGAAAAGCACTGTTGTTACCGTGCTTTTACTTACAGCCGGCATGGTTCATAGAAGAAAATGAGTTTTCTCGAAAGAAACCTTGTGCTTCCAGTTCCTAGTTGGAAGCTCACCGTGCTCTGCTCTATACCAAACGTGAAAGTCAATGTGAGCACTAGCCTCGAAGTAAGGCCCTGATTATCCTGGCAAAACGGGAGGCGTGCAGCAGCTCCATGAGGCCTTCATCGCTGTTCTGCTTTAGTTTCACGGTAGTAAGCTTTCCAACATTCCTAGGGACTTTGCTTAAGCAACCGTTTCGGTACCAGAACACTGCGTAGAGACAGTAAGCTCTGGTCCTGCGTGTATGCTGCGTGTCAACCTAGAAATTGGAGACTGATGGCATAAGGCTTCTTTTCCCATTATGAAAGCTCCGTTCATGTGGCCTCGAAGCTACCTGAAAAGCATTGTTGTTGCCGGGGTTTTCCTCACTGCCGGCATGGTTCTGAGAAGAAAATGAGTTTTCTCCTAAGAAACCTTGGGGTTCCAGATCCTTGTTGGAAGCTCACCCTGATCTGCGCTATACCTAAAGTGAAAGTCAACGTGAGCCCAAGCTTCGAAGTAAGGCCCTGATTATCCTTGCAAAACGAGAGGCGTGCAGCAGCTCCATGAGGCCTTCATCGTTGTTCTGCTTTAGTTTCAAGGTAGTAAGCTTTTCAACACTCCTAGGGGCCTTGCTTCAGCACCCGTTTCAGTACCAGAACACTGCGTAGAACCAGGAAGCTCTGCTCCTGCGTGTATGCTGCGTGTCAACCTAGAAATTAGAGACTGATGGCACAAGGCTAGTTTTCCCATTATGAAAGCTCCGTTGATGCGGCCCCGAAGCTACCTGAAAAGCACTGTTGTTACCGTGCTTTTACTTACAGCCGGCATGGTTCATAGAAGAAAATGAGTTTTCTCGAAAGAAACCTTGTGCTTCCAGTTCCTAGTTGGAAGCTCACCCTGCTCTGCTCTATACCAAACGTGAAAGTCAATGTGAGCACTAGCCTCGAAGTAAGGCCCTGATTATCCTGGCAAAACGGGAGGCGTGCAGCAGCTCCATGAGGCCTTCATCGCTGTTCTGCTTTAGTTTCACGGTAGTAAGCTTTTCAACATTCCTAGGGACTTTGCTTAAGCAACCGTTTCGGTACCAGAACACTGCGTAGAGACAGTAAGCTCTGGTCCTGCGTGTATGCTGCGTGTCAACCTAGAAATTGGAGACTGATGGCATAAGGCTTCTTTTCCCATTATGAAAGCTCCGTTCATGCGGCCTCGAAGCTACCTGAAAAGCATTGTTGTTGCCGGGGTTTTCCTCACTGCCGGCATGGTTCTGAGAAGAAAATGAGTTTTCTCCTGAGAAACCTTGGGTTTCCAGTTCCTTGTTGGACGCTCACCCTGCTCTGTGCTATACCTAAAGTGAAAGTCAACGTGAGCCCAAGCTTCGAAGTAAGGCCCTGATTATCCTTGCAAAACGAGAGGCGTGCAGCAGCTCCATGAGGCCTTCATCGTTGTTCTGCTTTAGTTTCAAGGTAGTAAGCATTTCAGCACTCCTAGGGGCCTTGCTTCAGCACCCGTTTCAGTACCAGAACACTGCGTAGAACCAGGAAGCTTTGCTCCTGCGTGTATGCTGCGTGTCAACCTAGAAATTAGAGACTGATGGCACAAGGCTAGTTTTCCCATTATGAAAGCTCCGTTGATGCGGCCCCGAAGCTACCTGAAAAGCACTGTTGTTACCGTGCTTTTACTTACAGCCGGCATGGTTCATAGAAGAAAATGAGTTTTCTCGAAAGAAACCTTGTGCTTCCAGTTCCTAGTTGGAAGCTCACCCTGCTCTGCTCTATACCAAACGTGAAAGTCAATGTGAGCACTAGCCTCGAAGTAAGGCCCTGATTATCCTGGCAAAACGGGAGGCGTGCAGCAGCTCCATGAGGCCTTCATCGCTGTTCTGCTTTAGTTTCACGGTAGTAAGCTTTTCAACATTCCTAGGGACTTTGCTTAAGCAACCGTTTCGGTACCAGAACACTGCGTAGAGACAGTAAGCTCTGGTCCTGCGTGTATGCTGCGTGTCAACCTAGAAATTGGAGACTGATGGCATAAGGCTTCTTTTCCCATTATGAAAGCTCCGTTCATGCGGCCTCGAAGCTACCTGAAAAGCATTGTTGTTGCCGGGGTTTTCCTCACTGCCGGCATGGTTCTGAGAAGAAAATGAGTTTTCTCCTGAGAAACCTTGGGTTTCCAGTTCCTTGTTGGACGCTCACCCTGCTCTGTGCTATACCTAAAGTGAAAGTCAACGTGAGCCCAAGCTTTGAAGTAAGGCCCTGATTATCCTTGCAAAACGAGAGGCGTGCAGCAGCTCCATGAGGCCTTCATCGTTGTTCTGCTTTAGTTTCAAGGTAGTAAGCATTTCAGCACTCCTAGGGGCCTTGCTTCAGCACCCGTTTCAGTACCAGAACACTGCGTAGAACCAGGAAGCTCTGCTCCTGCGTGTATGCTGCGTGTCAACCTAGAAATTAGAGACTGATGGCACAAGGCTAGTTTTCCCATTATGAAAGCTCCGTTGATGCGGCCCCGAAGCTACCTGAAAAGCACTGTTGTGACCGTGCTTTTACTTACAGCCGGCATGGTTCATAGAGGAAAATGAGTTTTCTCGAAAGAAACCTTGTGCTTCCAGTTCCTAGTTGGAAGCTCACCCTGCTCTGCTCTATACCAAACGTGAAAGTCAATGTGAGCACTAGCCTCGAAGTAAGGCCCTGATTATCCTGGCAAAACGGGAGGCGTGCAGCAGCTCCATGAGGCCTTCATCGCTGTTCTGCTTTAGTTTCACGGTAGTAAGCTTTCCAACATTCCTAGGGACTTTGCTTAAGCAACCGTTTCGGTACCAGAACACTGCGTAGAGACAGTAAGCTCTGGTCCTGCGTGTATGCTGCGTGTCAACCTAGAAATTGGAGACTGATGGCATAAGGCTTCTTTTCCCATTATGAAAGCTCCGTTCATGCGGCCTCGAAGCTACCTGAAAAGCATTGTTGTTGCCGGGGTTTTCCTCACTGCCGGCATGGTTCTGAGAAGAAAATGAGTTTTCTCCTGAGAAACCTTGGGGTTCCAGTTCCTTGTTGGAAGCTCACCCTGCTCTGCGCTATACCTAAAGTGAAAGTCAACGTGAGCCCAAGCTTCGAAGTAAGGCCCTGATTATCCTTGCAAAACGAGAGGCGTGGAGCAGCTCCATGAGGCCTTCATCGTTGTTCTGCTTTAGTTTCAAGGTAGTAAGCTTTTCAACACTCCTAGGGGCCTTGCTTCAGCACCCGTTTCAGTACCAGAACACTGCGTAGAACCAGGAAGCTCTGCTCCTGCGTGTATGCTGCGTGTCAACCTAGAAATTAGAGACTGATGGCACAAGGCTAGTTTTCCCATTATGAAAGCTCCGTTGATGCGGCCCCAAAGCTACCTGAAAAGCACTGTTGTTACCGTGCTTTTACTTACAGCCGGCATGGTTCATAGAAGAAAATGAGTTTTCTCGAAAGAAACCTTGTGCTTCCAGTTCCTAGTTGGAAGCTCACCCTGCTCTGCTCTATACCAAACGTGAAAGTCAATGTGAGCACTAGCCTCGAAGTAAGGCCCTGATTATCCTGGCAAAACGGGAGGCGTGCAGCAGCTCCATGAGGCCTTCATCGCTGTTCTGCTTTAGTTTCACGGTAGTAAGCTTTCCAACATTCCTAGGGACTTTGCTTAAGCAACCGTTTCGGTACCAGAACACTGCGTAGAGACAGTAAGCTCTGGTCCTGCGTGTATGCTGCGTGTCAACCTAGAAATTGGAGACTGATGGCATAAGGCTTCTTTTCCCATTATGAAAGCTCCGTTCATGTGGCCTCGAAGCTACCTGAAAAGCATTGTTGTTGCCGGGGTTTTCCTCACTGCCGGCATGGTTCTGAGAAGAAAATGAGTTTTCTCCTAAGAAACCTTGGGGTTCCAGATCCTTGTTGGAAGCTCACCCTGATCTGCGCTATACCTAAAGTGAAAGTCAACGTGAGCCCAAGCTTCGAAGTAAGGCCCTGATTATCCTTGCAAAACGAGAGGCGTGCAGCAGCTCCATGAGGCCTTCATCGTTGTTCTGCTTTAGTTTCAAGGTAGTAAGCTTTTCAGCACTCCTAGGGGCCTTGCTTCAGCACCCGTTTCTGTACCAGAACACTGCGTAGAACCAGGAAGCTCTGCTCCTGCGTGTATGCTGCGTGTCAACCTAGAAATTAGAGACTGATGGCACAAGGCTACTTTTCCCATTATGAAAGCTCCGTTGATGCGGCCCCGAAGCTACCTGAAAAGCACTGTTGTTACCGTGCTTTTACTTAGAGCCGGCATGGTTCATAGAAGAAAATGAGTTTTCTCGAAAGAAACCTTGTGCTTCCAGTTCCTAGTTGGAAGCTCACCCTGCTCTGCTCTATACCAAACGTGAAAGTCAATGTGAGCACTAGCCTCGAATTAAGGCCCGGATTATCCTGGCAAAACGGGAGGCGTGCAGCAGCTCCATGAGGCCTTCATCGCTGTTCTGCTTTAGTTTCACGGTAGTAAGCTTTCCAACATTCCTAGGGACTTTGCTTAAGCAACCGTTTCGGTACCAGAACACTGCGTAGAGACAGTAAGCTCTGGTCCTGCGTGTATGCTGCGTGTCAACCTAGAAATTGGAGACTGATGGCATAAGGCTTCTTTTCCAATTATGAAAGCTCCGTTCATGCGGCCTCGAAGCTACCTGAAAAGCATTGTTGTTGCCGGGGTTTTCCTCACTGCCGTCATGGTTCTGAGAAGAAAATGAGTTTTCTCCTAAAAACCTTGGGTTTCCAGTTCCTTGTTGGAAGCTCACCCTGCTCTGCGCTATACCTAAATTGAAAGTCAACGTGAGCCCAAGCTTCGAAGTAAGGCCCTGATTATCCTTGCAAAACGAGAGGCGTGCAGCAGCTCCATGAGGCCTTCATCGTTGTTCTGCTTTAGTTTCAAGGTAGTAAGCTTTTCAACACTCCTAGGGGCTTGCTTCAGCACCCGTTTCAGTACCAGAACACTGCGTAGAACCAGGAAGCTCTGCTCCTGCGTGTATGCTGCGTGTCAACCTAGAAATTAGAGACTGATGGCACAAGGCTAGTTTTCCCATTATGAAAGCTCCGTTGATGCGGCCCCGAAGCTACCTGAAAAGCACTGTTGTGACCGTGCTTTTACTTACAGCCGGCATGGTTCATAGAGGAAAATGAGTTTTCTCGAAAGAAACCTTGTGCTTCCAGTTCCTAGTTGGAAGCTCACCCTGCTCTGCTCTATACCAAACGTGAAAGTCAATGTGAGCACTAGCCTCGAAGTAAGGCCCTGATTATCCTGGCAAAACGGGAGGCGTGCAGCAGCTCCATGAGGCCTTCATCGCTGTTCTGCTTTAGTTTCACGGTAGTAAGCTTTCCAACATTCCTAGGGACTTTGCTTAAGCAACCGTTTCGGTACCAGAACACTGCGTAGAGACAGTAAGCTCTGGTCCTGCGTGTATGCTGCGTGTCAACCTAGAAATTGGAGACTGATGGCATAAGGCTTCTTTTCCCATTATGAAAGCTCCGTTCATGCGGCCTCGAAGCTACCTGAAAAGCATTGTTGTTGCCGGGGTTTTCCTCACTGCCGGCATGGTTCTGAGAAGAAAATGAGTTTTCTCCTGAGAAACCTTGGGGTTCCAGTTCCTTGTTGGAAGCTCACCCTGCTCTGCGCTATACCTAAAGTGAAAGTCAACGTGAGCCCAAGCTTCGAAGTAAGGCCCTGATTATCCTTGCAAAACGAGAGGCGTGCAGCAGCTCCATGAGGCCTTCATCGTTGTTCTGCTTTAGTTTCAAGGTAGTAAGCTTTTCAACACTCCTAGGGGCCTTGCTTCAGCACCCGTTTCAGTACCAGAACACTGCGTAGAACCAGGAAGCTCTGCTCCTGCGTGTATGCTGCGTGTCATCCTAGAAATTAGAGACTGATGGCACAAGGCTAGTTTTCCCATTATGAAAGCTCCGTTGATGCGGCCCCGAAGCTACCTGAAAAGCACTGTTGTTACCGTGCTTTTACTTACAGCCGGCATGGTTCATAGAAGAAAATGAGTTTTCTCGAAAGAAACCTTGTGCTTCCAGTTCCTAGTTGGAAGCTCACCCTGCTCTGCTCTATACCAAACGTGAAAGTCAATGTGAGCACTAGCCTCGAAGTAAGGCCCTGATTATGCTGGCAAAACGGGAGGCGTGCAGCAGCTCCATGAGGCCTTCATCGCTGTTCTGCTTTAGTTTCACGGTAGTAAGCTTTCCAACATTCCTAGGGACTTTGCTTAAGCAACCGTTTCGGTACCAGAACACTGCGTAGAGACAGTAAGCTCTGGTCCTGCGTGTATGCTGCGTGTCAACCTAGAAATTGGAGACTGATGGCATAAGGCTTCTTTTCCCATTATGAAAGCTCCGTTCATGCGGCCTCGAAGCTACCTGAAAAGCATTGTTGTTGCCGGGGTTTTCCTCACTGCCGGCATGGTTCTGAGAAGAAAATGAGTTTTCTCCTAAGAAACCTTGGGGTTCCAGATCCTTATTGGAAGCTCACCCTGCTCTGCGCTATACCTAAAGTGAAAGTCAACGTGAGCCCAAGCTTCGAAGTAAGGCCCTGATTATCCTTGCAAAACGAGAGGCGTGGAGCAGCTCCATGAGGGCTTCATCGTTGTTCTGCTTTAGTTTCAAGGTAGTAAGCTTTTCAACACTCCTAGGGGCCTTGCTTCAGCACCCGTTTCAGTACCAGAACACTGCGTAGAACCAGGAAGCTCTGCTCCTGCGTGTATGCTGCGTGTCAACCTAGAAATTAGAGACTGATGGCACAAGGCTAGTTTTCCCATTATGAAAGCTCCGTTGATGCGGCCCCGAAGGTACCTGAAAAGCACTGTTGTTACCGTGCTTTTACTTACAGCCGGCATGGTTCATAGAAAAAAATCAGTTTTCTCGAAAGAAACCTTGTGCTTCCAGTTCCTAGTTGGAAGCTCACCCTGCTCTGCTCTATACTAAACGTGAAAGTCAATGTGAGCACTAGCCTCGAAGTAAGGCCCTGATTATCCTGGCAAAACGGGAGGCGTGCAGCAGCTCCATGAGGCCTTCATCGCTGTTCTGCTTTAGTTTCACGGTAGTAAGCTTTCCAAGACTCCTAGGGACTTTGCTTAAGCAACCGTTTCGGTACCAGAACACTGCGTAGAGACAGTAAGCTCTGGTCCTGCGTGTATGCTGCGTGTCAACCTAGAAATTGGAGACTGATGGCATAAGGCTTCTTTTCCCATTATGAAAGCTCCGTTCATGCGGCCTCGAAGCTACCTGAAAAGCATTGTTGTTGCCGGGGTTTTCCTCACTGCCGGCATGGTTCTGAGAAGAAAATGAGTTTTCTCCTAAAAACCTTGGGTTTCCAGTTCCTTGTTGGAAGCTCACCCTGCTCTGCGCTATACCTAAAGTGAAAGTCAACGTGAGCCCAAGCTTCGAAGTAAGGCCCTGATTATCCTTGCAAAACGAGAGGCGTGCAGCAGCTCCATGAGGCCTTCATCGTTGTTCTGCTTTAGTTTCAAGGTAGTAAGCTTTTCAACACTCCTAGGGGCCTTGCTTCAGCACCCGTTTCTGTACCAGAACACTGCGTAGAACCAGGAAGCTCTGCTCCTGCGTGTATGCTGCGTGTCAACCTAGAAATTAGAGACTGATGGCACAAGGCTAGTTTTCCCATTATGAAAGCTCCGTTGATGCGGCCCCGAAGCTACCTGAAAAGCACTGTTGTTACCGTGCTTTTACTTACAGCCGGCATGGTTCATAGAAGAAAATGAGTTTTCTCGAAAGAAACCTTGTGCTTCCAGTTCCTAGTTGGAAGCTCACCCTGCTCTGCTCTATACCAAACGTGAAAGTCAATGTGAGCACTAGCCTCGAAGTAAGGCCCTGATTATCCTGGCAAAACGGGAGGCGTGCAGCAGCTCCATGAGGCCTTCATCGCTGTTCTGCTTTAGTTTCACGGTAGTAAGCTTTCCAACATTCCTAGGGACTTTGCTTAAGCAACCGTTTCGGTACCAGAACACTGCGTAGAGACAGTAAGCTCTGGTCCTGCGTGTATGCTGCGTGTCAACCTAGAAATTGGAGACTGATGGCATAAGGCTTCTTTTCCCATTATGAAAGCTCCGTTCATGCGGCCTCGAAGCTACCTGAAAAGCATTGTTGTTGCCGGGGTTTTCCTCACTGCCGGCATGGTTCTGAGAAGAAAATGAGTTTTCTCCTAAGAAACCTTGGGGTTCCAGATCCTTATTGGAAGCTCACCCTGCTCTGCGCTATACCTAAAGTGAAAGTCAACGTGAGCCCAAGCTTCGAAGTAAGGCCCTGATTATCCTTGCAAAACGAGAGGCGTGGAGCAGCTCCATGAGGGCTTCATCGTTGTTCTGCTTTAGTTTCAAGGTAGTAAGCTTTTCAACACTCCTAGGGGCCTTGCTTCAGCACCCGTTTCAGTACCAGAACACTGCGTAGAACCAGGAAGCTCTGCTCCTGCGTGTATGCTGCGTGTCAACCTAGAAATTAGAGACTGATGGCACAAGGCTAGTTTTCCCATTATGAAAGCTCCGTTGATGCGGCCCCGAAGGTACCTGAAAAGCACTGTTGTTACCGTGCTTTTACTTACAGCCGGCATGGTTCATAGAAAAAAATCAGTTTTCTCGAAAGAAACCTTGTGCTTCCAGTTCCTAGTTGGAAGCTCACCCTGCTCTGCTCTATACTAAACGTGAAAGTCAATGTGAGCACTAGCCTCGAAGTAAGGCCCTGATTATCCTGGCAAAACGGGAGGCGTGCAGCAGCTCCATGAGGCCTTCATCGCTGTTCTGCTTTAGTTTCACGGTAGTAAGCTTTCCAAGACTCCTAGGGACTTTGCTTAAGCAACCGTTTCGGTACCAGAACACTGCGTAGAGACAGTAAGCTCTGGTCCTGCGTGTATGCTGCGTGTCAACCTAGAAATTGGAGACTGATGGCATAAGGCTTCTTTTCCCATTATGAAAGCTCCGTTCATGCGGCCTCGAAGCTACCTGAAAAGCATTGTTGTTGCCGGGGTTTTCCTCACTGCCGGCATGGTTCTGAGAAGAAAATGAGTTTTCTCCTAAAAACCTTGGGTTTCCAGTTCCTTGTTGGAAGCTCACCCTGCTCTGCGCTATACCTAAAGTGAAAGTCAACGTGAGCCCAAGCTTCGAAGTAAGGCCCTGATTATCCTTGCAAAACGAGAGGCGTGCAGCAGCTCCATGAGGCCTTCATCGTTGTTCTGCTTTAGTTTCAAGGTAGTAAGCTTTTCAACACTCCTAGGGGCCTTGCTTCAGCACCCGTTTCAGTACCAGAACACTGCGTAGAACCAGGAAGCTCTGCTCCTGCGTGTATGCTGCGTGTCAACCTAGAAATTAGAGACTGATGGCACAAGGCTTCTTTTCCCATTTTGAAAGTTCCATTCATGCGTCCCCGAAGCTACCTGAAAAGCACTGTTTTTACCGTGCTTTTACTTACAGCCGGCATGGCACATAGAAGAAAATGAGTTTTCTCGAAAGAAACCTTGTGCTTCCAGTTCCTAGTTGGAAGCTCACCCTGCTCTGCTCTATACCAAACGTGAAAGTCAATGTGAGCACTAGCCTCGAAGTAAGGCCCTGATTATGCTGGCAAAACGGGAGGCGGGCAGCAGCTCCATGAGGCCTTCATCACTGTTCTGTTTTAGTTTCACGGTAGTAAGCTTTCCAACATTCCTAGGGACTTTGCTTAAGCAACCGTTTCGGTACCAGAACACTGCGTAGAGACAGTAAGCTCTGGTCCTGCGTGTATGCTGCGTGTCAACCTAGAAATTGGAGACTGATGGCATAAGGCTTCTTTTCCCATTATGAAAGCTCCGTTCATGCGGCCTCGAAGCTACCTGAAAAGCATTGTTGTTGCCGGGGTTTTCCTCACTGCCGGCATGGTTCTGAGAAGAAAATGAGTTTTCTCCTAAAAACCTTGGGGTTCCAGTTCCTTGTTGGAAGCTCACCCTGCTCTGCGCTATACCTAAAGTGAAAGTCAACGTGAGCCCAAGCTTCGAAGTAAGGCCCTGATTATCCTTGCAAAACGAGAGGCGTGCAGCAGCTCCATTAGGCCTTCATCGTTGTTCTGCTTTAGTTTCAAGGTAGTAAGCTTTTCAACACTCCTAGGGGCCTTGCTTCAGCACCCGTTTCAGTACCAGAACACTGCGTAGAACCAGGAAGCTCTGCTCCTGCGTGTATGCTGCGTGTCAACCTAGAAATTAGAGACTGATGGCACAAGGCTAGTTTTCCCATTATGAAAGCTCCGTTGATGCGGCCCCGAAGCTACCTGAAAAGCACTGTTGTTACCGTGCTTTTACTTACAGCCGGCATGGTTCATAGAAGAAAATGAGTTTTCTCGAAAGAAACCTTGTGCTTCCAGTTCCTAGTTGGAAGCTCACCCTGCTCTGCTCTATACCAAACGTGAAAGTCAATGTGAGCACTAGCCTCGAAGTAAGGCCCTGATTATCCTGGCAAAACGGGAGGCGTGCAGCAGCTCCATGAGGCCTTCATCGCTGTTCTGCTTTAGTTTCACGGTAGTAAGCTTTCCAACATTCCTAGGGACTTTGCTTAAGCAACCGTTTCGGTACCAGAACACTGCGTAGAGACAGTAAGCTCTGGTCCTGCGTGTATGCTGCGTGTCAACCTAGAAATTGGAGACTGATGGCATAAGGCTTCTTTTCCCATTATGAAAGCTCCGTTCATGCGGCCTCGAAGCTACCTGAAAAGCATTGTTGTTGCCGGGGTTTTCCTCACTGCCGGCATGGTTCTGAGAAGAAAATGAGTTTTCTCCTAAGAAACCTTGGGGTTCCAGATCCTTATTGGAAGCTCACCCTGCTCTGCGCTATACCTAAAGTGAAAGTCAACGTGAGCCCAAGCTTCGAAGTAAGGCCCTGATTATCCTTGCAAAACGAGAGGCGTGGAGCAGCTCCATGAGGGCTTCATCGTTGTTCTGCTTTAGTTTCAAGGTAGTAAGCTTTTCAACACTCCTAGGGGCCTTGCTTCAGCACCCGTTTCAGTACCAGAACACTGCGTAGAACCAGGAAGCTCTGCTCCTGCGTGTATGCTGCGTGTCAACCTAGAAATTAGAGACTGATGGCACAAGGCTAGTTTTCCCATTATGAAAGCTCCGTTGATGCGGCCCCGAAGGTACCTGAAAAGCACTGTTGTTACCGTGCTTTTACTTACAGCCGGCATGGTTCATAGAAAAAAATCAGTTTTCTCGAAAGAAACCTTGTGCTTCCAGTTCCTAGTTGGAAGCTCACCCTGCTCTGCTCTATACTAAACGTGAAAGTCAATGTGAGCACTAGCCTCGAAGTAAGGCCCTGATTATCCTGGCAAAACGGGAGGCGTGCAGCAGCTCCATGAGGCCTTCATCGCTGTTCTGCTTTAGTTTCACGGTAGTAAGCTTTCCAAGACTCCTAGGGACTTTGCTTAAGCAACCGTTTCGGTACCAGAACACTGCGTAGAGACAGTAAGCTCTGGTCCTGCGTGTATGCTGCGTGTCAACCTAGAAATTGGAGACTGATGGCATAAGGCTTCTTTTCCCATTATGAAAGCTCCGTTCATGCGGCCTCGAAGCTACCTGAAAAGCATTGTTGTTGCCGGGGTTTTCCTCACTGCCGGCATGGTTCTGAGAAGAAAATGAGTTTTCTCCTAAAAACCTTGGGTTTCCAGTTCCTTGTTGGAAGCTCACCCTGCTCTGCGCTATACCTAAAGTGAAAGTCAACGTGAGCCCAAGCTTCGAAGTAAGGCCCTGATTATCCTTGCAAAACGAGAGGCGTGCAGCAGCTCCATGAGGCCTTCATCGTTGTTCTGCTTTAGTTTCAAGGTAGTAAGCTTTTCAACACTCCTAGGGGCCTTGCTTCAGCACCCGTTTCAGTACCAGAACACTGCGTAGAACCAGGAAGCTCTGCTCCTGCGTGTATGCTGCGTGTCAACCTAGAAATTAGAGACTGATGGCACAAGGCTTCTTTTCCCATTTTGAAAGTTCCATTCATGCGTCCCCGAAGCTACCTGAAAAGCACTGTTTTTACCGTGCTTTTACTTACAGCCGGCATGGCACATAGAAGAAAATGAGTTTTCTCGAAAGAAACCTTGTGCTTCCAGTTCCTAGTTGGAAGCTCACCCTGCTCTGCTCTATACCAAACGTGAAAGTCAATGTGAGCACTAGCCTCGAAGTAAGGCCCTGATTATGCTGGCAAAACGGGAGGCGGGCAGCAGCTCCATGAGGCCTTCATCACTGTTCTGTTTTAGTTTCACGGTAGTAAGCTTTCCAACATTCCTAGGGACTTTGCTTAAGCAACCGTTTCGGTACCAGAACACTGCGTAGAGACAGTAAGCTCTGGTCCTGCGTGTATGCTGCGTGTCAACCTAGAAATTGGAGACTGATGGCATAAGGCTTCTTTTCCCATTATGAAAGCTCCGTTCATGCGGCCTCGAAGCTACCTGAAAAGCATTGTTGTTGCCGGGGTTTTCCTCACTGCCGGCATGGTTCTGAGAAGAAAATGAGTTTTCTCCTAAAAACCTTGGGGTTCCAGTTCCTTGTTGGAAGCTCACCCTGCTCTGCGCTATACCTAAAGTGAAAGTCAACGTGAGCCCAAGCTTCGAAGTAAGGCCCTGATTATCCTTGCAAAACGAGAGGCGTGCAGCAGCTCCATTAGGCCTTCATCGTTGTTCTGCTTTAGTTTCAAGGTAGTAAGCTTTTCAACACTCCTAGGGGCCTTGCTTCAGCACCCGTTTCAGTACCAGAACACTGCGTAGAACCAGGAAGCTCTGCTCCTGCGTGTATGCTGCGTGTCAACCTAGAAATTAGAGACTGATGGCACAAGGCTAGTTTTCCCATTATGAAAGCTCCGTTGATGCGGCCCCGAAGCTACCTGAAAAGCACTGTTGTGACCGTGCTTTTACTTACAGCCGGCATGGTTCATAGAGGAAAATGAGTTTTCTCGAAAGAAACCTTGTGCTTCCAGTTCCTAGTTGGAAGCTCACCCTGCTCTGCTCTATACCAAACGTGAAAGTCAATGTGAGCACTAGCCTCGAAGTAAGGCCCTGATTATCCTGGCAAAACGGGAGGCGTGCAGCAGCTCCATGAGGCCTTCATCGCTGTTCTGCTTTAGTTTCACGGTAGTAAGCTTTCCAACATTCCTAGGGACTTTGCTTAAGCAACCGTTTCGGTACCAGAACACTGCGTAGAGACAGTAAGCTCTGGTCCTGCGTGTATGCTGCGTGTCAACCTAGAAATTGGAGACTGATGGCATAAGGCTTCTTTTCCGATTATGAAAGCTCCGTTCATGCGGCCTCGAAGCTACCTGAAAAGCATTGTTGTTGCCGGGGTTTTCCTCACTGCCGGCATGGTTCTGAGAAGAAAATGAGTTTTCTCCTAAAAACCTTGGGTTTCCAGTTCCTTGTTGGAAGCTCACCCTGCTCTGCGCTATACCTAAAGTGAAAGTCAACGTGAGCCCAAGCTTCGAAGTAAGGCCCTGATTATCCTTGCAAAACGAGAGGCGTGGAGCAGCTCCATGAGGCCTTCATCGTTGTTCTGCTTTAGTTTCAAGGTAGTAAGCTTTTCAACACTCCTAGGGGCCTTGCTTCAGCACCCGTTTCAGTACCAGAACACTGCGTAGAACCAGGAAGCTCTGCTCTTGCGTGTATGCTGCGTGTCAACCTAGAAATTAGAGACTGATGGCACAAGGCTAGTTTTCCCATTATGAAAGCTCCGTTGATGCGGCCCCGAAGCTACCTGAAAAGCACTGTTGTTACCGTGCTTTTACTTACAGCCGGCATAGTTCATAGAAGAAAATGAGTTTTCTCGAAAGAAACCTTGTGCTTCCAGTTCCTAGTTGGAAGCTCACCCTGCTCTGCTCTATACCAAACGTGAAAGTCAATGTGAGCACTAGCCTCGAAGTAAGGCCCTGATTATCCTGGCAAAAGGGGAGGCGTGCAGCAGCTCCATGAGGCCTTCATCGCTGTTCTGCTTTAGTTTCACGGTAGTAAGCTTTCCAACATTCCTAGGGACTTTGCTTAAGCAACCGTTTCGGTACCAGAACACTGCGTAGAGACAGTAAGCTCTGGTCCTGCGTGTATGCTGCGTGTCAACCTAGAAATTGGAGACTGATGGCATAAGGCTTCTTTTCCCATTATGAAAGCTCCGTTCATGCGGCCTCGAAGCTACCTGAAAAGCATTATTGTTGCCGGGGTTTTCCTCACTGCCGGCATGGTTCTGAGAAGAAAATGAGTTTTCTCCTAAGAAACCTTGGGTTTCCAGTTCCTTGTTGGAAGCTCACCCTGCTCTGCGCTATACCTAAAGTGAAAGGCAACGTGAGCCTAAGCTTCGAAGTAAGGCCCTGATTATCCTTGCAAAACGAGAGGCGTGCAGCAGCTCCATGAGGCCTTCATCGTTGTTCTGCTTCAGTTTCAAGGTAGTAAGCTTTTCAACACTCCTAGGGGCCTTGCTTCAGCACTCGTTTCTGTACCAGAACACTGCGTAGAACCAGGAAGCTCTGCTCCTGCGTGTATGCTGCGTGTCAACCTAGAAATTAGAGACTGATGGCACAAGGCTAGTTTTCCCATTATGAAAGCTCCGTTGATTCGGCCCCGAAGCTACCTGAAAAGCACTGTTGTTACCGTGCTTTTACTTACAGCCGGCATGGTTCATAGAAGAAAATGAGTTTTCTCGAAAGAAACCTTGTGCTTCCAGTTCCTAGTTGGAAGCTCACCCTGCTCTGCTCTATACCAAACGTGAAAGTCAATGTGAGCACTAGCCTCGAAGTAAGGCCCTGATTATCCTGGCAAAACGGGAGGCGTGCAGCAGCTCCATGAGGCCTTCATCGCTGTTCTGCTTTAGTTTCACGGTAGTAAGCTTTCCAACATTCCTAGGGACTTTGCTTAAGCAACCGTTTCGGTACCAGAACACTGCGTAGAGACAGTAAGCTCTGGTCCTGCGTGTATGCTGCGTGTCAACCTAGAAATTGGAGACTGATGGCATAAGGCTTCTTTTCCCATTATGAAAGCTCCGTTCATGCGGCCTCGAAGCTACCTGAAAAGCATTGTTGTTGCCGGGGTTTTCCTCACTGCCGGCATGGTTCTGAGAAGAAAATGAGTTTTCTCCTGAGAAACCTTGGGTTTCCAGTTCCTTGTTGGAAGCTCACCCTGCTCTGCGCTATACCTAAAGTGAAAGTCAACGTGAGCCCAAGCCTCGAAGTAAGGCCCTGATTATCCTTGCAAAACGAGAGGCGTGCAGCAGCTCCATGAGGCCTTCATCGTTGTTCTGCTTTAGTTTCAAGGTAGTAAGCTTTTCAACACTCCTAGGGGCCTTGCTTCAGCACCCGTTTCTGTACCAGAACACTGCGTAGAACCAGGAAGCTCTGCTCCTGCGTGTATGCTGCGTGTCAACCTAGAAATTAGAGACTGATGGCACAAGGCTACTTTTCCCATTATGAAAGCTCCGTTGATGCGGCCCCGAAGCTACCTGAAAAGCACTGTTGTTACCGTGCTTTTACTTACAGCCGGCATGGTTCATAGAAGAAAATGAGTTTTCTCGAAAAAAACCTTGTGCTTCCAGTTCCTAGTTGGAAGCTCACCCTGCTCTGCTCTATACCAAACGTGAAAGTCAATGTGAGCACTAGCCTCGAAGTAAGGCCCTGATTATCCTGGCAAAACGGGGGCGTGCAGCAGCTCCATGAGGCCTTCATCGCTGTTCTGCTTTAGTTTCACGGTAGTAAGCTTTCCAACATTCCTAGGGACTTTGCTTAAGCAACCGTTTCGGTACCAGAACACTGCGTAGAGTCAGTAAGCTCTGGTCCTGCGTGTATGCTGCGTGTCAACCTAGAAATTGGAGACTGATGGCATAAGGCTTCTTTTCCCATTATGAAAGCTCCGTTCATGCGGCCTCGAAGCTACCTGAAAAGCATTGTTGTTGCCGGGGTTTTCCTCACTGCCGGCATGGTTCTGAGAAGAAAATGAGTTTTCTCCTAAAAACCTTGGGTTTCCAGTTCCTTATTGGAAGCTCACCCTGCTCTGCGCTATACCTAAAGTGAAAGTCAACGTGAGCCCAAGCTTCGAAGTAAGGCTCTGATTATCCTTGCAAAACAGGAGGCGTGCAGCAGCTCCATGAGGCCTTCATCGTTGTTCTGCTTTAGTTTCAAGGTAGTAAGCTTTTCAACACTCCTAGGGGCCTTGCTTCAGCACCCGTTTCTGTACCAGAACACTGCGTAGAACCAGGAAGCTCTGCTCCTGCGTGTATGCTGCGTGTCAACCTAGAAATTAGAGACTGATGGCACAAGGCTAGTTTTCCCATTATGAAAGCTCCGTTGATGCGGCCCCGAAGCTACCTGAAAAGCACTGTTGTTACCGTGCTTTTACTTACAGCCGGCATGGTTCATAGAAGAAAATGAGTTTTCTCGAAAGAAACCTTGTGCTTCCAGTTCCTAGTTGGAAGCTCACCCTGCTCTGCGCTATACCTAAAGTGAAAGTCAACGTGAGCCCAAGCTTCGAAGTAAGGCCCTGATTATCCTTGCAAAACGAGAGGCGTGCAGCAGCTCCATGAGGCCTTCATCGTTGTTCTGCTTTAGTTTCAAGGTAGTAAGCTTTTCAACACTCCTAGGGGCCTTGCTTCAGCACCCGTTTCAGTACCAGAACACTGCGTAGAACCAGGAAGCTCTGCTCCTGCGTGTATGCTGCGTGTCAACCTAGAAATTAGAGACTGATGGCACAAGGCTAGTTTTCCCATTATGAAAGCTCCGTTGATGCGGCCCCGAAGCTACCTGAAAAGCACTGTTGTTACCGTGCTTTTACTTACAGCCGGCATGGTTCATAGAAGAAAATGAGTTTTCTCGAAAGAAACCTTGTCCTTCCAGTTCCTAGTTGGAAGCTCACCCTGCTCTGCTCTATACCAAACGTGAAAGTCAATGTGAGCACTAGCCTCGAAGTAAGGCCCTGATTATCCTGGCAAAACGGGAGGCGTGCAGCAGCTCCATGAGGCCTTCATCGCTGTTCTGCTTTAGTTTCACGGTAGTAAGCTTTCCAAGACTCCTAGGGACTTTGCTTAAGCAACCGTTTCGGTACCAGAACACTGCGTAGAGACAGTAAGCTCTGGTCCTGCGTGTATGCTGCGTGTCAACCTAGAAATTGGAGACTGATGGCATAAGGCTTCTTTTCCCATTATGAAAGCTCCGTTCATGCGGCCTCGAAGCTACCTGAAAAGCATTGTTGTTGCCGGGGTTTTCCTCACTGCCGGCATGGTTCTGAGAAGAACATGAGTTTTCTCCTAAAAACCTTGGGTTTCCAGTTCCTTGTTGGAAGCTCACCCTGCTCTGCGCTATACCTAAAGTGAAAGTCAACGTGAGCCCAAGCCTCGAAGTAAGGCCCTGATTATCCTTGCAAAACGAGAGGCGTGGAGCAGCTCCATGAGGCCTTCATCGTTGTTCTGCTTTAGTTTCAAGGTAGTAAGCTTTTCAACACTCCTAGGGGCCTTGCTTCAGCACCCGTTTCAGTACCAGAACACTGCGTAGAACCAGGAAGCTCTGCTCCTGCGTGTATGCTGCGTGTCAACCTAGAAATTAGAGACTGATGGCACAAGGCTAGTTTTCCCATTATGAAAGCTCCTTTGATGCGGCCCCGAAGCTACCTGAAAAGCACTGTTGTTACCGTGCTTTTACTTACAGCCGGCATGGTTCATAGAAGAAAATGAGTTTTCTCGAAAGAAACCTTGTGCTTCCAGTTCCTAGTTGGAAGCTCACCCTGCTCTGCTCTATACCAAACGTGAAAGTCAATGTGAGCACTAGCCTCGAAGTAAGGCCCTGATTATCCTGGCAAAACGGGAGGCGTGCAGCAGCTCCATGAGGCCTTCATCGCTGTTCTGCTTTAGTTTCACGGTAGTAAGCTTTCCAAGACTCCTAGGGACTTTGCTTAAGCAACCGTTTCGGTACCAGAACACTGCGTAGAGACAGTAAGCTCTGGTCCTGCGTGTATGCTGCGTGTCAACCTAGAAATTGGAGACTGATGGCATAAGGTTTCTTTTCCCATTATGAAAGCTCCGTTCATGCGGCCTCGAAGCTACCTGAAAAGCATTGTTGTTGCCGGGGTTTTCCTCACTGCCGGCATGGTTCTGAGAAGAAAATGAGTTTTCTCCTAAGAAACCTTGGGTTTCCAGTTCCTTGTTGGAAGCTCACCCTGCTCTGCGCTATACCTAAAGTGAAAGTCAACGTGAGCCTAAGCTTCGAAGTAAGGCCCTGATTATCCTTGCAAAACGAGAGGCGTGCAGCAGCTCCATGAGGCCTTCATCGTTGTTCTGCTTCAGTTTCAAGGTAGTAAGCTTTTCAACACTCCTACGGGCCTTGCTTCTGCACCCGTTTTTTGTACCAGAACACTGCGTAGAACCAGGAAGCTCTGCTCCTGCGTGTATGCTGCGTGTCAACCTAGAAATTAGAGACTGATGGCACAAGGCTAGTTTTCCCATTATGAAAGCTCCGTTGATGCGGCCCCGAAGCTACCTGAAAAGCACTGTTGTTACCGTGCTTTTACTTACAGCCGGCATGGTTCATAGAAGAAAATGAGTTTTCTCGAAAGAAACCTTGTGCTTCCAGTTCCTAGTTGGAAGCTCACCCTGCTCTGCTCTATACCAAACGTGAAAGTCAATGTGAGCACTAGCCTCGAAGTAAGGCCCTGATTATCCTGGCAAAACGGGAGGCGTGCAGCAGCTCCATGAGGCCTTCATCGCTGTTCTGCTTTAGTTTCACGGTAGTAAGCTTTCCAACATTCCTAGGGACTTTGCTTAAGCAACCGTTTCGGT
The DNA here is from genome assembly GCF_028564815.1 of Eubalaena glacialis. NCBI lineage: Eukaryota > Metazoa > Chordata > Mammalia > Artiodactyla > Balaenidae > Eubalaena > Eubalaena glacialis. Next base: position 138,907,892 of record NC_083721.1, on the reverse strand, counting down.
ACCAGAACACTGCGTAGAGACAGTAAGCTCTGGTCCTGCGTGTATGCTGCGTGTCAACCTAGAAATTGGAGACTGATGGCATAAGGCTTCTTTTCCCATTATGAAAGCTCCGTTCATGCGGCCTCGAAGCTACCTGAAAAGCATTGTTGTTGCCGGGGTTTTCCTCACTGCCGGCATGGTTCTGAGAAGAAAATGAGTTTTCTCCTAAAAACCTTGGGTTTCCAGTTCCTTGTTGGAAGCTCACCCTGCTCTGCGCTATACCTAAAGTGAAAGTCAACGTGAGCCCAAGCCTCGAAGTAAGGCCCTGATTATCCTTGCAAAACGAGAGGCGTGGAGCAGCTCCATGAGGCCTTCATCGTTGTTCTGCTTTAGTTTCAAGGTAGTAAGCTTTTCAACACTCCTAGGGGCCTTGCTTCAGCACCCGTTTCAGTACCAGAACACTGCGTAGAACCAGGAAGCTCTGCTCTTGCGTGTATGCTGCGTGTCAACCTAGAAATTAGAGACTGATGGCACAAGGCTAGTTTTCCCATTATGAAAGCTCCGTTGATGCGGCCCCGAAGCTACCTGAAAAGCACTGTTGTTACCGTGCTTTTACTTACAGCCGGCATGGTTCATAGAAGAAAATGAGTTTTCTCGAAAGAAACCTTGTGCTTCCAGTTCCTAGTTGGAAGCTCACCGTGCTCTGCTCTATACCAAACGTGAAAGTCAATGTGAGCACTAGCCTCGAAGTAAGGCCCTGATTATCCTGGGAAAACGGGAGGCGTGCAGCAGCTCCATGAGGCCTTCATCGCTGTTCTGCTTTAGTTTCACGGTAGTAAGCTTTCCAAGACTCCTAGGGACATTGCTTAAGCAACCGTTTCGGTACCAGAACACTGCGTAGAGACAGTAAGCTCTGGTCCTGCGTGTATGCTGCGTGTCAACCTAGAAATTGTAGACTGATGGCATAAGGTTTCTTTTCCCATTATGAAAGCTCCGTTCATGCGGCCTCGAAGCTACCTGAAAAGCATTGTTGTTGCCGGGGTTTTCCTCACTGCCGGCATGGTTCTGAGAAGAAAATGAGTTTTCTCCTAAGAAACCTTGGGTTTCCAGTTCCTTGTTGGAAGCTCACCCTGTTCTGCGCTATACCTAAAGTGAAAGTCAACGTGAGCCTAAGCTTCGAAGTAAGGCCCTGATTATCCTTGCAAAACGACAGGCGTGCAGCAGCTCCATGAGGCCTTCATCGTTGTTCTGCTTCAGTTTCAAGGTAGTAAGCTTTTCAACACTCCTAGGGGCCTTGCTTCTGCACCCGTTTCTGTACCAGAACACTGCGTAGAACCAGGAAGCTCTGCTCCTGCGTGTATGCTGCGTGTCAACCTAGAAATTAGAGACTGATGGCACAAGGCTAGTTTTCCCATTATGAAAGCTCCGTTGATGCGGCCCCGAAGCTACCTGAAAAGCACTGTTGTTACCGTGCTTTTACTTACAGCCGGCATGGTTCATAGAAGAAAATGAGTTTTCTCGAAAGAAACCTTGTGCTTCCAGTTCCTAGTTGGAAGCTCACCCTGCTCTGCTCTATACCAAACGTGAAAGTCAATGTGAGCACTAGCCTCGAAGTAAGGCCCTGATTATCCTGGCAAAACGGGAGGCGTGCAGCAGCTCCATGAGGCCTTCATCGCTGTTCTGCTTTAGTTTCACGGTAGTAAGCTTTCCAACATTCCTAGGGACTTTGCTTAAGCAACCGTTTCGGTACCAGAACACTGCGTAGAGACAGTAAGCTCTGGTCCTGCGTGTATGCTGCGTGTCAACCTAGAAATTGGAGACTGATGGCATAAGGCTTCTTTTCCCATTATGAAAGCTCCGTTCATGCGGCCTCGAAGCTACCTGAAAAGCATTGTTGTTGCCGGGGTTTTCCTCACTGCCGGCATGGTTCTGAGAAGAAAATGAGTTTTCTCCTAAAAACCTTGGGTTTCCAGTTCCTTGTTGGAAGCTCACCCTGCTCTGCGCTATACCTAAAGTGAAAGTCAACGTGAGCCCAAGCTTCGAAGTAAGGCCCTGATTATCCTTGCAAAACGAGAGGCGTGCAGCAGCTCCATGAGGCCTTCATCGTTGTTCTGCTTTAGTTTCAAGGTAGTAAGCTTTTCAACACTCCTAGGGGCCTTGCTTCAGCACCCGTTTCTGTACCAGAACACTGCGTAGAACCAGGAAGCTCTGCTCCTGCGTGTATGCTGCGTGTCAACCTAGAAATTAGAGACTGATGGCACAAGGCTAGTTTTCCCATTATGAAAGCTCCGTTGATGCGGCCCCGAAGCTACCTGAAAAGCACTGTTGTTACCGTGCTTTTACTTACAGCCGGCATGGTTCATAGAAGAAAATGAGTTTTCTCGAAAGAAACCTTGTGCTTCCAGTTCCTAGTTGGAAGCTCACCCTGCTCTGCTCTATACCAAACGTGAAAGTCAATGTGAGCACTAGCCTCGAAGTAAGGCCCTGATTATCCTGGCAAAAGGGGAGGCGTGCAGCAGCTCCATGAGGCCTTCATCGCTGTTCTGCTTTAGTTTCACGGTAGTAAGCTTTCCAACATTCCTAGGGACTTTGCTTAAGCAACCGTTTCGGTACCAGAACACTGCGTAGAGACAGTAAGCTCTGGTCCTGCGTGTATGCTGCGTGTCAACCTAAAAATTGGAGACTGATGGCATAAGGCTTCTTTTCCCATTATGAAAGCTCCGTTCATGCGGCCTCGAAGCTACCTGAAAAGCATTGTTGTTGCCGGGGTTTTCCTCACTGCCGGCATGGTTCTGAGAAGAAAATGAGTTTTCTCCTAAAAACCTTGGGTTTCCAGTTCCTTGTTGGAAGCTCACCCTGCTCTGCGCTATACCTAAAGTGAAAGTCAACGTGAGCCCAAGCTTCGAAGTAAGGCCCTGATTATCCTTGCAAAACGAGAGGCGTGGAGCAGCTCCATGAGGCCTTCATCGTTGTTCTGCTTTAGTTTCAAGGTAGTAAGCTTTTCAACACTCCTAGGGGCCTTGCTTCAGCACCCGTTTCAGTACCAGAACACTGCGTAGAACCAGGAAGCTCTGCTCTTGCGTGTATGCTGCGTGTCAACCAAGAAATTAGAGACTGATGGCACAAGGCTAGTTTTCCCATTATGAAAGCTCCGTTGATGCGGCCCCGAAGCTACCTGAAAAGCACTGTTGTTACCGTGCTTTTACTTACAGCCGGCATGGTTCATAGAAGAAAATGAGTTTTCTCGAAAGAAACCTTGTGCTTCCAGTTCCTAGTTGGAAGCTCACCCTGCTCTGCTCTATACCAAACGTGAAAGTCAATGTGAGCACTAGCCTCGAAGTAAGGCCCTGATTATCCTGGCAAAAGGGGAGGCGTGCAGCAGCTCCATGAGGCCTTCATCGCTGTTCTGCTTTAGTTTCACGGTAGTAAGCTTTCCAACATTCCTAGGGACTTTGCTTAAGCAACCGTTTCGGTACCAGAACACTGCGTAGAGACAGTAAGCTCTGGTCCTGCGTGTATGCTGCGTGTCAACCTAGAAATTGGAGACTGATGGCATAAGGCTTCTTTTCCCATTATGAAAGCTCCGTTCATGCGGCCTCGAAGCTACCTGAAAAGCATTGTTGTTGCCGGGGTTTTCCTCACTGCCGGCATGGTTCTGAGAAGAAAATGAGTTTTCTCCTAAAAACCTTGGGTTTCCAGTTCCTTGTTGGAAGCTCACCCTGCTCTGCGCTATACCTAAAGTGAAAGTCAATGTGAGCCCAAGCTTCGAAGTAAGGCCCTGATTATCCTTGCAAAACGAGAGGCGTGCAGCAGCTCCATGAGGCCTTCATCGTTGTTCTGCTTTAGTTTCAAGGTAGTAAGCTTTTCAACACTCCTAGGGGCCTTGCTTCAGCACCCGTTTCTGTGCCAGAACACTGCGTAGAACCAGGAAGCTCTGCTCCTGCGTGTATGCTGCGTGTCAACCTAGAAATTAGAGACTGATGGCACAAGGCTAGTTTTCCCATTATGAAAGCTCCGTTGATGCGGCCCCGAAGCTACCTGAAAAGCACTGTTGTTACCGTGCTTTTACTTACAGCCGGCATGGTTCATAGAAGAAAATGAGTTTTCTCGAAAGAAACCTTGTGCTTCCAGTTCCTAGTTGGAAGCTCACCCTGCTCTGCTCTATACCAAACGTGAAAGTCAATGTGAGCACTAGCCTCGAAGTAAGGCCCTGATTATCCTGGCAAAACGGGAGGCGTGCAGCAGCTCCATGAGGCCTTCATCGCTGTTCTGCTTTAGTTTCACGGTAGTAAGCTTTCCAACATTCCTAGGGACTTTGCTTAAGCAACCGTTTCGGTACCAGAACACTGCGTAGAGACAGTAAGCTCTGGTCCTGCGTGTATGCTGCGTGTCAACCTAGAAATTGGAGACTGATGGCATAAGGCTTCTTTTCCCATTATGAAAGCTCCGTTCATGCGGCCTCGAAGCTACCTGAAAAGCATTGATGTTGCCGGGGTTTTCCTCACTGCCGGCATGGTTCTGAGAAGAAAATGAGTTTTCTCCTAAAAACCTTGGGTTTCCAGTTCCTTGTTGGAAGCTCACCCTGCTCTGCGCTATACCTAAAGTGAAAGTCAACGTGAGCCCAAGCTTCGAAGTAAGGCCCTGATTATCCTTGCAAAACGAGAGGCGTGGAGCAGCTCCATGAGGCCTTCATCGTTGTTCTGCTTTAGTTTCAAGGTAGTAAGCTTTTCAACACTCCTAGGGGCCTTGCTTCAGCACCCGTTTCAGTACCAGAACACTGCGTAGAACCAGGAAGCTCTGCTCTTGCGTGTATGCTGCGTGTCAACCAAGAAATTAGAGACTGATGGCACAAGGCTAGTTTTCCCATTATGAAAGCTCCGTTGATGCGGCCCCGAAGCTACCTGAAAAGCACTGTTGTTACCGTGCTTTTACTTACAGCCGGCATAGTTCATAGAAGAAAATGAGTTTTCTCGAAAGAAACCTTGTGCTTCCAGTTCCTAGTTGGAAGCTCACCCTGCTCTGCTCTATACCAAACGTGAAAGTCAATGTGAGCACTAGCCTCGAAGTAAGGCCCTGATTATCCTGGCAAAAGGGGAGGCGTGCAGCAGCTCCATGAGGCCTTCATCGCTGTTCTGCTTTAGTTTCACGGTAGTAAGCTTTCCAACATTCCTAGGGACTTTGCTTAAGCAACCGTTTCGGTACCAGAACACTGCGTAGAGACAGTAAGCTCTGGTCCTGCGTGTATGCTGCGTGTCAACCTAGAAATTGGAGACTGATGGCATAAGGCTTCTTTTCCCATTATGAAAGCTCCGTTCATGCGGCCTCGAAGCTACCTGAAAAGCATTGTTGTTGCCGGGGTTTTCCTCACTGCCGGCATGGTTCTGAGAAGAAAATGAGTTTTCTCCTAAAAACCTTGGGTTTCCAGTTCCTTGTTGGAAGCTCACCCTGCTCTGCGCTATACCTAAAGTGAAAGTCAATGTGAGCCCAAGCTTCGAAGTAAGGCCCTGATTATCCTTGCAAAACGAGAGGCGTGCAGCAGCTCCATGAGGCCTTCATCGTTGTTCTGCTTTAGTTTCAAGGTAGTAAGCTTTTCAACACTCCTAGGGGCCTTGCTTCAGCACCCGTTTCTGTACCAGAACACTGCGTAGAACCAGGAAGCTCTGCTCCTGCGTGTATGCTGCGTGTCAACCTAGAAATTAGAGACTGATGGCACAAGGCTAGTTTTCCCATTATGAAAGCTCCGTTGATGCGGCCCCGAAGCTACCTGAAAAGCACTGTTGTTACCGTGCTTTTACTTACAGCCGGCATGGTTCATAGAAGAAAATGAGTTTTCTCGAAAGAAACCTTGTGCTTCCAGTTCCTAGTTGGAAGCTCACCCTGCTCTGCTCTATACCAAACGTGAAAGTCAATGTGAGCACTAGCCTCGAAGTAAGGCCCTGATTATCCTGGCAAAACGGGAGGCGTGCAGCAGCTCCATGAGGCCTTCATCGCTGTTCTGCTTTAGTTTCACGGTAGTAAGCTTTCCAAGACTCCTAGGGACTTTGCTTAAGCAACCGTTTCGGTACCAGAACACTGCGTAGAGACAGTAAGCTCTGGTCCTGCGTGTATGCTGCGTGTCAACCTAGAAATTGGAGACTGATGGCATAAGGCTTCTTTTCCCATTATGAAAGCTCCGTTCATGCGGCCTCGAAGCTACCTGAAAAGCATTGTTGTTGCCGGGGTTTTCCTCACTGCCGGCATGGTTCTGAGAAGAAAATGAGTTTTCTCCTGAGAAACCTTGGGTTTCCAGTTCCTTGTTGGACGCTCACCCTGCTCTGTGCTATACCTAAAGTGAAAGTCAACGTGAGCCCAAGCTTCGAAGTAAGGCCCTGATTATCCTTGCAAAACGAGAGGCGTGCAGCAGCTCCATGAGGCCTTCATCGTTGTTCTGCTTTAGTTTCAAGGTAGTAAGCTTTTCAACACTCCTAGGGGCCTTGCTTCAGCACCCGTTTCTGTACCAGAACACTGCGTAGAACCAGGAAGCTCTGCTCCTGCGTGTATGCTGCGTGTCAACCTAGAAATTAGAGACTGATGGCACAAGGCTAGTTTTCCCATTATGAAAGCTCCGTTGATGCGGCCCCGAAGCTACCTGAAAAGCACTGTTGTTACCGTGCTTTTACTTACAGCCGGCATGGTTCATAGAAGAAAATGAGTTTTCTCGAAAGAAACCTTGTGCTTCCAGTTCCTAGTTGGAAGCTCACCCTGCTCTGCTCTATACCAAACGTGAAAGTCAATGTGAGCACTAGCCTCGAAGTAAGGCCCGGATGATCCTGGCAAAACGGGAGGCGTGCAGCAGCTCCATGAGGCCTTCATCGCTGTTCTGCTTTAGTTTCACGGTAGTAAGCTTTCCAACATTCCTAGGGACTTTGCTTAAGCAACCGTTTCGGTACCAGGACACTGCATAGAGACAGTAAGCTCTGGTCCTGCGTGTATGCTGCGTGTCAACCTAGAAATTGGAGACTGATGGCATAAGGTTTCCTTTCCCATTATGAAAGCTCCGTTCATGCGGCCTCGAAGCTACCTGAAAAGCATTGTTGTTGCCGGGGTTTTCCTCACTGCCGGCATGGTTCTGAGAAGAAAATGAGTTTTCTCCTAAGAAACCTTGGGTTTCCAGTTCCTTGTTGGAAGCTCACCCTGCTCTGCGCTATACCTAAAGTGAAAGGCAACGTGAGCCTAAGCTTCGAAGTAAGGCCCTGATTATCCTTGCAAAACGAGAGGCGTGCAGCAGCTCCATGAGGCCTTCATCGTTGTTCTGCTTCAGTTTCAAGGTAGTAAGCTTTTCAACACTCCTAGGGGCCTTGCTTCAGCACTCGTTTCTGTACCAGAACACTGCGTAGAACCAGGAAGCTCTGCTCCTGCGTGTATGCTGCGTGTCAACCTAGAAATTAGAGACTGATGGCACAAGGCTAGTTTTCCCATTATGAAAGCTCCGTTGATTCGGCCCCGAAGCTACCTGAAAAGCACTGTTGTTACCGTGTTTTTACTTACAGCCGGCATGGTTCATAGAAGAAAATGAGTTTTCTCGAAAGAAACCTTGTGCTTCCAGTTCCTAGTTGGAAGCTCACCCTGCTCTGCTCTATACCAAACGTGAAAGTCAATGTGAGCACTAGCCTCGAAGTAAGGCCCTGATTATGCTGGCAAAACGGGAGGCGTGCAGCAGCTCCATGAGGCCTTCATCGCTGTTCTGCTTTAGTTTCACGGTAGTAAGCTTTCCAACATTCCTAGGGACTTTGCTTAAGCAACCGTTTCGGTTCCAGAACACTGCGTAGAGTCAGTAAGCTCTGGTCCTGCATGTATGCTGCGTGTCAACCTAGAAATTGGAGACTGATGGCATAAGGCTTCTTTTCCCATTATGAAAGCTCCGTTCATGCGGCCTCGAAGCTACCTGAAAAGCATTGTTGTTGCCGGGGTTTTCCTCACTGCCGGCATGGTTCTGAGAAGAAAATGAGTTTTCTCCTAAAAACCTTGGGTTTCCAGTTCCTTGTTGGAAGCTCACCCTGCTCTGCGCTATACCTAAAGTGAAAGTCAACGTGAGCCCAAGCTTCGAAGTAAGTCTCTGATTATCCTTGCAAAACGAGAGGCGTGCAGCAGCTCCATGAGGCCTTCATCGTTGTTCTGCTTTAGTTTCAAGGTAGTAAGCTTTTCAACACTCCTAGGGGCCTTGCTTCAGCACCCGTTTCTGTACCAGAACACTGCGTAGAACCAGGAAGCTCTGCTCCTGCGTGTATGCTGCGTGTCAACCTAGAAATTAGAGACTGATGGCACAAGGCTAGTTTTCCCATTATGAAAGCTCCGTTGATGCGGCCCCGAAGCTACCTGAAAAGCACTGTTGTTACCGTGCTTTTACTTACAGCCGGCATGGTTCATAGAAGAAAATGAGTTTTCTCGAAAGAAACCTTGTGCTTCCAGTTCCTAGTTGGAAGCTCACCCTGCTCTGCTCTATACCAAACGTGAAAGTCAATGTGAGCACTAGCCTCGAAGTAAGGCCCGGATGATCCTGGCAAAACGGGAGGCGTGCAGCAGCTCCATGAGGCCTTCATCGCTGTTCTGCTTTAGTTTCACGGTAGTAAGCTTTCCAACATTCCTAGGGACTTTGCTTAAGCAACCGTTTCGGTACCAGGACACTGCATAGAGACAGTAAGCTCTGGTCCTGCGTGTATGCTGCGTGTCAACCTAGAAATTGGAGACTGATGGCATAAGGTTTCCTTTCCCATTATGAAAGCTCCGTTCATGCGGCCTCGAAGCTACCTGAAAAGCATTGTTGTTGCCGGGGTTTTCCTCACTGCCGGCATGGTTCTGAGAAGAAAATGAGTTTTCTCCTAAGAAACCTTGGGTTTCCAGTTCCTTGTTGGAAGCTCACCCTGCTCTGCGATATACCTAAAGTGAAAGGCAACGTGAGCCTAAGCTTCGAAGTAAGGCCCTGATTATCCTTGCAAAACGAGAGGCGTGCAGCAGCTCCATGAGGCCTTCATCGTTGTTCTGCTTCAGTTTCAAGGTAGTAAGCTTTTCAACACTCCTAGGGGCCTTGCTTCAGCACTCGTTTCTGTACCAGAACACTGCGTAGAACCAGGAAGCTCTGCTCCTGCGTGTATGCTGCGTGTCAACCTAGAAATTAGAGACTGATGGCACAAGGCTAGTTTTCCCATTATGAAAGCTCCGTTGATTCGGCCCCGAAGCTACCTGAAAAGCACTGTTGTTACCGTGTTTTTACTTACAGCCGGCATGGTTCATAGAAGAAAATGAGTTTTCTCGAAAGAAACCTTGTGCTTCCAGTTCCTAGTTGGAAGCTCACCCTGCTCTGCTCTATACCAAACGTGAAAGTCAATGTGAGCACTAGCCTCGAAGTAAGGCCCTGATTATGCTGGCAAAACGGGAGGCGTGCAGCAGCTCCATGAGGCCTTCATCGCTGTTCTGCTTTAGTTTCACGGTAGTAAGCTTTCCAACATTCCTAGGGACTTTGCTTAAGCAACCGTTTCGGTTCCAGAACACTGCGTAGAGTCAGTAAGCTCTGGTCCTGCATGTATGCTGCGTGTCAACCTAGAAATTGGAGACTGATGGCATAAGGCTTCTTTTCCCATTATGAAAGCTCCGTTCATGCGGCCTCGAAGCTACCTGAAAAGCATTGTTGTTGCCGGGGTTTTCCTCACTGCCGGCATGGTTCTGAGAAGAAAATGAGTTTTCTCCTAAAAACCTTGGGTTTCCAGTTCCTTGTTGGAAGCTCACCCTGCTCTGCGCTATACCTAAAGTGAAAGTCAACGTGAGCCCAAGCTTCGAAGTAAGTCTCTGATTATCCTTGCAAAACGAGAGGCGTGCAGCAGCTCCATGAGGCCTTCATCGTTGTTCTGCTTTAGTTTCAAGGTAGTAAGCTTTTCAACACTCCTAGGGGCCTTGCTTCAGCACCCGTTTCTGTACCAGAACACTGCGTAGAACCAGGAAGCTCTGCTCCTGCGTGTATGCTGCGTGTCAACCTAGAAATTAGAGACTGATGGCACAAGGCTAGTTTTCCCATTATGAAAGCTCCGTTGATGCGGCCCCGAAGCTACCTGAAAAGCACTGTTGTTACCGTGCTTTTACTTACAGCCGGCATGGTTCATAGAAGAAAATGAGTTTTCTCGAAAGAAACCTTGTGCTTCCAGTTCCTAGTTGGAAGCTCACCCTGCTCTGCTCTATACCAAACGTGAAAGTCAATGTGAGCACTAGCCTCGAAGTAAGGCCCTGATTATCCTGGCAAAACGGGAGGCGTGCAGCAGCTCCATGAGGCCTTCATCGCTGTTCTGCTTTAGTTTCACGGTAGTAAGCTTTCCAACATTCCTAGGGACTTTGCTTAAGCAACCGTTTCGGTACCAGAACACTGCGTAGAGACAGTAAGCTCTGGTCCTGCGTGTATGCTGCGTGTCAACCTAGAAATTGGAGACTGATGGCATAAGGCTTCTTTTCCCATTATGAAAGCTCCGTTCATGCGGCCTCGAAGCTACCTGAAAAGCATTGTTGTTGCCGGGGTTTTCCTCACTGCCGGCATGGTTCTGAGAAGAAAATGAGTTTTCTCCTAAGAAACCTTGGGTTTCCAGTTCCTTGTTGGAAGCTCACCCTGCTCTGCGCTATACCTAAAGTGAAAGTCAACGTGAGCCCAAGCTTCGAAGTAAGGCCCTGATTATCCTTGCAAAACGAGAGGCGTGCAGCAGCTCCATGAGGCCTTCATCGTTGTTCTGCTTTAGTTTCAAGGTAGTAAGCTTTTCAACACTCCTAGGGGCCTTGCTTCAGCACCCGTTTCTGTACCAGAACACTGCGTAGAACCAGGAAGCTCTGCTCCTGCGTGTATGCTGCGTGTCAACCTAGAAATTAGAGACTGATGGCACAAGGCTAGTTTTCCCATTATGAAAGCTCCGTTGATGCGGCCCCGAAGCTACCTGAAAAGCACTGTTGTTACCGTGCTTTTACTTACAGCTGGCATGGTTCATAGAAGAAAATGAGTTTTCTCGAAAGAAACCTTGTGCTTCCAGTTCCTAGTTGGAAGCTCACCCTGCTCTGCTCTATACCAAACGTGAAAGTCAATGTGAGCACTAGCCTCGAAGTAAGGCCCTGATTATCCTGGCAAAACGGGAGGCGTGCAGCAGCTCCATGAGGCCTTCATCGCTGTTCTGCTTTAGTTTCACGGTAGTAAGCTTTCCAACATTCCTAGGGACTTTGCTTAAGCAACCGTTTCGGTACCAGAACACTGCGTAGAGACAGTAAGCTCTGGTCCTGCGTGTATGCTGCGTGTCAACCTAGAAATTGGAGACTGATGGCATAAGGCTTCTTTTCCCATTATGAAAGCTCCGTTCATGCGGCCTCGAAGCTACCTGAAAAGCATTGTTGTTGCCGGGGTTTTCCTCACTGCCGGCATGGTTCTGAGAAGAAAATGAGTTTTCTCCTAAGAAACCTTGGGTTTCCAGTTCCTTGTTGGAAGCTCACCCTGCTCTGCGCTATACCTAAAGTGAAAGTCAACGTGAGCCTAAGCTTCGAAGTAAGGCCCTGATTATCCTTGCAAAACGAGAGGCGTGCAGCAGCTCCATGAGGCCTTCATCGTTGTTCTGCTTCAGTTTCAAGGTAGTAAGCTTTTCAACACTCCTACGGGCCTTGCTTCTGCACCCGTTTTTTGTACCAGAACACTGCGTAGAACCAGGAAGCTCTGCTCCTGCGTGTATGCTGCGTGTCAACCTAGAAATTAGAGACTGATGGCACAAGGCTAGTTTTCCCATTATGAAAGCTCCGTTGATGCGGCCCCGAAGCTACCTGAAAAGCACTGTTGTTACCGTGCTTTTACTTACAGCCGGCATGGTTCATAGAAGAAAATGAGTTTTCTCGAAAGAAACCTTGTGCTTCCAGTTCCTAGTTGGAAGCTCACCCTGCTCTGCTCTATAGCAAACGTGAAAGTCAATGTGAGCACTAGCCTCGAAGTAAGGCCCTGATTATCCTGGCAAAACGGGAGGCGTGCAGCAGCTCCATGAGGCCTTCATCGCTGTTCTGCTTTAGTTTCACGGTAGTAAGCTTTCCAACATTCCTAGGGACTTTGCTTAAGCAACCGTTTCGGTACCAGAACACTGCGTAGAGACAGTAAGCTCTGGTCCTGCGTGTATGCTGCGTGTCAACCTAGAAATTGGAGACTGATGGCATAAGGCTTCTTTTCCCATTATGAAAGCTCCGTTCATGCGGCCTCGAAGCTACCTGAAAAGCATTGTTGTTGCCGGGGTTTTCCTCACTGCCGGGATGGTTCTGAGAAGAAAATGAGTTTTCTCCTAAAAACCTTGGGTTTCCAGTTCCTTGTTGGAAGCTCACCCTGCTCTGCGCTATACCTAAAGTGAAAGTCAACGTGAGCCCAAGCCTCGAAGTAAGGCCCTGATTATCCTTGCAAAACGAGAGGCGTGGAGCAGCTCCATGAGGCCTTCATCGTTGTTCTGCTTTAGTTTCAAGGTAGTAAGCTTTTCAACACTCCTAGGGGCCTTGCTTCAGCACCCGTTTCAGTACCAGAACACTGCGTAGAACCAGGAAGCTCTGCTCTTGCGTGTATGCTGCGTGTCAACCTAGAAATTAGAGACTGATGGCACAAGGCTGGTTTTCCCATTATGAAAGCTCCGTTGATGCGGCCCCGAAGCTACCTGAAAAGCACTGTTGTTACCGTGCTTTTACTTACAGCCGGCATGGTTCATAGAAGAAAATGAGTTTTCTCGAAAGAAACCTTGTGCTTCCAGTTCCTAGTTGGAAGCTCACCGTGCTCTGCTCTATACCAAACGTGAAAGTCAATGTGAGCACTAGCCTCGAAGTAAGGCCCTGATTATCCTGGGAAAACGGGAGGCGTGCAGCAGCTCCATGAGGCTTTCATCGCTGTTCTGCTTTAGTTTCACGGTAGTAAGCTTTCCAAGACTCCTAGGGACATTGCTTAAGCAACCGTTTCGGTACCAGAACACTGCGTAGAGACAGTAAGCTCTGGTCCTGCGTGTATGCTGCGTGTCAACCTAGAAATTGTAGACTGATGGCATAAGGTTTCTTTTCCCATTATGAAAGCTCCGTTCATGCGGCCTCGAAGCTACCTGAAAAGCATTGTTGTTGCCGGGGTTTTCCTCACTGCCGGCATGGTTCTGAGAAGAAAATGAGTTTTCTCCTAAGAAACCTTGGGTTTCCAGTTCCTTGTTGGAAGCTAACCCTGTTCTGCGCTATACCTAAAGTGAAAGTCAACGTGAGCCTAAGCTTCGAAGTAAGGCCCTGATTATCCTTGCAAAACGAGAGGCGTGCAGCAGCTCCATGAGGCCTTCATCGTTGTTCTGCTTCAGTTTCAAGGTAGTAAGCTTTTCAACACTCCTAGGGGCCTTGCTTCTGCACCCGTTTCTGTACCAGAACACTGCGTAGAACCAGGAAGCTCTGCTCCTGCGTGTATGCTGCGTGTCAACCTAGAAATTAGAGACTGATGGCACAAGGCTAGTTTTCCCATTATGAAAGCTCCGTTGATGCGGCCCCGAAGCTACCTGAAAAGCACTCTTGTTACCGTGCTTTTACTTACAGCCGGCATGGTTCATAGAAGAAAATGAGTTTTCTCGAAAGAAACCTTGTGCTTCCAGTTCCTAGTTGGAAGCTCACCCTGCTCTGCTCTATACCAAACGTGAAAGTCAATGTGAGCACTAGCCTCGAAGTAAGGCCCTGATTATCCTGGCAAAACGGGAGGCGTGCAGCAGCTCCATGAGGCCTTCATCGCTGTTCTGCTTTAGTTTCACGGTAGTAAGCTTTCCAACATTCCTAGGGACTTTGCTTAAGCAACCGTTTCGGTACCAGAACACTGCGTAGAGACAGTAAGCTCTGGTCCTGCGTGTATGCTGCGTGTCAACCTAGAAATTGGAGACTGATGGCATAAGGCTTCTTTTCCCATTATGAAAGCTCCGTTCATGCGGCCTCGAAGCTACCTGAAAAGCATTGTTGTTGCCGGGGTTTTCCTCACTGCCGGCATGGTTCTGAGAAGAAAATCAGTTTTCTCCTGAGAAACCTTGGGGTTCCAGTTCCTTGTTGGAAGCTCACCCTGCTCTGCGCTATACCTAAAGTGAAAGTCAACGTGAGCCCAAGCTTCGAAGTAAGGCCCTGATTATCCTTGCAAAACGAGAGGCGTGGAGCAGCTCCATGAGGCCTTCATCGTTGTTCTGCTTTAGTTTCAAGGTAGTAAGCTTTTCAGCACTCTTAGGGGCCTTGCTTCAGCACCCGTTTCAGTACCAGAACACTGCGTAGAACCAGGAAGCTCTGCTCCTGCGTGTATGCTGCGTGTCAACCTAGAAATTAGAGAATGACGGCACAAGGCTAGTTTTCCCATTATGAAAGCTCCGTTGATGCGGCCCCGAAGCTACCTGAAAAGCACTGTTGTTACCGTGCTTTTACTTACAGCCGGCATGGTTCATAGAAGAAAGTGAGTTTTCTCGAAAGAAACCTTGTGCTTCCAGTTCCTAGTTGGAAGCTCACCCTGCTCTGCTCTATACCAAACGTGAAAGTCAATGTGAGCACTAGCCTCGAAGTAAGGCCCTGATTATGCTGGCAAAACGGGAGGCGTGCAGCAGCTCCATGAGGCCTTCATCGCTGTTCTGCTTTAGTTTCACGGTAGTAAGCTTTCCAACATTCCTAGGGACTTTGCTTAAGCAACCGTTTCGGTACCAGGACACTGCATAGAGACAGTAAGCTCTGGTCCTGCGTGTATGCTGCATGTCAACCTAGAAATTGGAGACTGATGGCATAAGGCTTCTTTTCCCATTATGAAAGCTCCGTTCATGCGGCCTCGAAGCTACCTGAAAAGCATTGTTGTTGCCGGGGTTTTCCTCACTGCCGGCATGGTTCTGAGAAGAAAATGAGTTTTCTCCTAAAAACCTTGGGGTTCCAGTTCCTTGTTGGAAGCTCACCCTGCTCTGCGCTATACCTAAAGTGAAAGTCAACGTGAGCCCAAGCTTCGAAGTAAGGCCCTGATTACCTTGCAAAACGAGAGGCGTTCAGCAGCTCCATGAGGCCTTCATCGTTGTTCTGCTTTAGTTTCAAGGTAGTAAGCTTTTCAACACTCCTAGGGGCCTTGCTTCAGCACCCGTTTCAGTACCAGAACACTGCGTAGAACCAGGAAGCTCTGCTCCTGCGTGTATGCTGCGTGTCAACCTAGAAATTAGAGACTGATGGTACAAGGCTAGTTTTCCCATTATGAAAGCTCCGTTGATGCGGCCCCGAAGCTACCTGAAAAGCACTGTTGTTACCGTGCTTTTACTTACAGCCGGCATGGTTCATAGAAGAAAATGAGTTTTCTCGAAAGAAACCTTGTGCTTCCAGTTCCTAG
This sequence comes from Eubalaena glacialis, assembly GCF_028564815.1. Classification (NCBI taxonomy): domain Eukaryota; kingdom Metazoa; phylum Chordata; class Mammalia; order Artiodactyla; family Balaenidae; genus Eubalaena; species Eubalaena glacialis. Next base: position 138,892,549 of record NC_083721.1, on the reverse strand, counting down.
TTGGAAGCTCACCCTGCTCTGCTCTATACCAAACGTGAAAGTCAATGTGAGCACTAGCCTCGAAGTAAGGCCCTGATTATCCTGGCAAAACGGGAGGCGTGCAGCAGCTCCATGAGGCCTTCATCGCTGTTCTGCTTTAGTTTCACGGTAGTAAGCTTTCCAACATTCCTAGGGACTTTGCTTAAGCAACCGTTTCGGTACCAGAACACTGCGTAGAGACAGTAAGCTCTGGTCCTGCGTGTATGCTGCGTGTCAACCTAGAAATTGGAGACTGATGGCATAAGGCTTCTTTTCCCATTATGAAAGCTCCGTTCATGCGGCCTCGAAGCTACCTGAAAAGCATTGTTGTTGCCGGGGTTTTCCTCACTGCCGGCATGGTTCTGAGAAGAAAATGAGTTTTCTCCTAAGAAACCTTGGGGTTCCAGATCCTTGTTGGAAGCTCACCCTGCTCTGCGCTATACCTAAAGTGAAAGTCAACGTGAGCCCAAGCTTCGAAGTAAGGCCCTGATTTTCCTAGCAAAACGAGAGGCGTGCAGCAGCTCCATGAGGCCTTCATCGTTGTTCTGCTTTAGTTTCAAGGTAGTAAGCTTTTCAACACTCCTAGGGGCCTTGCTTCAGCACCCGTTTCAGTACCAGAACACTGCGTAGAACCAGGAAGCTCTGCTCCTGCGTGTATGCTGCGTGTCAACCTAGAAATTAGAGAATGACGGCACAAGGCTAGTTTTCCCATTATGAAAGCTCCGTTGATGCGGCCCCGAAGCTACCTGAAAAGCACTGTTGTTACCGTGCTTTTACTTACAGCCGGCATGGTTCATAGAAGAAAGTGAGTTATCCCGAAAGAAACCTTGTGCTTCCAGTTCCTAGTTGGAAGCTCACCCTGCTCTGCTCTATACCAAACGTGAAAGTCAATGTGAGCACTAGCCTCGAAGTAAGGCCCTGATTATGCTGGCAAAACGGGAGGCATGCAGCAGCTCCATGAGGCCTTCATCGCTGTTCTGCTTTAGTTTCACGGTAGTAAGCTTTCCAACATTCATAGGGACTTTGCTTAAGCAACCGTTTCGGTACCAGGACACTGCATAGAGACAGTAAGCTCTGGTCCTGCGTGTATGCTGCATGTCAACCTAGAAATTGGAGACTGATGGCATAAGGCTTCTTTTCCCATTATGAAAGCTCCGTTCATGCGGCCTCGAAGCTACCTGAAAAGCATTGTTGTTGCCGGGGTTTTCCTCACTGCCGGCATGGTTCTGAGAAGAAAATGAGTTTTCTCCTAAAAACCTTGGGGTTCCAGTTCCTTGTTGGTAGCTCACCCTGCTCTGCGCTATACCTAAAGTGAAAGTCAACGTGAGCTCAAGCTTCAAAGTAAGGCCCTGATTACCTTGCAAAACGAGAGGCGTGCAGCAGCTCCATGAGTCCTTCATCGTTGTTCTGCTTTAGTTTCAAGGTAGTAAGCTTTTCAACACTCCTAGGGGCCTTGCTTCAGCACCCGTTTCAGTACCAGAACACTGCGTAGAACCAGGAAGCTCTGCTCCTGCGTGTATGCTGCGTGTCAACCTAGAAATTAGAGACTGATGGTACAAGGCTAGTTTTCCCATTATGAAAGCTCCGTTGATGCGGCCCCGAAGCTACCTGAAAAGCACTGTTGTTACCGTGCTTTTACTTACAGCCGGCATGGTTCATAGAAGAAAATGAGTTTTCTCGAAAGAAACCTTGTGCTTCCAGTTCCTAGTTGGAAGCTCACCCTGCTCTGCTCTATACCAAACGTGAAAGTCAATGTGAGCACTAGCCTCGAAGTAAGGCCCTGATTATCCTGGCAAAACGGGAGGCGTGCAGCAGCTCCATGAGGCCTTCATCGCTGTTCTGCTTTAGTTTCACGGTAGTAAGCTTTCCAACATTCCTAGGGACTTTGCTTAAGCAACCGTTTCGGTACCAGAACACTGCGTAGAGACAGTAAGCTCTGGTCCTGCGTGTATGCTGCGTGTCAACCTAGAAATTGGAGACTGATGGCATAAGGCTTCTTTTCCCATTATGAAAGCTCCGTTCATGCGGCCTCGAAGCTACCTGAAAAGCATTGTTGTTGCCGGGGTTTTCCTCACTGCCGGCATGGTTCTGAGAAGAAAATGAGTTTTCTCCTAAGAAACCTTGGGGTTCCAGATCCTTGTTGGAAGCTCACCCTGCTCTGCGCTATACCTAAAGTGAAAGTCAACGTGAGCCCAAGCTTCGAAGTAAGGCCCTGATTTTCCTAGCAAAACGAGAGGCGTGCAGCAGCTCCATGAGGCCTTCATCGTTGTTCTGCTTTAGTTTCAAGGTAGTAAGCTTTTCAACACTCCTAGGGGCCTTGCTTCAGCACCCGTTTCAGTACCAGAACACTGCGTAGAACCAGGAAGCTCTGCTCCTGCGTATATGCTGCGTGTCAACCTAGAAATTAGAGACTGATGGCACAAGGCTACTTTTCCCATTATGAAAGCTCCGTTGATGCGGCCCCGAAGCTACCTGAAAAGCACTGTTGTTACCGTGCTTTTACTTACAGCCGGCATGGTTCATAGAAGAAAATGAGTTTTCTCGAAAGAAACCTTGTGCTTCCAGTTCCTAGTTGGAAGCTCACCCTGCTCTGCTCTATACCAAACGTGAAAGTCAATGTGAGCACTAGCCTCGAAGTAAGGCCCTGATTATCCTGGCAAAACGGGAGGCGTGCAGCAGCTCCATGAGGCCTTCATCGCTGTTCTGCTTTAGTTTCACGGTAGTAAGCTTTCAAACATTCCTAGGGACTTTGCTTAAGCAACCGTTTCGGTACCAGAACACTGCGTAGAGACAGTAAGCTCTGGTCCTGCCTGTATGCTGCGTGTCAACCTAGAAATTGGAGACTGATGGCATAAGGCTTCTTTTCCCATTATGAAAGCTCTGTTCATGCGGCCTCGAAGCTACCTGAAAAACATTGTTGTTGCCGGGGTTTTCCTCACTGCCGGCATGGTTCTGAGAAGAAAATGAGTTTTCTCCTAAAAACCTTGGGTTTCCAGTTCCTTGTTGGAAGCTCACCCTGCTCTGCGCTATACCTAAAGTGAAAGTCAACGTGAGCCCAAGCTTCGAAGTAAGGCCCTGATTATCCTTGCAAAACGAGAGGTGTGGAGCAGCTCCATGAGGCCTTCATCGTTGTTCTGCTTTAGTTTCATGGTAGTAAGCTTTTCAACACTCCTAGGGGCCTTGCTTCAGCACCCGTTTCAGTACCAGAACACTGCGTAGAACCAGGAAGCTCTGGTCCTGCGTGTATGCTGCGTGTCAACCTAGAAATTAGAGACTGATGGCACAAGGCTAGTTTTCCCATTATGAAAGCTCCGTTGATGCGGCCCCGAAGCTACCTGAAAAGCACTCTTGTTACCGTGCTTTTACTTACAGCCGGCATGGTTCATAGAAAAAAATCAGTTTTCTCGAAAGAAACCTTGTGCTTCCAGTTCCTAGTTGGAAGCTCACCCTGCTCTGCTCTATACTAAACGTGAAAGTCAATGTGAGCACTAGCCTCGAAGTAAGGCCCTGATTATCCTGGCAAAACGGGAGGCGTGCAGCAGCTCCATGAGGCCTTCATCGCTGTTCTGCTTTAGTTTCACGGTAGTAAGCTTTCCAAGACTCCTAGGGACTTTGCTTAAGCAACCGTTTCGGTACCAGAACACTGCGTAGAGACAGTAAGCTCTGGTCCTGCGTGTATGCTGCGTGTCAACCTAGAAATTGGAGACTGATGGCATAAGGTTTCTTTTCCCATTATGAAAGCTCCGTTCATCTGGCCTCGAAGCTACCTGAAAAGCATTGTTGTTGCCGGGGTTTTCCTCACTGCCGGCATGGTTCTGAGAAGAAAATGAGTTTTCTCCTAAAAACCTTGGGTTTCCAGTTCCTTGTTGGAAGCTCACCCTGCTCTGCGCTATACCTAAAGTGAAAGTCAACGTGAGCCCAAGCTTCGAAGTAAGGCCCTGATTATCCTTGCAAAACGAGAGGCGTGCAGCAGCTCCATGAGGCCTTCATCGTTGTTCTGCTTTAGTTTCAAGGTAGTAAGCTTTTCAACACTCCTAGGGGACTTGCTTCAGCACCCGTTTCAGTACCAGAACACTGCGTAGAACCAGGAAGCTCTGCTCTTGCGTGTATGCTGCGTGTCAACCTAGAAATTAGAGACTGATGGCACAAGGCTAGTTTTCCCATTATGAAAGCTCCGTTGATGCGGCCCCGAAGCTACCTGAAAAGCACTGTTGTTACCGTGCTTTTATTACAGCCGGCATGGTTCATAGAAGAAAATGAGTTTTCTCGAAAGAAACCTTGTGCTTCCAGTTCCTAGTTGGAAGCTCACCCTGCTCTGCTCTATACCAAACGTGAAAGTCAATGTGAGCACTAGCCTCGAAGTAAGGCCCTGATTATCCTGGCAAAACGGGAGGCGTGCAGCAGCTCCATGAGGCCTTCATCGCTGTTCTGCTTTAGTTTCACGGTAGTAAGCTTTCCAACATTCCTAGGGACTTTGCTTAAGCAACCGTTTCGGTACCAGAACACTGCGTAGAGACAGTAAGCTCTGGTCCTGCGTGTATGCTGCGTGTCAACCTAGAAATTGGAGACTGATGGCATAAGGTTTCTTTTCCCATTATTAAAGCTCCGTTCATGTGGCCTCGAAGCTACCTGAAAAGCATTGTTTTTGCCGGGGTTTTCCTCACTGCCGGCATGGTTCTGAGAAGAAAATGAGTTTTCTCCTAAGAAACCTTGGGGTTCCAGATCCTTGTTGGAAGCTCACCCTGCTCTGCGCTATACCTAAAGTGAAAGTCAACGTGAGCCCAAGCTTCGAAGTAAGGCCCTGATTGTCCTTGCAAAACGAGAGGCGTGCAGCAGCTCCATGAGGCCTTCATCGTTGTTCTGCTTTAGTTTCAAGGTAGTAAGCTTTTCAGCACTCCTAGGGGCCTTGCTTCAGCACCCGTTTCTGTACCAGAACACTGCGTAGAACCAGGAAGCTCTGCTCCTGCGTGTATGCTGCGTGTCAACCTAGAAATTAGAGACTGATGGCACAAGGCTAGTTTTCCCATTATGAAAGCTCCGTTGATGCGGCCCCGAAGCTACCTGAAAAGCACTGTTGTTACCGTGCTTTTACTTACAGCCGGCATGGTTCATAGAAGAAAATGAGTTTTCTCGAAAGAAACCTTGTGCTTCCAGTTCCTAGTTGGAAGCTCACCCTGCTCTGCTCTATACCAAACGTGAAAGTCAATGTGAGCACTAGCCTCGAAGTAAGGCCCTGATTATCCTGGCAAAACGGGAGGCGTGCAGCAGCTCCATGAGGCCTTCATCGCTGTTCTGCTTTAGTTTCACGGTAGTAAGCTTTCCAACATTCCTAGGGACTTTGCTTAAGCAACCGTTTCGGTACCAGAACACTGCGTAGAGACAGTAAGCTCTGGTCCTGCGTGTATGCTGCGTGTCAACCTAGAAATTGGAGACTGATGGCATAAGGCTTCTTTTCCCATTATGAAAGCTCCGTTCATGCGGCCTCGAAGCTACCTGAAAAGCATTGTTGTTGCCGGGGTTTTCCTCACTGCCGGCATGGTTCTGAGAAGAAAATGAGTTTTCTCCTGAGAAACCTTGGGGTTCCAGTTCCTTGTTGGAAGCTCACCCTGCTCTGCGCTATACCTAAAGTGAAAGGCAACGTGAGCCAAAGCCTCGAAGTAAGGCCCTGATTATCCTTGGAAAACGAGAGGCGTGCAGCAGCTCCATGAGGCCTTCATCGTTGTTCTGCTTTAGTTTCAAGGTAGTAAGCTTTTCAACACTCCTAGGGGCCTTGCTTCAGCACCCGTTTCAGTACCAGAACACTGCGTAGAACCAGGAAGCTCTGCTCCTGCGTGTATGCTGCGTGTCAACCTAGAAATTAGAGACTGATGGCACAAGGCTAGTTTTCCCAATATGAAAGCTCCGTTGATGCGGCCCCGAAGCTACCTGAAAAGCACTGTTGTGACCGTGCTTTTACTTACAGCCGGCATGGTTCATAGAAGAAAATGAGTTTTCTCGAAAGAAACCTTGTGCTTCCAGTTCCTAGTTGGAAGCTCACCCTGCTCTGCTCTATACCAAACGTGAAAGTCAATGTGAGCACTAGCCTCGAAGTAAGGCCCTGATTATCCTGGCAAAACGGGAGGCGTGCAGCAGCTCCATGAGGCCTTCATCGCTGTTCTGCTTTAGTTTCACGGTAGTAAGCTTTCCAAGACTCCTAGGGACTTTGCTTAAGCAACCGTTTCGGTACCAGAACACTGCGTAGAGACAGTAAGCTCTGGTCCTGCGTGTATGCTGCGTGTCAACCTAGAAATTGGAGACTGATGGCATAAGGTTTCTTTTCCCATTATGAAAGCTCCGTTCATGCGGCCTCGAAGCTACCTGAAAAGCATTGTTGTTGCCGGGGTTTTCCTCACTGCCGGCATGGTTCTGAGAAGAAAATGAGTTTTCTCCTAAGAAACCTTGGGTTTCCAGTTCCTTGTTGGAAGCTCACCCTGCTCTGCGCTATACCTAAAGTGAAAGGCAACGTGAGCCTAAGCTTCGAAGTAAGGCCCTGATTATCCTTGCAAAACGAGAGGCGTGCAGCAGCTCCATGAGGCCTTCATCGTTGTTCTGCTTCAGTTTCAAGGTAGTTAGCTTTTCAACACTCCTAGGGGCCTTGCTTCAGCACCCGTTTCTGTACCAGAACACTGCGTAGAACCAGGAAGCTCTGCTCCTGCGTGTATGCTGCGTGTCAACCTAGAAATTAGAGACTGATGGCACAAGGCTAGTTTTCCCATTATGAAAGCTCCGTTGATGCGGCCCCGAAGCTACCTGAAAAGCACTGTTGTTACCGTGCTTTTACTTACAGCCGGCATGGTTCATAGAAGAAAATGAGTTTTCTCGAAAGAAACCTTGTGCTTCCAGTTCCTAGTTGGAAGCTCACCCTGCTCTGCTCTATACCAAACGTGAAAGTCAATGTGAGCACTAGCCTCGAAGTAAGGCCCTGATTATCCTGGCAAAACGGGAGGCGTGCAGCAGCTCCATGAGGCCTTCATCGCTGTTCTGCTTTAGTTTCACGGTAGTAAGCTTTCCAACATTCCTAGGGACTTTGCTTAAGCAACCGTTTCGGTACCAGAACACTGCGTAGAGACAGTAAGCTCTGGTCCTGCGTGTATGCTGCGTGTCAACCTAGAAATTGGAGACTGATGGCATAAGGCTTCTTTTCCCATTATGAAAGCTCCGTTCATGCGGCCTCGAAGCTACCTGAAAAGCATTGTTGTTGCCGGGGTTTTCCTCACTGCCGGCATGGTTCTGAGAAGAAAATGAGTTTTCTCCTGAGAAACCTTGGGTTTCCAGTTCCTTGTTGGAAGCTCACCCTGCTCTGCGCTATACCTAAAGTGAAAGTCAACGTGAGCCCAAGCTTCGAAGTAAGGCCCTGATTATCCTTGCAAAACGAGAGGCGTGCAGCAGCTCCATGAGGCCTTCATCGTTGTTCTGCTTCAGTTTCAAGGTAGTAAGCTTTTCAACACTCCTAGGGGCCTTGCTTCCGCACCCGTTTCTGTACCAGAACACTGCGTAGAACCAGGAAGCTCTGCTCCTGCGTGTATGCTGCGTGTCAACCTAGAAATTAGAGACTGATGGCACAAGGCTAGTTTTCCCATTATGAAAGCTCCGTTGATGCGGCCCCGAAGCTACCTGAAAAGCACTGTTGTTACCGTGCTTTTACTTACAGCCGGCATGGTTCATAGAAGAAAATGAGTTTTCTCGAAAGAAACCTTGTGCTTCCAGTTCCTAGTTGGAAGCTCACCCTGCTCTGCTCTATACCAAACGTGAAAGTCAATGTGAGCACTAGCCTCGAAGTAAGGCCCTGATTATCCTGGCAAAACGGGAGGCGTGCAGCAGCTCCATGAGGCCTTCATCGCTGTTCTGCTTTAGTTTCACGGTAGTAAGCTTTCCAACATTCCTAGGGACTTTGCTTAAGCAACCGTTTCGGTACCAGAACACTGCGTAGAGACAGTAAGCTCTGGTCCTGCGTGTATGCTGCGTGTCAACCTAGAAATTGGAGACTGATGGCATAAGGCTTCTTTTCCCATTATGAAAGCTCCGTTCATGCGGCCTCGAAGCTACCTGAAAAGCATTGTTGTTGCCGGGGTTTTCCTCACTGCCGGCATGGTTCTGAGAAGAAAATGAGTTTTCTCCTGAGAAACCTTGGGGTTCCAGTTCCTTGTTGGAAGCTCACCCTGCTCTGCGCTATACCTAAAGTGAAAGGCAACGTGAGCCAAAGCCTCGAAGTAAGGCCCTGATTATCCTTGGAAAACGAGAGGCGTGCAGCAGCTCCATGAGGCCTTCATCGTTGTTCTGCTTTAGTTTCAAGGTAGTAAGCTTTTCAACACTCCTAGGGGCCTTGCTTCAGCACCCGTTTCTGTACCAGAACACTGCGTAGAACCAGGAAGCTCTGCTCCTGCGTGTATGCTGCGTGTCAACCTAGAAATTAGAGACTGATGGCACAAGGCTAGTTTTCCCAATATGAAAGCTCCGTTGATGCGGCCCCGAAGCTACCTGAAAAGCACTGTTGTGACCGTGCTTTTACTTACAGCCGGCATGGTTCATAGAAGAAAATGAGTTTTCTCGAAAGAAACCTTGTGCTTCCAGTTCCTAGTTGGAAGCTCACCCTGCTCTGCTCTATACCAAACGTGAAAGTCAATGTGAGCACTAGCCTCGAAGTAAGGCCCTGATTATCCTGGCAAAACGGGAGGCGTGCAGCAGCTCCATGAGGCCTTCATCGCTGTTCTGCTTTAGTTTCACGGTAGTAAGCTTTCCAAGACTCCTAGGGACTTTGCTTAAGCAACCGTTTCGGTACCAGAACACTGCGTAGAGACAGTAAGCTCTGGTCCTGCGTGTATGCTGCGTGTCAACCTAGAAATTGGAGACTGATGGCATAAGGTTTCTTTTCCCATTATGAAAGCTCCGTTCATGCGGCCTCGAAGCTACCTGAAAAGCATTGTTGTTGCCGGGGTTTTCCTCACTGCCGGCATGGTTCTGAGAAGAAAATGAGTTTTCTCCTAAGAAACCTTGGGTTTCCAGTTCCTTGTTGGAAGCTCACCCTGATCTGCGCTATACCTAAAGTGAAAGTCAACGTGAGCCTAAGCTTCGAAGTAAGGCCCTGATTATCCTTGCAAAACGAGAGGCGTGCAGCAGCTCCATGAGGCCTTCATCGTTGTTCTGCTTCAGTTTCAAGGTAGTTAGCTTTTCAACACTCCTAGGGGCCTTGCTTCAGCACCCGTTTCTGTACCAGAACACTGCGTAGAACCAGGAAGCTCTGCTCCTGCGTGTATGCTGCGTGTCAACCTAGAAATTAGAGACTGATGGCACAAGGCTAGTTTTCCCATTATGAAAGCTCCGTTGATGCGGCCCCGAAGCTACCTGAAAAGCACTGTTGTTACCGTGCTTTTACTTACAGCCGGCATGGTTCATAGAAGAAAATGAGTTTTCTCGAAAGAAACCTTGTGCTTCCAGTTCCTAGTTGGAAGCTCACCCTGCTCTGCTCTATACCAAACGTGAAAGTCAATGTGAGCACTAGCCTCGAAGTAAGGCCCTGATTATCCTGGCAAAACGGGAGGCGTGCAGCAGCTCCATGAGGCCTTCATCGCTGTTCTGCTTTAGTTTCACGGTAGTAAGCTTTCCAACATTCCTAGGGACTTTGCTTAAGCAACCGTTTCGGTACCAGAACACTGCGTAGAGACAGTAAGCTCTGGTCCTGCGTGTATGCTGCGTGTCAACCTAGAAATTGGAGACTGATGGCATAAGGCTTCTTTTCCCATTATGAAAGCTCCGTTCATGCGGCCTCGAAGCTACCTGAAAAGCATTGTTGTTGCCGGGGTTTTCCTCACTGCCGGCATGGTTCTGAGAAGAAAATGAGTTTTCTCCTGAGAAACCTTGGGTTTCCAGTTCCTTGTTGGAAGCTCACCCTGCTCTGCGCTATACCTAAAGTGAAAGTCAACGTGAGCCCAAGCTTCGAAGTAAGGCCCTGATTATCCTTGCAAAACGAGAGGCGTGCAGCAGCTCCATGAGGCCTTCATCGTTGTTCTGCTTCAGTTTCAAGGTAGTAAGCTTTTCAACACTCCTAGGGGCCTTGCTTCCGCACCCGTTTCTGTACCAGAACACTGCGTAGAACCAGGAAGCTCTGCTCCTGCGTGTATGCTGCGTGTCAACCTAGAAATTAGAGACTGATGGCACAAGGCTAGTTTTCCCATTATGAAAGCTCCGTTGATGCGGCCCCGAAGCTACCTGAAAAGCACTGTTGTTACCGTGCTTTTACTTACAGCCGGCATGGTTCATAGAAGAAAATGAGTTTTCTCGAAAGAAACCTTGTGCTTCCAGTTCCTAGTTGGAAGCTCACCCTGCTCTGCTCTATACCAAACGTGAAAGTCAATGTGAGCACTAGCCTCGAAGTAAGGCCCTGATTATCCTGGCAAAACGGGAGGCGTGCAGCAGCTCCATGAGGCCTTCATCGCTGTTCTGCTTTAGTTTCACGGTAGTAAGCTTTCCAACATTCCTAGGGACTTTGCTTAAGCAACCGTTTCGGTACCAGAACACTGCGTAGAGACAGTAAGCTCTGGTCCTGCGTGTATGCTGCGTGTCAACCTAGAAATTGGAGACTGATGGCATAAGGCTTCTTTTCCCATTATGAAAGCTCCGTTCATGCGGCCTCGAAGCTACCTGAAAAGCATTGTTGTTGCCGGGGTTTTCCTCACTGCCGGCATGGTTCTGAGAAGAAAATGAGTTTTCTCCTGAGAAACCTTGGGGTTCCAGTTCCTTGTTGGAAGCTCACCCTGCTCTGCGCTATACCTAAAGTGAAAGTCAACGTGAGCCCAAGCTTCGAAGTAAGGCCCTGATTATCCTTGCAAAACGAGAGGCGTGCAGCAGCTCCATGAGGCCTTCATCGTTGTTCTGCTTCAGTTTCAAGGTAGTAAGCTTTTCAACACTCCTAGGGGACTTGCTTAAGCACCCGTTTCTGTACCAGAACACTGCGTAGAACCAGGAAGCTCTGCTCCTGCGTGTATGTTGCGTGTCAACCTAGAAATTAGAGACTGATGGCACAAGGCTAGTTTTCCCATTATGAAAGCTCCGTTGATGCGGCCCCGAAGCTACCTGAAAAGCACTGTTGTTACCGTGCTTTTACTTACAGCCGGCATGGTTCATAGAAGAAAATGAGTTTTCTCGAAAGAAACCTTGTGCTTCCAGTTCCTAGTTGGAAGCTCACCCTGCTCTGCTCTATACCAAACGTGAAAGTCAATGTGAGCACTAGCCTCGAAGTAAGGCCCTGATTATCCTGGCAAAACGGGAGGCGGGCAGCAGCTCCATGAGGCCTTCATCGCTGTTCTGCTTTAGTTTCACGGTAGTAAGCTTTCCAACATTCCTAGGGACTTTGCTTAAGCAACCGTTTCGGTACCAGAACACTGCGTAGAGACAGTAAGCTCTGGTCCTGCGTGTATGCTGCGTGTCAACCTAGAAATTGGAGACTGATGGCATAAGGCTTCTTTTCCCATTATGAAAGCTCCGTTCATGCGGCCTCGAAGCTACCTGAAAAGCATTGTTGTTGCCGGGGTTTTCCTCACTGCCGGCATGGTTCTGAGAAGAAAATCAGTTTTCTCCTGAGAAACCTTGGGTTTCCAGTTCCTTGTTGGAAGCTCACCCTGCTCTGCGCTATACCTAAAGTGAAAGTCAACGTGAGCCCAAGCTTCGAAGTAAGGCCCTGATTATCCTTGCAAAACGAGAGGCGTGCAGCAGCTCCATGAGTCCTTCATCGTTGTTCTGCTTTAGTTTCAAGGTAGTAAGCTTTTCAACACTCCTAGGGGCCTTGCTTCAGCACCCGTTTCAGTACCAGAACACTGCGTAGAACCAGGAAGCTCTGCTCCTGCGTGTATGCTGCGTGTCAACCTAGAAATTAGAGACTGATGGCACAAGGCTAGTTTTCCCATTATGAAAGCTCCGTTGATGCGGCCCCGAAGCTACCTGAAAAGCACTGTTGTTACCGTGCTTTTACTTACAGCCGGCATGGTTCATAGAAGAAAATGAGTTTTCTCGAAAGAAACCTTGTGCTTCCAGTTCCTAGTTGGAAGCTCACCCTGCTCTGCTCTATACCAAACGTGAAAGTCAATGTGAGCACTAGCCTCGAAGTAAGGCCCTGATTATCCTGGCAAAACGGGAGGCGTGCAGCAGCTCCATGAGGCCTTCATCGCTGTTCTGCTTTAGTTTCACGGTAGTAAGCTTTCCAACATTCCTAGGGACTTTGCTTAAGCAACCGTTTCGGTACCAGAACACTGCGTAGAGACAGTAAGCTCTGGTCCTGCGTGTATGCTGCGTGTCAACCTAGAAATTGGAGACTGATGGCATAAGGCTTCTTTTCCCATTATGAAAGCTCCGTTCATGCGGCCTCGAAGCTACCTGAAAAGCATTGTTGTTGCCGGGGTTTTCCTCACTGCCGGCATGGTTCTGAGAAGAAAATCAGTTTTCTCCTGAGAAACCTTGGGGTTCCAGTTCCTTGTTGGAAGCTCACCCTGATCTGCGCTATACCTAAAGTGAAAGTCAACGTGATCCTAAGCTTCGAAGTAAGGCACTGATTATCCTTGCAAAACGAGAGGCGTGCAGCAGCTCCATGAGGCCTTCATCGTTGTTCTGCTTCAGTTTCAAGGTAGTTAGCTTTTCAACACTCCTAGGGGCCTTGCTTCAGCACCCGTTTCTGTACCAGAACACTGCGTAGAACCAGGAAGCTCTGCTCCTGCGTGTATGCTGCGTGTCAACCTAGAAATTAGAGACTGATGGCACAAGGCTAGTTTTCCCATTATGAAAGCTCCGTTGATGCGGCCCCGAAGCTACCTGAAAAGCACTGTTGTTACCGTGCTTTTACTTACAGCCGGCATGGTTCATAGAAGAAAATGAGTTTTCTCGAAAGAAACCTTGTGCTTCCAGTTCCTAGTTGGAAGCTCACCCTGCTCTGCTCTATACCAAACGTGAAAGTCAATGTGAGCACTAGCCTCGAAGTAAGGCCCTGATTATCCTGGCAAAACGGGAGGCGTGCAGCAGCTCCATGAGGCCTTCATCGCTGTTCTGCTTTAGTTTCACGGTAGTAAGCTTTCCAACATTCCTAGGGACTTTGCTTAAGCAACCGTTTCGGTACCAGAACACTGCGTAGAGACAGTAAGCTCTGGTCCTGCGTGTATGCTGCGTGTCAACCTAGAAATTGGAGACTGATGGCATAAGGCTTCTTTTCCCATTATGAAAGCTCCGTTCATGCGGCCTCGAAGCTACCTGAAAAGCATTGTTGTTGCCGGGGTTTTCCTCACTGCCGGCATGGTTCTGAGAAGAAAATCAGTTTTCTCCTGAGAAACCTTGGGTTTCCAGTTCCTTGTTGGAAGCTCACCCTGCTCTGCGCTATACCTAAAGTGAAAGTCAACGTGAGCCCAAGCTTCGAAGTAAGGCCCTGATTATCCTTGCAAAACGAGAGGCGTGCAGCAGCTCCATGAGTCCTTCATCGTTGTTCTGCTTTAGTTTCAAGGTAGTAAGCTTTTCAACACTCCTAGGGGCCTTGCTTCAGCACCCGTTTCAGTACCAGAACACTGCGTAGAACCAGGAAGCTCTGCTCCTGCGTGTATGCTGCGTGTCAACCTAGAAATTAGAGACTGATGGCACAAGGCTAGTTTTCCCATTATGAAAGCTCCGTTGATGCGGCCCCGAAGCTACCTGAAAAGCACTGTTGTTACCGTGCTTTTACTTACAGCCGGCATGGTTCATAGAAGAAAATGAGTTTTCTCGAAAGAAACCTTGTGCTTCCAGTTCCTAGTTGGAAGCTCACCCTGCTCTGCTCTATACCAAACGTGAAAGTCAATGTGAGCACTAGCCTCGAAGTAAGGCCCTGATTATCCTGGCAAAACGGGAGGCGTGCAGCAGCTCCATGAGGCCTTCATCGCTGTTCTGCTTTAGTTTCACGGTAGTAAGCTTTCCAACATTCCTAGGGACTTTGCTTAAGCAACCGTTTCGGTACCAGAACACTGCGTAGAGACAGTAAGCTCTGGTCCTGCGTGTATGCTGCGTGTCAACCTAGAAATTGGAGACTGATGGCATAAGGCTTCTTTTCCCATTATGAAAGCTCCGTTCATGCGGCCTCGAAGCTACCTGAAAAGCATTGTTGTTGCCGGGGTTTTCCTCACTGCCGGCATGGTTCTGAGAAGAAAATCAGTTTTCTCCTGAGAAACCTTGGGGTTCCAGTTCCTTGTTGGAAGCTCACCCTGCTCTGCGCTATACCTAAAGTGAAAGTCAACGTGAGCCCAAGCTTCGAAGTAAGGCCCTGATTATCCTTGCAAAACGAGAGGCGTGCAGCAGCTCCATGAGGCCTTCATCGTTGTTCTGCTTTAGTTTCAAGGTAGTAAGCTTTTCAACACTCCTAGGGGCCTTGCTTCAGCACCCGTTTCAGTACCAGAACACTGCGTAGAACCAGGAAGCTCTGCTCCTGCGTGTATGCTGCGTGTCAACCTAGAAATTAGAGACTGATGGTACAAGGCTAGTTTTCCCATTATGAAAGCTCCGTTGATGCGGCCCCGAAGCTACCTGAAAAGCACTGTTGTTACCGTGCTTTTACTTACAGCCGGCATGGTTCATAGAAGAAAATGAGTTTTCTCGAAAGAAACCTTGTGCTTCCAGTTCCTAGTTGGAAGCTCACCCTGCTCTGCTCTATACCAAACGTGAAAGTCAATGTGAGCACTAGCCTCGAAGTAAGGCCCTGATTATCCTGGCAAAACGGGAGGCGTGCAGCAGCTCCATGAGGCCTTCATCGCTGTTCTGCTTTAGTTTCAAGGTAGTAAGCTTTTCAACACTCCTAGGGGCCTTGCTTCAGCACCCGTTTCAGTACCAGAACACTGCGTAGAACCAGGAAGCTCTGCTCCTGCGTGTATGCTGCGTGTCAACCTAGAAATTAGAGACTGATGGCACAAGGCTACTTTTCCCATTATGAAAGCTCCGTTGATGCGGCCCCGAAGCTACCTGAAAAGCACTGTTGTTACCGTGCTTTTACTTACAGCCGGCATGGTTCATAGAAGAAAATGAGTTTTCTCGAAAGAAACCTTGTGCTTCCAGTTCCTAGTTGGAAGCTCACCCTGCTCTGCTCTATACCAAACGTGAAAGTCAATGTGAGCACTAGCCTCGAAGTAAGGCCCTGATTATCCTGGCAAAACGGGAGGCGTGTAGCAGCTCCATGAGGCCTTCATCGCTGTTCTGCTTTAGTTTCACGGTAGTAAGCTTTCCAACATTCCTAGGGACTTTGCTTAAGCAACCGTTTCGGTACCAGAACACTGCGTAGAGACAGTAAGCTCTGGTCCTGCGTGTATGCTGCGTGTCAACCTAGAAATTGGAGACTGATGGCATAAGGTTTCTTTTCCCATTATGAAAGCTCCGTTCATCTGGCCTCGAAGCTACCTGAAAAGCATTGTTGTTGCCGGGGTTTTCCTCACTGCCGGCATGGTTCTGAGAAGAAAATGAGTTTTCTCCTAAAAACCTTGGGTTTCCAGTTCCTTGTTGGAAGCTCACCCTGCTCTGCGCTATACCTAAAGTGAAAGTCAAAGTGAGCCCAAGCTTCGAAGTAAGGCCCTGATTATCCTTGCAAAACGAGAGGCGTGCAGCAGCTCCATGAGGCCTTCATCGTTGTTCTGCTTCAGTTTCAAGGTAGTAAGCTTTTCAACACTCCTAGGGGACTTGCTTCAGCACCCGTTTCAGTACCAGAACACTGCGTAGAACCAGGAAGCTCTGCTCTTGCGTGTATGCTGCGTGTCAACCTAGAAATTAGAGACTGATGGCACAAGTCTAGTTTTCCCATTATGAAAGCTCCGTTGATGCGGCCCCGAAGCTACCTGAAAAGCACTGTTGTTACCGTGCTTTTATTACAGCCGGCATGGTTCATAGAAGAAAATGAGTTTTCTCGAAAGAAACCTTGTGCTTCCAGTTCCTAGTTGGAAGCTCACCCTGCTCTGCTCTATACCAAACGTGAAAGTCAATGTGAGCACTAGCCTCGAAGTAAGGCCCTGATTATCCTGGCAAAACGGGAGGCGTGCAGCAGCTCCATGAGGCCTTCATCGCTGTTCTGCTTTAGTTTCACGGTAGTAAGCTTTCCAACATTCCTAGGGACTTTGCTTAAGCAACCGTTTCGGTACCAGAACACTGCGTAGAGACAGTAAGCTCTGGTCCTGCGTGTATGCTGCGTGTCAACCTAGAAATTGGAGACTGATGGCATAAGGTTTCTTTTCCCATTATTAAAGCTCCGTTCATGTGGCCTCGAAGCTACCTGAAAAGCATTGTTTTTGCCGGGGTTTTCCTCACTGCCGGCATGGTTCTGAGAAGAAAATGAGTTTTCTCCTAAGAAACCTTGGGGTTCCAGATCCTTGTTGGAAGCTCACCCTGCTCTGCGCTATACCTAAAGTGAAAGTCAACGTGAGCCCAAGCTTCGAAGTAAGGCCCTGATTATCCTTGCAAAACGAGAGGCGTGCAGCAGCTCCATGGGTCCTTCATCGTTGTTCTGCTTTAGTTTCAAGGTAGTAAGCTTTTCAACACTCCTAGGGGCCTTGCTTCAGCACCCGTTTCAGTACCAGAACACTGCGTAGAACCAGGAAGCTCTGCTCCTGCGTGTATGCTGCGTGTCAACCTAGAAATTAGAGACTGATGGCACAAGGCTAGTTTTCCCATTATGAAAGCTCCGTTGATGCGGCCCCGAAGCTACCTGAAAAGCACTGTTGTTACCGTGCTTTTACTTACAGCCGGCATGGTTCATAGAAGAAAATGAGTTTTCTCGAAAGAAACCTTGTGCTTCCAGTTCCTAGTTGGAAGCTCACCCTGCTCTGCTCTATACCAAACGTGAAAGTCAATGTGAGCACTAGCCTCGAAGTAAGGCCCTGATTATCCTGGCAAAACGGGAGGCGTGCAGCAGCTCCATGAGGCCTTCATCGCTGTTCTGCTTTAGTTTCACGGTAGTAAGCTTTCCAACATTCCTAGGGACTTTGCTTAAGCAACCGTTTCGGTACCAGAACACTGCGTAGAGACAGTAAGCTCTGGTCCTGCGTGTATGCTGCGTGTCAACCTAGAAATTGGAGACTGATGGCATAAGGCTTCTTTTCCCATTATGAAAGCTCCGTTCATGCGGCCTCGAAGCTACCTGAAAAGCATTGTTGTTGCCGGGGTTTTCCTCACTGCCGGCATGGTTCTGAGAAGAAAATGAGTTTTCTCCTGAGAAACCTTGGGGTTCCAGTTCCTTGTTGGAAGCTCACCCTGCTCTGCGCTATACCTAAAGTGAAAGTCAACGTGAGCCCAAGCCTCGAAGTAAGGCCCTGATTATCCTTGGAAAACGAGAGGCGTGCAGCAGCTCCATGAGGCCTTCATCGTTGTTCTGCTTTAGTTTCAAGGTAGTAAGCTTTTCAGCACTCCTAGGGGCCTTGCTTCTGCACCCGTTTCAGTACCAGAACACTGCGTAGAACCAGGAAGCTCTGCTCCTGCGTTTATGCTGCGTGTCAACCTAGAAATTAGAGACTGATGGCACAAGGCTACTTTTCCCATTATGAAAGCTCCGTTGATGCGGCCCCGAAGCTACCTGAAAAGCACTGTTGTTACCGTGCTTTTACTTACAGCCGGCATGATTCATAGAAGAAAATGAGTTTTCTCGAAAGAAACCTTGTGCTTCCAGTTCCTAGTTGGAAGCTCACCCTGCTCTGCTCTATACCAAACGTGAAAGTCAATGTGAGCACTAGCCTCGAAGTAAGGCCCTGATTATCCTGGCAAAACGGGAGGCGTGCAGCAGCTCCATGAGGCCTTCATCGCTGTTCTGCTTTAGTTTCACGGTAGTAAGCTTTCCAACATTCCTAGGGACTTTGCTTAAGCAACCGTTTCGGTACCAGAACACTGCGTAGAGACAGTAAGCTCTGGTCCTGCGTGTATGCTGCGTGTCAACCTAGAAATTGGAGACTGATGGCATAAGGCTTCTTTTCCCATTGTGAAAGCTCCGTTCATGCGGCCTCGAAGCTACCTGAAAAGCATTGTTGTTGCCGGGGTTTTCCTCACTGCCGGCATGGTTCTGAGAAGAAAATGAGTTTTCTCCTAAAAACCTTGTGTTTCCAGTTCCTTGTTGGAAGCTCACCCTGCTCTGCGCTATACCTAAAGTGAAAGTCAACGTGAGCCCAAGCTTCGAAGTAAGGCCCTGATTATCCTTGCAAAACGAGAGGCGTGGAGCAGCTCCATGAGGCCTTCATCGTTGTTCTGCTTTAGTTTCAAGGTAGTAAGCTTTTCAACACTCCTAGGGGCCTTGCTTCAGCACCCGTTTCAGTACCAGAACACTGCGTAGAACCAGGAATCTCTGGTCCTGCGTGTATGCTGCGTGTCAACCTAGAAATTAGAGACTGATGGCACAAGGCTAGTTTTCCCATTATGAAAGCTCCGTTGATGCGGCCCCGAAGCTACCTGAAAAGCACTGTTGTAATCGTGCTTTTACTTACAGCCGGCATGGTTCATAGAAGAAAATGAGTTTTCTCGAAAGAAACCTTGTGCTTCCAGTTCCTAGTTGGAAGCTCACCCTGCTCTGCTCTATACCAAACGTGAAAGTCAATGTGAGCACTAGCCTCGAAGTAACGCCCTGATTATCCTGGCAAAACGGGAGGCGTGCAGCAGCTCCATGAGGCCTTCATCGCTGTTCTGCTTTAGTTTCACGGTAGTAAGCTTTCCAAGACTCCTAGGGACTTTGCTTAAGCAACCGTTTCGGTACCAGAACACTGCGTAGAGACAGTAAGCTCTGGTCCTGCGTGTATGCTGCGTGTCAACCTAGAAATTGGAGACTGATGGCATAAGGTTTCTTTTCCCATTATGAAAGCTCCGTTCATGCGGCCTCGAAGCTACCTGAAAAGCATTGTTGTTGCCGGGGTTTTCCTCACTGCCGGCATGGTTCTGAGAAGAAAATGAGTTTTCTCCTGAGAAACCTTGGGGTTCCAGTTCCTTGTTGGAAGCTCACCCTGCTCTGCGCTATACCTAAAGTGAAAGTCAACGTGAGCCCAAGCCTCGAAGTAAGGCCCTGATTATCCTTGGAAAACGAGAGGCGTGCAGCAGCTCCATGAGGCCTTCATCGTTGTTCTGCTTTAGTTTCAAGGTAGTAAGCTTTTCAGCACTCCTAGGGGCCTTGCTTCAGCACCCGTTTCAGTACCAGAACACTGCGTAGAACCAGGAAGCTCTGCTCCTGCGTTTATGCTGCGTGTCAACCTAGAAATTAGAGACTGATGGCACAAGGCTACTTTTCCCATTATGAAAGCTCCGTTGATGCGGCCCCGAAGCTACCTGAAAAGCACTGTTGTTACCGTGCTTTTACTTACAGCCGGCATGGTTCATAGAAGAAAATGAGTTTTCTCGAAAGAAACCTTGTGCTTCCAGTTCCTAGTTGGAAGCTCACCCTGCTCTGCTCTATACCAAACGTGAAAGTCAATGTGAGCACTAGCCTCGAAGTAAGGCCCTGATTATCCTGGCAAAACGGGAGGCGTGCAGCAGCTCCATGAGGCCTTCATCGCTGTTCTGCTTTAGTTTCACGGTAGTAAGCTTTCCAACATTCCTAGGGACTTTGCTTAAGCAACCGTTTCGATACCAGAACACTGCGTAGAGACAGTAAGCTCTGGTCCTGCGTGTATGCTGCGTGTCAACCTAGAAATTGGAGACTGATGGCATAAGTCTTCTTTTCCCAATGTGAAAGCTCCGTTCATGCGGCCTCGAAGCTACCTGAAAAGCATTGTTGTTGCCGGGGTTTTCCTCACTGCCGGCATGGTTCTGAGAAGAAAATGAGTTTTCTCCTAAAAACCTTGTGTTTCCAGTTCCTTGTTGGAAGCTCACCCTGCTCTGCGCTATACCTAAAGTGAAAGTCAACGTGAGCCCAAGCTTCGAAGTAAGGCCCTGATTATCCTTGCAAAACGAGAGGCGTGGAGCAGCTCCATGAGGCCTTCATCGTTGTTCTGCTTTAGTTTCAAGGTAGTAAGCTTTTCAACACTCCTAGGGGCCTTGCTTCAGCACCCGTTTCAGTACCAGAACACTGCGTAGAACCAGGAAGCTCTGGTCCTGCGTGTATGCTGCGTGTCAACCTAGAAATTAGAGACTGATGGCACAAGGCTAGTTTTCCCATTATGAAAGCTCCGTTGATGCGGCCCCGAAGCTACCTGAAAAGCACTGTTGTTACCGTGCTTTTACTTACAGCCGGCATGGTTCATAGAAGAAAATGAGTTTTCTCGAAAGAAACCTTGTGCTTCCAGTTCCTAGTTGGAAGCTCACCCTGCTCTGCTCTATACCAAACGTGAAAGTCAATGTGAGCACTAGCCTCGAAGTAAGGCCCTGATTATCCTGGCAAAACGGGAGGCGTGCAGCAGCTCCATGAGGCCTTCATCGCTGTTCTGCTTTAGTTTCACGGTAGTAAGCTTTCCAAGACTCCTAGGGACTTTGCTTAAGCAACCGTTTCGGTACCAGAACACTGCGTAGAGACAGTAAGCTCTGGTCCTGCGTGTATGCTGCGTGTCAACCTAGAAATTGGAGACTGATGGCATAAGGCTTCTTTTCCCATTATGAAAGCTCCGTTCATGCGGCCTCGAAGCTACCTGAAAAGCATTGTTGTTGCCGGGGTTTTCCTCACTGCCGGCATGGTTCTGAGAAGAAAATCAGTTTTCTCCTGAGAAACCTTGGGTTTCCAGTTCCTTGTTGGAAGCTCACCCTGCTCTGCGCTATACCTAAAGTGAAAGTCAACGTGAGCCCAAGCTTCGAAGTAAGGCCCTGATTATCCTTGCAAAACGAGAGGCGTGCAGCAGCTCCATGAGTCCTTCATCGTTGTTCTGCTTTAGTTTCAAGGTAGTAAGCTTTTCAACACTCCTAGGGGCCTTGCTTCAGCACCCGTTTCAGTACCAGAACACTGCGTAGAACCAGGAAGCTCTGCTCCTGCGTGTATGCTGCGTGTCAACCTAGAAATTAGAGACTGATGGCACAAGGCTAGTTTTCCCATTATGAAAGCTCCGTTGATGCGGCCCCGAAGCTACCTGAAAAGCACTGTTGTTACCGTGCTTTTACTTACAGCCGGCATGGTTCATAGAAGAAAATGAGTTTTCTCGAAAGAAACCTTGTGCTTCCAGTTCCTAGTTGGAAGCTCACCCTGCTCTGCTCTATACCAAACGTGAAAGTCAATGTGAGCACTAGCCTCGAAGTAAGGCCCTGATTATCCTGGCAAAACGGGAGGCGTGCAGCAGCTCCATGAGGCCTTCATCGCTGTTCTGCTTTAGTTTCACGGTAGTAAGCTTTCCAACATTCCTAGGGACTTTGCTTAAGCAACCGTTTCGGTACCAGAACACTGCGTAGAGACAGTAAGCTCTGGTCCTGCGTGTATGCTGCGTGTCAACCTAGAAATTGGAGACTGATGGCATAAGGCTTCTTTTCCCATTATGAAAGCTCCGTTCATGCGGCCTCGAAGCTACCTGAAAAGCATTGTTGTTGCCGGGGTTTTCCTCACTGCCGGCATGGTTCTGAGAAGAAAATCAGTTTTCTCCTGAGAAACCTTGGGGTTCCAGTTCCTTGTTGGAAGCTCACCCTGCTCTGCGCTATACCTAAAGTGAAAGTCAACGTGAGCCCAAGCTTCGAAGTAAGGCCCTGATTATCCTTGCAAAACGAGAGGCGTGCAGCAGCTCCATGAGGCCTTCATCGTTGTTCTGCTTTAGTTTCAAGGTAGTAAGCTTTTCAACACTCCTAGGGGCCTTGCTTCAGCACCCGTTTCAGTACCAGAACACTGCGTAGAACCAGGAAGCTCTGCTCCTGCGTGTATGCTGCGTGTCAACCTAGAAATTAGAGACTTATGGTACAAGGCTAGTTTTCCCATTATGAAAGCTCCGTTGATGCGGCCCCGAAGCTACCTGAAAAGCACTGTTGTTACCGTGCTTTTACTTACAGCCGGCATGGTTCATAGAAGAAAATGAGTTTTCTCGAAAGAAACCTTGTGCTTCCAGTTCCTAGTTGGAAGCTCACCCTGCTCTGCTCTATACCAAACGTGAAAGTCAATGTGAGCACTAGCCTCGAAGTAAGGCCCTGATTATCCTGGCAAAACGGGAGGCGTGCAGCAGCTCCATGAGGCCTTCATCGCTGTTCTGCTTTAGTTTCAAGGTAGTAAGCTTTTCAACACTCCTAGGGGCCTTGCTTCAGCACCCGTTTCAGTACCAGAACACTGCGTAGAACCAGGAAGCTCTGCTCCTGCGTGTATGCTGCGTGTCAACCTAGAAATTAGAGACTGATGGCACAAGGCTACTTTTCCCATTATGAAAGCTCCGTTGATGCGGCCCCGAAGCTACCTGAAAAGCACTGTTGTTACCGTGCTTTTACTTACAGCCGGCATGGTTCATAGAAGAAAATGAGTTTTCTCGAAAGAAACCTTGTGCTTCCAGTTCCTAGTTGGAAGCTCACCCTGCTCTGCTCTATACCAAACGTGAAAGTCAATGTGAGCACTAGCCTCGAAGTAAGGCCCTGATTATCCTGGCAAAACGGGAGGCGTGTAGCAGCTCCATGAGGCCTTCATCGCTGTTCTGCTTTAGTTTCACGGTAGTAAGCTTTCCAACATTCCTAGGGACTTTGCTTAAGCAACCGTTTCGGTACCAGAACACTGCGTAGAGACAGTAAGCTCTGGTCCTGCGTGTATGCTGCGTGTCAACCTAGAAATTGGAGACTGATGGCATAAGGTTTCTTTTCCCATTATGAAAGCTCCGTTCATCTGGCCTCGAAGCTACCTGAAAAGCATTGTTGTTGCCGGGGTTTTCCTCACTGCCGGCATGGTTCTGAGAAGAAAATGAGTTTTCTCCTAAAAACCTTGGGTTTCCAGTTCCTTGTTGGAAGCTCACCCTGCTCTGCGCTATACCTAAAGTGAAAGTCAAAGTGAGCCCAAGCTTCGAAGTAAGGCCCTGATTATCCTTGCAAAACGAGAGGCGTGCAGCAGCTCCATGAGGCCTTCATCGTTGTTCTGCTTCAGTTTCAAGGTAGTAAGCTTTTCAACACTCCTAGGGGACTTGCTTCAGCACCCGTTTCAGTACCAGAACACTGCGTAGAACCAGGAAGCTCTGCTCTTGCGTGTATGCTGCGTGTCAACCTAGAAATTAGAGACTGATGGCACAAGTCTAGTTTTCCCATTATGAAAGCTCCGTTGATGCGGCCCCGAAGCTACCTGAAAAGCACTGTTGTTACCGTGCTTTTATTACAGCCGGCATGGTTCATAGAAGAAAATGAGTTTTCTCGAAAGAAACCTTGTGCTTCCAGTTCCTAGTTGGAAGCTCACCCTGCTCTGCTCTATACCAAACGTGAAAGTCAATGTGAGCACTAGCCTCGAAGTAAGGCCCTGATTATCCTGGCAAAACGGGAGGCGTGCAGCAGCTCCATGAGGCCTTCATCGCTGTTCTGCTTTAGTTTCACGGTAGTAAGCTTTCCAACATTCCTAGGGACTTTGCTTAAGCAACCGTTTCGGTACCAGAACACTGCGTAGAGACAGTAAGCTCTGGTCCTGCGTGTATGCTGCGTGTCAACCTAGAAATTGGAGACTGATGGCATAAGGTTTCTTTTCCCATTATTAAAGCTCCGTTCATGTGGCCTCGAAGCTACCTGAAAAGCATTGTTTTTGCCGGGGTTTTCCTCACTGCCGGCATGGTTCTGAGAAGAAAATGAGTTTTCTCCTAAGAAACCTTGGGGTTCCAGATCCTTGTTGGAAGCTCACCCTGCTCTGCGCTATACCTAAAGTGAAAGTCAACGTGAGCCCAAGCTTCGAAGTAAGGCCCTGATTATCCTTGCAAAACGAGAGGCGTGCAGCAGCTCCATGAGTCCTTCATCGTTGTTCTGCTTTAGTTTCAAGGTAGTAAGCTTTTCAACACTCCTAGGGGCCTTGCTTCAGCACCCGTTTCAGTACCAGAACACTGCGTAGAACCAGGAAGCTCTGCTCCTGCGTGTATGCTGCGTGTCAACCTAGAAATTAGAGACTGATGGCACAAGGCTAGTTTTCCCATTATGAAAGCTCCGTTGATGCGGCCCCGAAGCTACCTGAAAAGCACTGTTGTTACCGTGCTTTTACTTACAGCCGGCATGGTTCATAGAAGAAAATGAGTTTTCTCGAAAGAAACCTTGTGCTTCCAGTTCCTAGTTGGAAGCTCACCCTGCTCTGCTCTATACCAAACGTGAAAGTCAATGTGAGCACTAGCCTCGAAGTAAGGCCCTGATTATCCTGGCAAAACGGGAGGCGTGCAGCAGCTCCATGAGGCCTTCATCGCTGTTCTGCTTTAGTTTCACGGTAGTAAGCTTTCCAACATTCCTAGGGACTTTGCTTAAGCAACCGTTTCGGTACCAGAACACTGCGTAGAGACAGTAAGCTCTGGTCCTGCGTGTATGCTGCGTGTCAACCTAGAAATTGGAGACTGATGGCATAAGGCTTCTTTTCCCATTATGAAAGCTCCGTTCATGCGGCCTCGAAGCTACCTGAAAAGCATTGTTGTTGCCGGGGTTTTCCTCACTGCCGGCATGGTTCTGAGAAGAAAATGAGTTTTCTCCTGAGAAACCATGGGGTTCCAGTTCCTTGTTGGAAGCTCACCCTGCTCTGCGCTATACCTAAAGTGAAAGTCAACGTGAGCCCAAGCCTCGAAGTAAGGCCCTGATTATCCTTGGAAAACGAGAGGCGTGCAGCAGCTCCATGAGGCCTTCATCGTTGTTCTGCTTTAGTTTCAAGGTAGTAAGCTTTTCAGCACTCCTAGGGGCCTTGCTTCTGCACCCGTTTCAGTACCAGAACACTGCGTAGAACCAGGAAGCTCTGCTCCTGCGTTTATGCTGCGTGTCAACCTAGAAATTAGAGACTGATGGCACAAGGCTACTTTTCCCATTATGAAAGCTCCGTTGATGCGGCCCCGAAGCTACCTGAAAAGCACTGTTGTTACCGTGCTTTTACTTACAGCCGGCATGATTCATAGAAGAAAATGAGTTTTCTCGAAAGAAACCTTGTGCTTCCAGTTCCTAGTTGGAAGCTCACCCTGCTCTGCTCTATACCAAACGTGAAAGTCAATGTGAGCACTAGCCTCGAAGTAAGGCCCTGATTATCCTGGCAAAACGGGAGGCGTGCAGCAGCTCCATGAGGCCTTCATCGCTGTTCTGCTTTAGTTTCACGGTAGTAAGCTTTCCAACATTCCTAGGGACTTTGCTTAAGCAACCGTTTCGGTACCAGAACACTGCGTAGAGACAGTAAGCTCTGGTCCTGCGTGTATGCTGCGTGTCAACCTAGAAATTGGAGACTGATGGCATAAGGCTTCTTTTCCCATTGTGAAAGCTCCGTTCATGCGGCCTCGAAGCTACCTGAAAAGCATTGTTGTTGCCGGGGTTTTCCTCACTGCCGGCATGGTTCTGAGAAGAAAATGAGTTTTCTCCTAAAAACCTTGTGTTTCCAGTTCCTTGTTGGAAGCTCACCCTGCTCTGCGCTATACCTAAAGTGAAAGTCAACGTGAGCCCAAGCTTCGAAGTAAGGCCCTGATTATCCTTGCAAAACGAGAGGCGTGGAGCAGCTCCATGAGGCCTTCATCGTTGTTCTGCTTTAGTTTCAAGGTAGTAAGCTTTTCAACACTCCTAGGGGCCTTGCTTCAGCACCCGTTTCAGTACCAGAACACTGCGTAGAACCAGGAAGCTCTGGTCCTGCGTGTATGCTGCGTGTCAACCTAGAAATTAGAGACTGATGGCACAAGGCTAGTTTTCCCATTATGAAAGCTCCGTTGATGCGGCCCCGAAGCTACCTGAAAAGCACTGTTGTTACCGTGCTTTTACTTACAGCCGGCATGGTTCATAGAAGAAAATGAGTTTTCTCGAAAGAAACCTTGTGCTTCCAGTTCCTAGTTGGAAGCTCACCCTGCTCTGCTCTATACCAAACGTGAAAGTCAATGTGAGCACTAGCCTCGAAGTAAGGCCCTGATTATCCTGGCAAAACGGGAGGCGTGCAGCAGCTCCATGAGGCCTTCATCGCTGTTCTGCTTTAGTTTCACGGTAGTAAGCTTTCCAAGACTCCTAGGGACTTTGCTTAAGCAACCGTTTCGGTACCAGAACACTGCGTAGAGACAGTAAGCTCTGGTCCTGCGTGTATGCTGCGTGTCAACCTAGAAATTGGAGACTGATGGCATAAGGTTTCTTTTCCCATTATGAAAGCTCCGTTCATGCGGCCTCGAAGCTACCTGAAAAGCATTGTTGTTGCCGGGGTTTTCCTCACTGCCGGCATGGTTCTGAGAAGAAAATGAGTTTTCTCCTGAGAAACCTTGGGGTTCCAGTTCCTTGTTGGAAGCTCACCCTGCTCTGCGCTATACCTAAAGTGAAAGTCAACGTGAGCCCAAGCCTCGAAGTAAGGCCCTGATTATCCTTGGAAAACGAGAGGCGTGCAGCAGCTCCATGAGGCCTTCATCGTTGTTCTGCTTTAGTTTCAAGGTAGTAAGCTTTTCAGCACTCCTAGGGGCCTTGCTTCAGCACCCGTTTCAGTACCAGAACACTGCGTAGAACCAGGAAGCTCTGCTCCTGCGTTTATGCTGCGTGTCAACCTAGAAATTAGAGACTGATGGCACAAGGCTACTTTTCCCATTATGAAAGCTCCGTTGATGCGGCCCCGAAGCTACCTGAAAAGCACTGTTGTTACCGTGCTTTTACTTACAGCCGGCATGGTTCATAGAAGAAAATGAGTTTTCTCGAAAGAAACCTTGTGCTTCCAGTTCCTAGTTGGAAGCTCACCCTGCTCTGCTCTATACCAAACGTGAAAGTCAATGTGAGCACTAGCCTCGAAGTAAGGCCCTGATTATCCTGGCAAAACGGGAGGCGTGCAGCAGCTCCATGAGGCCTTCATCGCTGTTCTGCTTTAGTTTCACGGTAGTAAGCTTTCCAACATTCCTAGGGACTTTGCTTAAGCAACCGTTTCGATACCAGAACACTGCGTAGAGACAGTAAGCTCTGGTCCTGCGTGTATGCTGCGTGTCAACCTAGAAATTGGAGACTGATGGCATAAGTCTTCTTTTCCCAATGTGAAAGCTCCGTTCATGCGGCCTCGAAGCTACCTGAAAAGCATTGTTGTTGCCGGGGTTTTCCTCACTGCCGGCATGGTTCTGAGAAGAAAATGAGTTTTCTCCTAAAAACCTTGTGTTTCCAGTTCCTTGTTGGAAGCTCACCCTGCTCTGCGCTATACCTAAAGTGAAAGTCAACGTGAGCCCAAGCTTCGAAGTAAGGCCCTGATTATCCTTGCAAAACGAGAGGCGTGGAGCAGCTCCATGAGGCCTTCATCGTTGTTCTGCTTTAGTTTCAAGGTAGTAAGCTTTTCAACACTCCTAGGGGCCTTGCTTCAGCACCCGTTTCAGTACCAGAACACTGCGTAGAACCAGGAAGCTCTGGTCCTGCGTGTATGCTGCGTGTCAACCTAGAAATTAGAGACTGATGGCACAAGGCTAGTTTTCCCATTATGAAAGCTCCGTTGATGCGGCCCCGAAGCTACCTGAAAAGCACTGTTGTTACCGTGCTTTTACTTACAGCCGGCATGGTTCATAGAAGAAAATGAGTTTTCTCGAAAGAAACCTTGTGCTTCCAGTTCCTAGTTGGAAGCTCACCCTGCTCTGCTCTATACCAAACGTGAAAGTCAATGTGAGCACTAGCCTCGAAGTAAGGCCCTGATTATCCTGGCAAAACGGGAGGCGTGCAGCAGCTCCATGAGGCCTTCATCGCTGTTCTGCTTTAGTTTCACGGTAGTAAGCTTTCCAAGACTCCTAGGGACTTTGCTTAAGCAACCGTTTCGGTACCAGAACACTGCGTAGAGACAGTAAGCTCTGGTCCTGCGTGTATGCTGCGTGTCAACCTAGAAATTGGAGACTGATGGCATAAGGTTTCTTTTCCCATTATGAAAGCTCCGTTCATGCGGCCTCGAAGCTACCTGAAAAGCATTGTTGTTGCCGGGGTTTTCCTCACTGCCGGCATGGTTCTGAGAAGAAAATGAGTTTTCTCCTAAGAAACCTTGGGTTTCCAGTTCCTTGTTGGAAGCTCACCCTGCTCTGCGCTATACCTAAAGTGAAAGGCAACGTGAGCCTAAGCTTCGAAGTAAGGCCCTGATTATCCTTGCAAAACGAGAGGCGTGCAGCAGCTCCATGAGGCCTTCATCGTTGTTCTGCTTCAGTTTCAAGGTAGTAAGCTTTTCAACACTCCTAGGGGCCTTGCTTCAGCACCCGTTTCTGTACCAGAACACTGCGTAGAACCAGGAAGCTCTGCTCCTGCGTGTATGCTGCGTGTCAACCTAGAAATTAGAGACTGATGGCACAAGGCTAGTTTTCCCATTATGAAAGCTCCGTTGATGCGGCCCCGAAGCTACCTGAAAAGCACTGTTGTTACCGTGCTTTTACTTACAGCCGGCATGGTTCATAGAAGAAAATGAGTTTTCTCGAAAGAAACCTTGTGCTTCCAGTTCCTAGTTGGAAGCTCACCCTGCTCTGCTCTATACCAAACGTGAAAGTCAATGTGAGCACTAGCCTCGAAGTAAGGCCCTGATTATCCTGGCAAAACGGGAGGCGTGCAGCAGCTCCATGAGGCCTTCATCGCTGTTCTGCTTTAGTTTCACGGTAGTAAGCTTTCCAACATTCCTAGGGACTTTGCTTAAGCAACCGTTTCGGTACCAGAACACTGCGTAGAGACAGTAAGCTCTGGTCCTGCGTGTATGCTGCGTGTCAACCTAGAAATTGGAGACTGATGGCATAAGGCTTCTTTTCCCATTATGAAAGCTCCGTTCATGCGGCCTCGAAGCTAC
The DNA here is from genome assembly GCF_028564815.1 of Eubalaena glacialis. NCBI lineage: Eukaryota > Metazoa > Chordata > Mammalia > Artiodactyla > Balaenidae > Eubalaena > Eubalaena glacialis. The sequence goes on along the minus strand of NC_083721.1, from coordinate 138,863,718 downwards.
CTGAAAAGCATTGTTGTTGCCGGGGTTTTCCTCACTGCCGGCATGGTTCTGAGAAGAAAATCAGTTTTCTCCTGAGAAACCTTGGGGTTCCAGTTCCTTGTTGGAAGCTCACCCTGCTCTGCGCTATACCTAAAGTGAAAGTCAACGTGAGCCCAAGCTTCGAAGTAAGGCCCTGATTATCCTTGCAAAACGAGAGGCGTTCAGCAGCTCCATGAGGCCTTCATCGTTGTTCTGCTTTAGTTTCAAGGTAGTAAGCTTTTCAACACTCCTAGGGGCCTTGCTTCAGCACCCGTTTCAGTACCAGAACACTGCGTAGAACCAGGAAGCTCTGCTCCTGCGTGTATGCTGCGTGTCAACCTAGAAATTAGAGACTGATGGTACAAGGCTAGTTTTCCCATTATGAAAGCTCCGTTGATGCGGCCCCGAAGCTACCTGAAAAGCACTGTTGTTACCGTGCTTTTACTTACAGCCGGCATGGTTCATAGAAGAAAATGAGTTTTCTCGAAAGAAACCTTGTGCTTCCAGTTCCTAGTTGGAAGCTCACCCTGCTCTGCTCTATACCAAACGTGAAAGTCAATGTGAGCACTAGCCTCGAAGTAAGGCCCTGATTATCCTGGCAAAACGGGAGGCGTGCAGCAGCTCCATGAGGCCTTCATCGCTGTTCTGCTTTAGTTTCACGGTAGTAAGCTTTGCAACATTCCTAGGGACTTTGCTTAAGCAACCGTTTCGGTACCAGAACACTGCGTAGAGACAGTAAGCTCTGGTCCTGCGTGTATGCTGCGTGTCAACCTAGAAATTAGAGACTGATGGCACAAGGCTAGTTTTCCCATTATGAAAGCTCCGTTGATGCGGCCCCGAAGCTACCTGAAAAGCACTGTTGTTACCGTGCTTTTATTACAGCCGGCATGGTTCATAGAAGAAAATGAGTTTTCTCGAAAGAAACCTTGTGCTTCCAGTTCCTAGTTGGAAGCTCACCCTGCTCTGCTCTATACCAAACGTGAAAGTCAATGTGAGCACTAGCCTCGAAGTAAGGCCCTGATTATCCTGGCAAAACGGGAGGCGTGCAGCAGCTCCATGAGGCCTTCATCGCTGTTCTGCTTTAGTTTCACGGTAGTAAGCTTTCCAACATTCCTAGGGACTTTGCTTAAGCAACCGTTTCGGTACCAGAACACTGCGTAGAGACAGTAAGCTCTGGTCCTGCGTGTATGCTGCGTGTCAACCTAGAAATTGGAGACTGATGGCATAAGGTTTCTTTTCCCATTATTAAAGCTCCGTTCATGTGGCCTCGAAGCTACCTGAAAAGCATTGTTTTTGCCGGGGTTTTCCTCACTGCCGGCATGGTTCTGAGAAGAAAATGAGTTTTCTCCTAAGAAACCTTGGGGTTCCAGATCCTTGTTGGAAGCTCACCCTGCTCTGCGCTATACCTAAAGTGAAAGTCAACGTGAGCCCAAGCTTCGAAGTAAGGCCCTGATTATCCTTGCAAAACGAGAGGCGTGCAGCAGCTCCATGAGTCCTTCATCGTTGTTCTGCTTTAGTTTCAAGGTAGTAAGCTTTTCAACACTCCTAGGGGCCTTGCTTCAGCACCCGTTTCAGTACCAGAACACTGCGTAGAACCAGGAAGCTCTGCTCCTGCGTGTATGCTGCGTGTCAACCTAGAAATTAGAGACTGATGGCACAAGGCTAGTTTTCCCATTATGAAAGCTCCGTTGATGCGGCCCCGAAGCTACCTGAAAAGCACTGTTGTTACCGTGCTTTTACTTACAGCCGGCATGGTTCATAGAAGAAAATGAGTTTTCTCGAAAGAAACCTTGTGCTTCCAGTTCCTAGTTGGAAGCTCACCCTGCTCTGCTCTATACCAAACGTGAAAGTCAATGTGAGCACTAGCCTCGAAGTAAGGCCCTGATTATCCTGGCAAAACGGGAGGCGTGCAGCAGCTCCATGAGGCCTTCATCGCTGTTCTGCTTTAGTTTCACGGTAGTAAGCTTTCCAACATTCCTAGGGACTTTGCTTAAGCAACCGTTTCGGTACCAGAACACTGCGTAGAGACAGTAAGCTCTGGTCCTGCGTGTATGCTGCGTGTCAACCTAGAAATTGGAGACTGATGGCATAAGGCTTCTTTTCCCATTATGAAAGCTCCGTTCATGCGGCCTCGAAGCTACCTGAAAAGCATTGTTGTTGCCGGGGTTTTCCTCACTGCCGGCATGGTTCTGAGAAGAAAATGAGTTTTCTCCTAAGAAACCTTGGGGTTCCAGATCGTTATTGGAAGCTCACCCTGCTCTGCGCTATACCTAAAGTGAAAGTCAACGTGAGCCCAAGCTTCGAAGTAAGGCCCTGATTATCCTTGAAAAACGAGAGGCGTGGAGCAGCTCCATGAGGGCTTCATCGTTGTTCTGCTTTAGTTTCAAGGTAGTAAGCTTTTCAACACTCCTAGGGGCCTTGCTTCAGCACCCGTTTCAGTACCAGAACACTGCGTAGAACCAGGAAGCTCTGCTCCTGCGTGTATGCTGCGTGTCAACCTAGAAATTAGAGACTGATGGCACAAGGCTACTTTTCCCATTATGAAAGCTCCGTTGATGCGGCCCCGAAGCTACCTGAAAAGCACTGTTGTTACCGTGCTTTTACTTAGAGCCGGCATGGTTCATAGAAGAAAATGAGTTTTCTCGAAAGAAACCTTGTGCTTCCAGTTCCTAGTTGGAAGCTCACCCTGCTCTGCTCTATACCAAACGTGAAAGTCAATGTGAGCACTAGCCTCGAATTAAGGCCCGGATTATCCTGGCAAAACGGGAGGCGTGCAGCAGCTCCATGAGGCCTTCATCGCTGTTCTGCTTTAGTTTCACGGTAGTAAGCTTTCCAACATTCCTAGGGACTTTGCTTAAGCAACCGTTTCGGTACCAGAACACTGCGTAGAGACAGTAAGCTCTGGTCCTGCGTGTATGCTGCGTGTCAACCTAGAAATTGGAGACTGATGGCATAAGGCTTCTTTTCCCATTATGAAAGCTCCGTTCATGCGGCCTCGAAGCTACCTGAAAAGCATTGTTGTTGCCGGGGTTTTCCTCACTGCCGTCATGGTTCTGAGAAGAAAATGAGTTTTCTCCTAAAAACCTTGGGTTTCCAGTTCCTTGTTGGAAGCTCACCCTGCTCTGCGCTATACCTAAAGTGAAACTCAACGTGAGCCCAAGCTTCGAAGTAAGGCCGTGATTATCCTTGCAAAACGAGAGGGGTGCAGCAGCTCCATGAGGCCTTCATCGTTGTTCTGCTTTAGTTTCAAGGTAGTAAGCTTTTCAACACTCCTAGGGGCCTTGCTTCAGCACCCGTTTCAGTACCAGAACACTGCGTAGAACCAGGAAGCTCTGCTCCTGCGTGTATGCTGCGTGTCAACCTAGAAATTAGAGACTGATGGCACAAGGCTAGTTTTCCCATTATGAAAGCTCCGTTGATGCGGCCCCGAAGCTACCTGAAAAGCACTGTTGTGACCGTGCTTTTACTTACAGCCGGCATGGTTCATAGAGGAAAATGAGTTTTCTCGAAAGAAACCTTGTGCTTCCAGTTCCTAGTTGGAAGCTCACCCTGCTCTGCTCTATACCAAACGTGAAAGTCAATGTGAGCACTAGCCTCGAAGTAAGGCCCTGATTATCCTGGCAAAACGGGAGGCGTGCAGCAGCTCCATGAGGCCTTCATCGCTGTTCTGCTTTAGTTTCACGGTAGTAAGCTTTCCAACATTCCTAGGGACTTTGCTTAAGCAACCGTTTCGGTACCAGAACACTGCGTAGAGACAGTAAGCTCTGGTCCTGCGTGTATGCTGCGTGTCAACCTAGAAATTGGAGACTGATGGCATAAGGCTTCTTTTCCCATTATGAAAGCTCCGTTCATGCGGCCTCGAAGCTACCTGAAAAGCATTGTTGTTGCCGGGGTTTTCCTCACTGCCGGCATGGTTCTGAGAAGAAAATGAGTTTTCTCCTGAGAAACCTTGGGGTTCCAGTTCCTTGTTGGAAGCTCACCCTGCTCTGCGCTATACCTAAAGTGAAAGTCAACGTGAGCCCAAGCTTCGAAGTAAGGCCCTGATTATCCTTGCAAAACGAGAGGCGTGCAGCAGCTCCATGAGGCCTTCATCGATGTTCTGCTTTAGTTTCAAGGTAGTAAGCTTTTCAACACTCCTAGGGGCCTTGCTTCAGCACCCGTTTCAGTACCAGAACACTGCGTAGAACCAGGATGCTCTGCTCCTGCGTGTATGCTGCCTTTCAACCTAGAAATTAGAGACTGATGGCACAAGGATAGTTTTCCCATTATGAAAGCTCCGTTGATGCAGCCCCGAAGCTACCTGAAAAGCACTGTTGTTACCGTGCTTTTACTTACAGCCGGCATGGTTCATAGAAGAAAATGAGTTTTCTCGAAAGAAACCTTGTGCTTCCAGTTCCTAGTTGGAAGCTCACCCTGCTCTGCTCTATACCAAACGTGAAAGTCAATGTGAGCACTAGCCTCGAAGTAAGGCCCTGATTATCCTGGCAAAACGGGAGGCGTGCAGCAGCTCCATGAGGCCTTCATCGCTGTTCTGCTTTAGTTTCACGGTAGTAAGCTTTCCAACATTCCTAGGGACTTTGCTTAAGCAACCGTTTCGGTACCAGAACACTGCGTAGAGACAGTAAGCTCTGGTCCTGCGTGTATGCTGCGTGTCAACCTAGAAATTGGAGACTGATGGCATAAGGTTTCTTTTCCCATTATGAAAGCTCCGTTCATGCGGCCTCGAAGCTACCTGAAAAGCATTGTTGTTGCCGGGGTTTTCCTCACTGCCGGCATGGTTCTGAGAAGAAAATGAGTTTTCTCCTGAGAAACCTTGGGGTTCCAGTTCCTTGTTGGAAGCTCACCCTGCTCTGCGCTATACCTAAAGTGAAAGTCAACGTGAGCCCAAGCTTCGAAGTAAGGCCCTGATTATCCTTGCAAAACGAGAGGCGTGCAGCAGCTCCATGAGGCCTTCATCGTTGTTCTGCTTCAGTTTCAAGGTAGTAAGCTTTTCAGCACTCCTAGGGGCCTTGCTTCAGCACCCGTTTCAGTACCAGAACACTGCGTAGAACCAGGAAGCTCTGCTCCTGCGTGTATGCTGCCTGTCAACTTAGAAATTAGAGACTGATGGCACAAGGCTACTTTTCCCATTATGAAAGCTCCGTTGATGCGGCCCCGAAGCTACCTGAAAAGCACTGTTGTTACCGTGCTTTTACTTACAGCCGGCATGGTTCATAGAAGAAAATGAGTTTTCTCGAAAGAAACCTTGTGCTTCCAGTTCCTAGTAGGAAGCTCACCCTGCTCTGCTCTATACCAAACGTGAAAGTCAATGTGAGCACTAGCCTCGAAGTAAGGCCCTGATTATCCTGGCAAAACGGGAGGCGTGCAGCAGCTCCATGAGGCCTTCATCGCTGTTCTGCTTTAGTTTCACGGTAGTAAGCTTTCCAAGACTCCTAGGGACTTTGCTTAAGCAACCGTTTCGGTACCAGAACACTGCGTAGAGACAGTAAGCTCTGGTCCTGCGTGTATGCTGCGTGTCAACCTAGAAATTGGAGACTGATGGCATAAGGTTTCTCTTCCCATTATGAAAGCTCCGTTCATGCGGCCTCGAAGCTACCTGAAAAGCATTGTTGTTGCCGGGGTTTTCCTCACTGCCGGCATGGTTCTGAGAAGAAAATGAGTTTTCTCCTAAGAAACCTTGGGTTTCCAGTTCCTTGTTGGAAGCTCACCCTGCTCTGCGCTATACCTAAAGTGAAAGTGAACGTGAGCCCAAGCTTCGAAGTAAGGCCCTGATTATCCTTGCAAAACGAGAGGCGTGCAGCAGCTCCATGAGGCCTTCATCGTTGTTCTGCTTTAGTTTCAAGGTAGTAAGCTTTTCAACACTCCTAGGGGCCTTGCTTCACCACCCGTTTCAGTACCAGAACACTGCGTAGAACCAGGAAGCTCTGCTCCTGCGTGTATGCTGCCTGTCAACCTAGAAATTAGAGACTGATGGCACAAGGCTAGTTTTCCCATTATGAAAGCTCCGTTGATGCGGCCCCGAAGCTACCTGAAAAGCACTGTTGTTACCGTGCTTTTACTTACAGCCGGCATGGTTCATAGAAGAAAATGAGTTTTCTCGAAAGAAACCTTGTGCTTCCAGTTCCTAGTTTGAAGCTCACCCTGCTCTACTCTATACCAAACGTGAAAGTCAATGTGAGCACTAGCCTCGAAGTAAGGCCCTGATTATGCTGGCAAAACGGGAGGCGTGCAGCAGCTCCATGAGGCCTTCATCGCTGTTCTGCTTTAGTTTCACGGTAGTAAGCTTTGCAACATTCCTAGGGACTTTGCTTAAGCAACCGTTTCGGTACCAGAACACTGCGTAGAGACAGTAAGCTCTGGTCCTGCGTGTATGCTGCGTGTCAACCTAGAAATTAGAGACTGATGGCACAAGGCTAGTTTTCCCATTATGAAAGCTCCGTTGATGCGGCCCCGAAGCTACCTGAAAAGCACTGTTGTTACCGTGCTTTTATTACAGCCGGCATGGTTCATAGAAGAAAATGAGTTTTCTCGAAAGAAACCTTGTGCTTCCAGTTCCTAGTTGGAAGCTCACCCTGCTCTGCTCTATACCAAACGTGAAAGTCAATGTGAGCACTAGCCTCGAAGTAAGGCCCTGATTATCCTGGCAAAACGGGAGGCGTGCAGCAGCTCCATGAGGCCTTCATCGCTGTTCTGCTTTAGTTTCACGGTAGTAAGCTTTCCAACATTCCTAGGGACTTTGCTTAAGCAACCGTTTCGGTACCAGAACACTGCGTAGAGACAGTAAGCTCTGGTCCTGCGTGTATGCTGCGTGTCAACCTAGAAATTGGAGACTGATGGCATAAGGTTTCTTTTCCCATTATTAAAGCTCCGTTCATGTGGCCTCGAAGCTACCTGAAAAGCATTGTTGTTGCCGGGGTTTTCCTCACTGCCGGCATGGTTCTGAGAAGAAAATGAGTTTTCTCCTAAGAAACCTTGGGGTTCCAGATCCTTGTTGGAAGCTCACCCTGCTCTGCGCTATACCTAAAGTGAAAGTCAACGTGAGCCCAAGCTTCGAAGTAAGGCCCTGATTATCCTTGCAAAACGAGAGGCGTGCAGCAGCTCCATGAGTCCTTCATCGTTGTTCTGCTTTAGTTTCAAGGTAGTAAGCTTTTCAACACTCCTAGGAGCCTTGCTTCAGCACCCGTTTCAGTACCAGAACACTGCGTAGAACCAGGAAGCTCTGCTCCTGCGTGTATGCTGCGTGTCAACCTAGAAATTAGAGACTGATGGCACAAGGCTAGTTTTCCCATTATGAAAGCTCCGTTGATGCGGCCCCGAAGCTACCTGAAAAGCACTGTTGTTACCGTGCTTTTACTTACAGCCGGCATGGTTCATAGAAGAAAATGAGTTTTCTCGAAAGAAACCTTGTGCTTCCAGTTCCTAGTTGGAAGCTCACCCTGCTCTGCTCTATAGCAAACGTGAAAGTCAATGTGAGCACTAGCCTCGAAGTAAGGCCCTGATTATCCTGGCAAAACGGGAGGCGTGCAGCAGCTCCATGAGGCCTTCATCGCTGTTCTGCTTTAGTTTCACGGTAGTAAGCTTTCCAACATTCCTAGGGACTTTGCTTAAGCAACCGTTTCGGTACCAGAACACTGCGTAGAGACAGTAAGCTCTGGTCCTGCGTGTATGCTGCGTGTCAACCTAGAAATTGGAGACTGATGGCATAAGGCTTCTTTTCCCATTATGAAAGCTCCGTTCATGCGGCCTCGAAGCTACCTGAAAAGCATTGTTGTTGCCGGGGTTTTCCTCACTGCCGGCATGGTTCTGAGAAGAAAATGAGTTTTCTCCTGAGAAACCTTGGGTTTCCAGTTCCTTGTTGGAAGCTCACCCTGCTCTGCGCTATACCTAAAGTGAAAGTCAACGTGAGCCCAAGCTTCGAAGTAAGGCCCTGATTATCCTTGCAAAACGAGAGGCGTGCAGCAGCTCCATGAGGCCTTCATCGTTGTTCTGCTTTAGTTTCAAGGTAGTAAGCTTTTCAACACTCCTAGGGGCCTTGCTTCAGCACCCGTTTCAGTACCAGAACACTATGTAGAACCAGGAAGCTCTGCTCCTGCGTGTATGCTGCGTGTCAACCTAGAAATTAGAGACTGATGGCACAAGGCTAGTTTTCCCATTATGAAAGCTCCGTTGATGCGGCCCCGAAGCTACCTGAAAAGCACTGTTGTTACCGTGCTTTTACTTACAGCCGGCATGGTTCATAGAAGAAAATGAGTTTTCTCGAAAGAAACCTTGTGCTTCCAGTTCCTAGTTGGAAGCTCACCCGGCTCTGCTCTATACCAAACGTGAAAGTCAATGTGAGCACTAGCCTCGAAGTAAGGCCCTGATTATCCTGGCAAAACGGGAGGCGTGCAGCAGCTCCATGAGGCCTTCATCGCTGTTCTGCTTTAGTTTCACGGTAGTAAGCTTTCCAACATTCCTAGGGACATTGCTTAAGCAACCGTTTCGGTACCAGAACACTGCGTAGAGACAGTAAGCTCTGGTCCTGCGTGTATGCTGCGTGTCAACCTAGAAATTGGAGACTGATGGCATAAGGCTTCTTTTCCCATTATGAAAGCTCCGTTCATGCGGCCTCGAAGCTACCTGAAAAGCATTGTTGTTGCCGGGGTTTTCCTCACTGCCGGCATGGTTCTGAGAAGAAAATGAGTTTTCTCCTGAGAAACCTTGGGGTTCCAGTTCCTTGTTGGAAGCTCACCCTGCTCTGCGCTATACCTAAAGTGAAAGTCAACGTGAGCCCAAGCTTCGAAGTAAGGCCCTGATTATCCTTGCAAAACGAGAGGCGTGCAGCAGCTCCATGAGGCCTTCATCGTTGTTCTGCTTTAGTTTCAAGGTAGTAAGCTTTTCAACACTCCTAGGGGCCTTGCTTCAGCACCCGTTTCAGTACCAGAACACTGCGTAGAACCAGGAAGCTCTGCTCCTGCGTGTATGCTGCGTGTCAACCTAGAAATTAGAGACTGATGGCACAAGGCTAGTTTTCCCATTATGAAAGCTCCGTTGATGCGGCCCCGAAGCTACCTGAAAAGCACTGTTGTTACCGTGCTTTTACTTACAGCCGGCATGGTTCATAGAAGAAAATGAGTTTTCTCGAAAGAAACCTTGTGCTTCCAGTTCCTAGTTGGAAGCTCACCCTGCTCTGCTCTATACCAAACGTGAAAGTCAATGTGAGCACTAGCCTCGAAGTAAGGCCCGGATTATCCTGGCAAAACGGGAGGCGTGCAGCAGCTCCATGAGGCCTTCATCGCTGTTCTGCTTTAGTTTCACGGTAGTAAGCTTTCCAACATTCCTAGGGACTTTGCTTAAGCAACCGTTTCGGTACCAGAACACTGCATAGAGACAGTAAGCTCTGGTCCTGCGTGTATGCTGCGTGTCAACCTAGAAATTGGAGCCTGATGGCATAAGGCTTCTTTTCCCATTATGAAAGCTCCGTTCATGCGGCCTCGAAGCTACCTGAAAAGCATTGTTGTTGCCGGGGTTTTCCTCACTGCCGGCATGGTTTTGAGAAGAAAATGAGTTTTCTCCTGAGAAACCTTGGGTTTCCAGTTCCTTGTTGGAAGCTCACCCTGCTCTGCGCTATACCTAAAGTGAAAGTCAACGTGAGCCCAAGCTTCGAAGTAAGGCCCTGATTATCCTTGCAAAACGAGAGGCGTGCAGCAGCTCCATGAGGCCTTCATCGTTGTTCTGCTTTAGTTTCAAGGTAGTAAGCTTTTCAACACTCCTAGGGGCCTTGCTTCAGCACCCGTTTCTGTACCAGAACACTGCGTAGAAAGAACCAGGAAGCTCTGCTCCTGCGTGTATGCTGCGTGTCAACCTAGAAATTAGAGACTGATGGCACAAGGCTAGTTTTCCCATTATGAAAGCTCCGTTGATGCGGCCCCGAAGCTACCTGAAAAGCACTGTTGTTACCGTGCTTTTACTTACAGCCGGCATGGTTCATAGAAGAAAATGAGTTTTCTCGAAAGAAACCTTGTGCTTCCAGTTCCTAGTTGGAAGCTCACCCTGCTCTGCTCTATACCAAACGTGAAAGTCAATGTGAGCACTAGCCTCGAAGTAAGGCCCTGATTATCCTGGCAAAACGGGAGGCGTGCAGCAGCTCCATGAGGCCTTCATCGCTGTTCTGCTTTAGTTTCACGGTAGTAAGCTTTCCAAGACTCCTAGGGACTTTGCTTAAGCAACCGTTTCGGTACCAGAACACTGCGTAGAGACAGTAAGCTCTGGTCCTGCGTGTATGCTGCGTGTCAACCTAGAAATTGGAGACTGATGGCATAAGGCTTCTTTTCCCATTATGAAAGCTCCGTTCATGCGGCCTCGAAGCTACCTGAAAAGCATTGTTGTTGCCGGGGTTTTCCTCACTGCCGGCATGGTTCTGAGAAGAAAATGAGTTTTCTCCTAAAAACCTTGGGTTTCCAGTTCCTTGTTGGAAGCTCACCCTGCTCTGCGCTATACCTAAAGTGAAAGTCAACGTGAGCCCAAGCTTCGAAGTAAGGCCCTGATTATCCTTGCAAAACGAGAGGCGTGCAGCAGCTCCATGAGGCCTTCATCGTTGTTCTGCTTTAGTTTCAAGGTAGTAAGCTTTTCAACACTCCTAGGGGCCTTGCTTCAGCACCCGTTTCAGTACCAGAACACTGCGTAGAACCAGGAAGCTCTGCTCCTGCGTGTATGCTGCGTGTCAACCTAGAAATTAGAGACTGATGGCACAAGGCTACTTTTCCCATTATGAAAGCTCCGTTGATGCGGCCCCGAAGCTACCTGAAAAGCACTGTTGTTACCGTGCTTTTACTTACAGCCGGCATGGTTCATAGAAGAAAATGAGTTTTCTCGAAAGAAACCTTGTGCTTCCAGTTCCTAGTTGGAAGCTCACCCTGCTCTGCTCTATACCAAACGTGAAAGTCAATGTGAGCACTAGCCTCGAAGTAAGGCCCGGATTATCCTGGCAAAACGGGAGGCGTGCAGCAGCTCCATGAGGCCTTCATCGCTGTTCTGCTTTAGTTTCACGGTAGTAAGCTTTCCAACATTCCTAGGGACTTTGCTTAAGCAACCGTTTCGGTACCAGAACACTGCGTAGAGACAGTAAGCTCTGGTCCTGCGTGTATGCTGCGTGTCAACCTAGAAATTGGAGCTTGATGGCATAAGGCTTCTTTTCCCATTATGAAAGCTCCGTTCATGCGGCCTCGAAGCTACCTGAAAAGCATTGTTGTTGCCGGGGTTTTCCTCACTGCCGGCATGGTTCTGAGAAGAAAATGAGTTTTCTCCTAAAAACCTTGGGTTTCCAGTTCCTTGTTGGAAGCTCACCCTGCTCTGCGCTATACCTAAAGTGAAAGTCAACGTGAGCCCAAGCTTCGAAGTAAGGCCCTGATTATCCTTGCAAAACGAGAGGCGTGCAGCAGCTCCATGAGGCCTTCATCGTTGTTCTGCTTTAGTTTCAAGGTAGTAAGCTTTTCAACACTCCTAGGGGCCTTGCTTCAGCACCCGTTTCAGTACCAGAACACTGCGTAGAACCAGGAAGCTCTGCTCCTGCGTGTATGCTGCGTGTCAACCTAGAAATTAGAGACTGATGGCACAAGGCTAGTTTTCCCATTATGAAAGCTCCGTTGATGCGGCCCCGAAGCTACCTGAAAAGCACTGTTGTTACCGTGCTTTTACTTACAGCCGGCATGGTTCATAGAAGAAAATGAGTTTTCTCGAAAGAAACCTTGTGCTTCCAGTTCCTAGTTGGAAGCTCACCCTGCTCTGCTCTATACCAAACGTGAAAGTCAATGTGAGCACTAGCCTCGAAGTAAGGCCCTGATTATCCTGGCAAAACGGGAGGCGGGCAGCAGCTCCATGAGGCCTTCATCGCTGTTCTGCTTTAGTTTCACGGTAGTAAGCTTTCCAACATTCCTAGGGACTTTGCTTAAGCAACCGTTTCGGTACCAGAACACTGCGTAGAGACAGTAAGCTCTGGTCCTGCGTGTATGCTGCGTGTCAACCTAGAAATTGGAGCCTGATGGCATAAGGCTTCTTTTCCCATTATGAAAGCTCCGTTCATGCGGCCTCGAAGCTACCTGAAAAGCATTGTTGTTGCCGGGGTTTTCCTCACTGCCGGCATGGTTCTGAGAAGAAAATCAGTTTTCTCCTGAGAAACCTTGGGGTTCCAGTTCCTTGTTGGAAGCTCACCCTGCTCTGCGCTATACCTAAAGTGAAAGTCAACGTGAGCCCAAGCTTCGAAGTAAGGCCCTGATTATCCTTGCAAAACGAGAGGCGTTCAGCAGCTCCATGAGGCCTTCATCGTTGTTCTGCTTTAGTTTCAAGGTAGTAAGCTTTTCAACACTCCTAGGGGCCTTGCTTCAGCACCCGTTTCAGTACCAGAACACTGCGTAGAACCAGGAAGCTCTGCTCCTGCGTGTATGCTGCGTGTCAACCTAGAAATTAGAGACTGATGGTACAAGGCTAGTTTTCCCATTATGAAAGCTCCGTTGATGCGGCCCCGAAGCTACCTGAAAAGCACTGTTGTTACCGTGCTTTTACTTACAGCCGGCATGGTTCATAGAAGAAAATGAGTTTTCTCGAAAGAAACCTTGTGCTTCCAGTTCCTAGTTGGAAGCTCACCCTGCTCTGCTCTATACCAAACGTGAAAGTCAATGTGAGCACTAGCCTCGAAGTAAGGCCCTGATTATCCTGGCAAAACGGGAGGCGTGCAGCAGCTCCATGAGGCCTTCATCGCTGTTCTGCTTTAGTTTCAAGGTAGTAAGCTTTTCAACACTCCTAGGGGCCTTGCTTCAGCACCCGTTTCAGTACCAGAACACTGCGTAGAACCAGGAAGCTCTGCTCCTGCGTGTATGCTGCGTGTCAACCTAGAAATTAGAGACTGATGGCACAAGGCTACTTTTCCCATTATGAAAGCTCCGTTGATGCGGCCCCGAAGCTACCTGAAAAGCACTGTTGTTACCGTGCTTTTACTTACAGCCGGCATGGTTCATAGAGGAAAATGAGTTTTCTCGAAAGAAACCTTGTGCTTCCAGTTCCTAGTTGGAAGCTCACCCTGCTCTGCTCTATACCAAACGTGAAAGTCAATGTGAGCACAAGCCTCGAAGTAAGGCCCTGATTATCCTGGCAAAACGGGAGGCGTGTAGCAGCTCCATGAGGCCTTCATCGCTGTTCTGCTTTAGTTTCACGGTAGTAAGCTTTGCAACATTCCTAGGGACTTTGCTTAAGCAACCGTTTCGGTACCAGAACACTGCGTAGAGACAGTAAGCTCTGGTCCTGCGTGTATGCTGCGTGTCAACCTAGAAATTAGAGACTGATGGCACAAGGCTAGTTTTCCCATTATGAAAGCTCCGTTGATGCGGCCCCGAAGCTACCTGAAAAGCACTGTTGTTACCGTGCTTTTATTACAGCCGGCATGGTTCATAGAAGAAAATGAGTTTTCTCGAAAGAAACCTTGTGCTTCCAGTTCCTAGTTGGAAGCTCACCCTGCTCTGCTCTATACCAAACGTGAAAGTCAATGTGAGCACTAGCCTCGAAGTAAGGCCCTGATTATCCTGGCAAAACGGGAGGCGTGCAGCAGCTCCATGAGGCCTTCATCGCTGTTCTGCTTTAGTTTCACGGTAGTAAGCTTTCCAACATTCCTAGGGACTTTGCTTAAGCAACCGTTTCGGTACCAGAACACTGCGTAGAGACAGTAAGCTCTGGTCCTGCGTGTATGCTGCGTGTCAACCTAGAAATTGGAGACTGATGGCATAAGGTTTCTTTTCCCATTATTAAAGCTCCGTTCATGTGGCCTCGAAGCTACCTGAAAAGCATTGTTTTTGCCGGGGTTTTCCTCACTGCCGGCATGGTTCTGAGAAGAAAATGAGTTTTCTCCTAAGAAACCTTGGGGTTCCAGATCCTTGTTGGAAGCTCACCCTGCTCTGCGCTATACCTAAAGTGAAAGTCAACGTGAGCCCAAGCTTCGAAGTAAGGCCCTGATTATCCTTGCAAAACGAGAGGCGTGCAGCAGCTCCATGAGTCCTTCATCGTTGTTCTGCTTTAGTTTCAAGGTAGTAAGCTTTTCAACACTCCTAGGGGCCTTGCTTCAGCACCCGTTTCAGTACCAGAACACTGCGTAGAACCAGGAAGCTCTGCTCCTGCGTGTATGCTGCGTGTCAACCTAGAAATTAGAGACTGATGGCACAAGGCTAGTTTTCCCATTATGAAAGCTCCGTTGATGCGGCCCCGAAGCTACCTGAAAAGCACTGTTGTTACCGTGCTTTTACTTACAGCCGGCATGGTTCATAGAAGAAAATGAGTTTTCTCGAAAGAAACCTTGTGCTTCCAGTTCCTAGTTGGAAGCTCACCCTGCTCTGCTCTATACCAAACGTGAAAGTCAATGTGAGCACTAGCCTCGAAGTAAGGCCCTGATTATCCTGGCAAAACGGGAGGCGTGCAGCAGCTCCATGAGGCCTTCATCGCTGTTCTGCTTTAGTTTCACGGTAGTAAGCTTTCCAACATTCCTAGGGACTTTGCTTAAGCAACCGTTTCGGTACCAGAACACTGCGTAGAGACAGTAAGCTCTGGTCCTGCGTGTATGCTGCGTGTCAACCTAGAAATTGGAGACTGATGGCATAAGGCTTCTTTTCCCATTATGAAAGCTCCGTTCATGCGGCCTCGAAGCTACCTGAAAAGCATTGTTGTTGCCGGGGTTTTCCTCACTGCCGGCATGGTTCTGAGAAGAAAATGAGTTTTCTCCTAAGAAACCTTGGGGTTCCAGATCGTTATTGGAAGCTCACCCTGCTCTGCGCTATACCTAAAGTGAAAGTCAACGTGAGCCCAAGCTTCGAAGTAAGGCCCTGATTATCCTTGAAAAACGAGAGGCGTGGAGCAGCTCCATGAGGGCTTCATCGTTGTTCTGCTTTAGTTTCAAGGTAGTAAGCTTTTCAACACTCCTAGGGGCCTTGCTTCAGCACCCGTTTCAGTACCAGAACACTGCGTAGAACCAGGAAGCTCTGCTCCTGCGTGTATGCTGCGTGTCAACCTAGAAATTAGAGACTGATGGCACAAGGCTACTTTTCCCATTATGAAAGCTCCGTTGATGCGGCCCCGAAGCTACCTGAAAAGCACTGTTGTTACCGTGCTTTTACTTAGAGCCGGCATGGTTCATAGAAGAAAATGAGTTTTCTCGAAAGAAACCTTGTGCTTCCAGTTCCTAGTTGGAAGCTCACCCTGCTCTGCTCTATACCAAACGTGAAAGTCAATGTGAGCACTAGCCTCGAATTAAGGCCCGGATTATCCTGGCAAAACGGGAGGCGTGCAGCAGCTCCATGAGGCCTTCATCGCTGTTCTGCTTTAGTTTCACGGTAGTAAGCTTTCCAACATTCCTAGGGACTTTGCTTAAGCAACCGTTTCGGTACCAGAACACTGCGTAGAGACAGTAAGCTCTGGTCCTGCGTGTATGCTGCGTGTCAACCTAGAAATTGGAGACTGATGGCATAAGGCTTCTTTTCCCATTATGAAAGCTCCGTTCATGCGGCCTCGAAGCTACCTGAAAAGCATTGTTGTTGCCGGGGTTTTCCTCACTGCCGTCATGGTTCTGAGAAGAAAATGAGTTTTCTCCTAAAAACCTTGGGTTTCCAGTTCCTTGTTGGAAGCTCACCCTGCTCTGCGCTATACCTAAAGTGAAACTCAACGTGAGCCCAAGCTTCGAAGTAAGGCCGTGATTATCCTTGCAAAACGAGAGGGGTGCAGCAGCTCCATGAGGCCTTCATCGTTGTTCTGCTTTAGTTTCAAGGTAGTAAGCTTTTCAACACTCCTAGGGGCCTTGCTTCAGCACCCGTTTCAGTACCAGAACACTGCGTAGAACCAGGAAGCTCTGCTCCTGCGTGTATGCTGCGTGTCAACCTAGAAATTAGAGACTGATGGCACAAGGCTAGTTTTCCCATTATGAAAGCTCCGTTGATGCGGCCCCGAAGCTACCTGAAAAGCACTGTTGTGACCGTGCTTTTACTTACAGCCGGCATGGTTCATAGAGGAAAATGAGTTTTCTCGAAAGAAACCTTGTGCTTCCAGTTCCTAGTTGGAAGCTCACCCTGCTCTGCTCTATACCAAACGTGAAAGTCAATGTGAGCACTAGCCTCGAAGTAAGGCCCTGATTATCCTGGCAAAACGGGAGGCGTGCAGCAGCTCCATGAGGCCTTCATCGCTGTTCTGCTTTAGTTTCACGGTAGTAAGCTTTCCAACATTCCTAGGGACTTTGCTTAAGCAACCGTTTCGGTACCAGAACACTGCGTAGAGACAGTAAGCTCTGGTCCTGCGTGTATGCTGCGTGTCAACCTAGAAATTGGAGACTGATGGCATAAGGCTTCTTTTCCCATTATGAAAGCTCCGTTCATGCGGCCTCGAAGCTACCTGAAAAGCATTGTTGTTGCCGGGGTTTTCCTCACTGCCGGCATGGTTCTGAGAAGAAAATGAGTTTTCTCCTGAGAAACCTTGGGGTTCCAGTTCCTTGTTGGAAGCTCACCCTGCTCTGCGCTATACCTAAAGTGAAAGTCAACGTGAGCCCAAGCTTCGAAGTAAGGCCCTGATTATCCTTGCAAAACGAGAGGCGTGCAGCAGCTCCATGAGGCCTTCATCGATGTTCTGCTTTAGTTTCAAGGTAGTAAGCTTTTCAACACTCCTAGGGGCCTTGCTTCAGCACCCGTTTCAGTACCAGAACACTGCGTAGAACCAGGATGCTCTGCTCCTGCGTGTATGCTGCCTTTCAACCTAGAAATTAGAGACTGATGGCACAAGGATAGTTTTCCCATTATGAAAGCTCCGTTGATGCAGCCCCGAAGCTACCTGAAAAGCACTGTTGTTACCGTGCTTTTACTTACAGCCGGCATGGTTCATAGAAGAAAATGAGTTTTCTCGAAAGAAACCTTGTGCTTCCAGTTCCTAGTTGGAAGCTCACCCTGCTCTGCTCTATACCAAACGTGAAAGTCAATGTGAGCACTAGCCTCGAAGTAAGGCCCTGATTATCCTGGCAAAACGGGAGGCGTGCAGCAGCTCCATGAGGCCTTCATCGCTGTTCTGCTTTAGTTTCACGGTAGTAAGCTTTCCAACATTCCTAGGGACTTTGCTTAAGCAACCGTTTCGGTACCAGAACACTGCGTAGAGACAGTAAGCTCTGGTCCTGCGTGTATGCTGCGTGTCAACCTAGAAATTGGAGACTGATGGCATAAGGTTTCTTTTCCCATTATGAAAGCTCCGTTCATGCGGCCTCGAAGCTACCTGAAAAGCATTGTTGTTGCCGGGGTTTTCCTCACTGCCGGCATGGTTCTGAGAAGAAAATGAGTTTTCTCCTGAGAAACCTTGGGGTTCCAGTTCCTTGTTGGAAGCTCACCCTGCTCTGCGCTATACCTAAAGTGAAAGTCAACGTGAGCCCAAGCTTCGAAGTAAGGCCCTGATTATCCTTGCAAAACGAGAGGCGTGCAGCAGCTCCATGAGGCCTTCATCGTTGTTCTGCTTCAGTTTCAAGGTAGTAAGCTTTTCAGCACTCCTAGGGGCCTTGCTTCAGCACCCGTTTCAGTACCAGAACACTGCGTAGAACCAGGAAGCTCTGCTCCTGCGTGTATGCTGCCTGTCAACTTAGAAATTAGAGACTGATGGCACAAGGCTACTTTTCCCATTATGAAAGCTCCGTTGATGCGGCCCCGAAGCTACCTGAAAAGCACTGTTGTTACCGTGCTTTTACTTACAGCCGGCATGGTTCATAGAAGAAAATGAGTTTTCTCGAAAGAAACCTTGTGCTTCCAGTTCCTAGTAGGAAGCTCACCCTGCTCTGCTCTATACCAAACGTGAAAGTCAATGTGAGCACTAGCCTCGAAGTAAGGCCCTGATTATCCTGGCAAAACGGGAGGCGTGCAGCAGCTCCATGAGGCCTTCATCGCTGTTCTGCTTTAGTTTCACGGTAGTAAGCTTTCCAAGACTCCTAGGGACTTTGCTTAAGCAACCGTTTCGGTACCAGAACACTGCGTAGAGACAGTAAGCTCTGGTCCTGCGTGTATGCTGCGTGTCAACCTAGAAATTGGAGACTGATGGCATAAGGTTTCTCTTCCCATTATGAAAGCTCCGTTCATGCGGCCTCGAAGCTACCTGAAAAGCATTGTTGTTGCCGGGGTTTTCCTCACTGCCGGCATGGTTCTGAGAAGAAAATGAGTTTTCTCCTAAGAAACCTTGGGTTTCCAGTTCCTTGTTGGAAGCTCACCCTGCTCTGCGCTATACCTAAAGTGAAAGTGAACGTGAGCCCAAGCTTCGAAGTAAGGCCCTGATTATCCTTGCAAAACGAGAGGCGTGCAGCAGCTCCATGAGGCCTTCATCGTTGTTCTGCTTTAGTTTCAAGGTAGTAAGCTTTTCAACACTCCTAGGGGCCTTGCTTCACCACCCGTTTCAGTACCAGAACACTGCGTAGAACCAGGAAGCTCTGCTCCTGCGTGTATGCTGCCTGTCAACCTAGAAATTAGAGACTGATGGCACAAGGCTAGTTTTCCCATTATGAAAGCTCCGTTGATGCGGCCCCGAAGCTACCTGAAAAGCACTGTTGTTACCGTGCTTTTACTTACAGCCGGCATGGTTCATAGAAGAAAATGAGTTTTCTCGAAAGAAACCTTGTGCTTCCAGTTCCTAGTTTGAAGCTCACCCTGCTCTACTCTATACCAAACGTGAAAGTCAATGTGAGCACTAGCCTCGAAGTAAGGCCCTGATTATGCTGGCAAAACGGGAGGCGTGCAGCAGCTCCATGAGGCCTTCATCGCTGTTCTGCTTTAGTTTCACGGTAGTAAGCTTTGCAACATTCCTAGGGACTTTGCTTAAGCAACCGTTTCGGTACCAGAACACTGCGTAGAGACAGTAAGCTCTGGTCCTGCGTGTATGCTGCGTGTCAACCTAGAAATTAGAGACTGATGGCACAAGGCTAGTTTTCCCATTATGAAAGCTCCGTTGATGCGGCCCCGAAGCTACCTGAAAAGCACTGTTGTTACCGTGCTTTTATTACAGCCGGCATGGTTCATAGAAGAAAATGAGTTTTCTCGAAAGAAACCTTGTGCTTCCAGTTCCTAGTTGGAAGCTCACCCTGCTCTGCTCTATACCAAACGTGAAAGTCAATGTGAGCACTAGCCTCGAAGTAAGGCCCTGATTATCCTGGCAAAACGGGAGGCGTGCAGCAGCTCCATGAGGCCTTCATCGCTGTTCTGCTTTAGTTTCACGGTAGTAAGCTTTCCAACATTCCTAGGGACTTTGCTTAAGCAACCGTTTCGGTACCAGAACACTGCGTAGAGACAGTAAGCTCTGGTCCTGCGTGTATGCTGCGTGTCAACCTAGAAATTGGAGACTGATGGCATAAGGTTTCTTTTCCCATTATTAAAGCTCCGTTCATGTGGCCTCGAAGCTACCTGAAAAGCATTGTTGTTGCCGGGGTTTTCCTCACTGCCGGCATGGTTCTGAGAAGAAAATGAGTTTTCTCCTAAGAAACCTTGGGGTTCCAGATCCTTGTTGGAAGCTCACCCTGCTCTGCGCTATACCTAAAGTGAAAGTCAACGTGAGCCCAAGCTTCGAAGTAAGGCCCTGATTATCCTTGCAAAACGAGAGGCGTGCAGCAGCTCCATGAGTCCTTCATCGTTGTTCTGCTTTAGTTTCAAGGTAGTAAGCTTTTCAACACTCCTAGGGGCCTTGCTTCAGCACCCGTTTCAGTACCAGAACACTGCGTAGAACCAGGAAGCTCTGCTCCTGCGTGTATGCTGCGTGTCAACCTAGAAATTAGAGACTGATGGCACAAGGCTAGTTTTCCCATTATGAAAGCTCCGTTGATGCGGCCCCGAAGCTACCTGAAAAGCACTGTTGTTACCGTGCTTTTACTTACAGCCGGCATGGTTCATAGAAGAAAATGAGTTTTCTCGAAAGAAACCTTGTGCTTCCAGTTCCTAGTTGGAAGCTCACCCTGCTCTGCTCTATAGCAAACGTGAAAGTCAATGTGAGCACTAGCCTCGAAGTAAGGCCCTGATTATCCTGGCAAAACGGGAGGCGTGCAGCAGCTCCATGAGGCCTTCATCGCTGTTCTGCTTTAGTTTCACGGTAGTAAGCTTTCCAACATTCCTAGGGACTTTGCTTAAGCAACCGTTTCGGTACCAGAACACTGCGTAGAGACAGTAAGCTCTGGTCCTGCGTGTATGCTGCGTGTCAACCTAGAAATTGGAGACTGATGGCATAAGGCTTCTTTTCCCATTATGAAAGCTCCGTTCATGCGGCCTCGAAGCTACCTGAAAAGCATTGTTGTTGCCGGGGTTTTCCTCACTGCCGGCATGGTTCTGAGAAGAAAATGAGTTTTCTCCTGAGAAACCTTGGGTTTCCAGTTCCTTGTTGGAAGCTCACCCTGCTCTGCGCTATACCTAAAGTGAAAGTCAACGTGAGCCCAAGCTTCGAAGTAAGGCCCTGATTATCCTTGCAAAACGAGAGGCGTGCAGCAGCTCCATGAGGCCTTCATCGTTGTTCTGCTTTAGTTTCAAGGTAGTAAGCTTTTCAACACTCCTAGGGGCCTTGCTTCAGCACCCGTTTCAGTACCAGAACACTATGTAGAACCAGGAAGCTCTGCTCCTGCGTGTATGCTGCGTGTCAACCTAGAAATTAGAGACTGATGGCACAAGGCTAGTTTTCCCATTATGAAAGCTCCGTTGATGCGGCCCCGAAGCTACCTGAAAAGCACTGTTGTTACCGTGCTTTTACTTACAGCCGGCATGGTTCATAGAAGAAAATGAGTTTTCTCGAAAGAAACCTTGTGCTTCCAGTTCCTAGTTGGAAGCTCACCCGGCTCTGCTCTATACCAAACGTGAAAGTCAATGTGAGCACTAGCCTCGAAGTAAGGCCCTGATTATCCTGGCAAAACGGGAGGCGTGCAGCAGCTCCATGAGGCCTTCATCGCTGTTCTGCTTTAGTTTCACGGTAGTAAGCTTTCCAACATTCCTAGGGACATTGCTTAAGCAACCGTTTCGGTACCAGAACACTGCGTAGAGACAGTAAGCTCTGGTCCTGCGTGTATGCTGCGTGTCAACCTAGAAATTGGAGACTGATGGCATAAGGCTTCTTTTCCCATTATGAAAGCTCCGTTCATGCGGCCTCGAAGCTACCTGAAAAGCATTGTTGTTGCCGGGGTTTTCCTCACTGCCGGCATGGTTCTGAGAAGAAAATGAGTTTTCTCCTGAGAAACCTTGGGGTTCCAGTTCCTTGTTGGAAGCTCACCCTGCTCTGCGCTATACCTAAAGTGAAAGTCAACGTGAGCCCAAGCTTCGAAGTAAGGCCCTGATTATCCTTGCAAAACGAGAGGCGTGCAGCAGCTCCATGAGGCCTTCATCGTTGTTCTGCTTTAGTTTCAAGGTAGTAAGCTTTTCAACACTCCTAGGGGCCTTGCTTCAGCACCCGTTTCAGTACCAGAACACTGCGTAGAACCAGGAAGCTCTGCTCCTGCGTGTATGCTGCGTGTCAACCTAGAAATTAGAGACTGATGGCACAAGGCTAGTTTTCCCATTATGAAAGCTCCGTTGATGCGGCCCCGAAGCTACCTGAAAAGCACTGTTGTTACCGTGCTTTTACTTACAGCCGGCATGGTTCATAGAAGAAAATGAGTTTTCTCGAAAGAAACCTTGTGCTTCCAGTTCCTAGTTGGAAGCTCACCCTGCTCTGCTCTATACCAAACGTGAAAGTCAATGTGAGCACTAGCCTCGAAGTAAGGCCCGGATTATCCTGGCAAAACGGGAGGCGTGCAGCAGCTCCATGAGGCCTTCATCGCTGTTCTGCTTTAGTTTCACGGTAGTAAGCTTTCCAACATTCCTAGGGACTTTGCTTAAGCAACCGTTTCGGTACCAGAACACTGCATAGAGACAGTAAGCTCTGGTCCTGCGTGTATGCTGCGTGTCAACCTAGAAATTGGAGCCTGATGGCATAAGGCTTCTTTTCCCATTATGAAAGCTCCGTTCATGCGGCCTCGAAGCTACCTGAAAAGCATTGTTGTTGCCGGGGTTTTCCTCACTGCCGGCATGGTTTTGAGAAGAAAATGAGTTTTCTCCTGAGAAACCTTGGGTTTCCAGTTCCTTGTTGGAAGCTCACCCTGCTCTGCGCTATACCTAAAGTGAAAGTCAACGTGAGCCCAAGCTTCGAAGTAAGGCCCTGATTATCCTTGCAAAACGAGAGGCGTGCAGCAGCTCCATGAGGCCTTCATCGTTGTTCTGCTTTAGTTTCAAGGTAGTAAGCTTTTCAACACTCCTAGGGGCCTTGCTTCAGCACCCGTTTCTGTACCAGAACACTGCGTAGAAAGAACCAGGAAGCTCTGCTCCTGCGTGTATGCTGCGTGTCAACCTAGAAATTAGAGACTGATGGCACAAGGCTAGTTTTCCCATTATGAAAGCTCCGTTGATGCGGCCCCGAAGCTACCTGAAAAGCACTGTTGTTACCGTGCTTTTACTTACAGCCGGCATGGTTCATAGAAGAAAATGAGTTTTCTCGAAAGAAACCTTGTGCTTCCAGTTCCTAGTTGGAAGCTCACCCTGCTCTGCTCTATACCAAACGTGAAAGTCAATGTGAGCACTAGCCTCGAAGTAAGGCCCTGATTATCCTGGCAAAACGGGAGGCGTGCAGCAGCTCCATGAGGCCTTCATCGCTGTTCTGCTTTAGTTTCACGGTAGTAAGCTTTCCAAGACTCCTAGGGACTTTGCTTAAGCAACCGTTTCGGTACCAGAACACTGCGTAGAGACAGTAAGCTCTGGTCCTGCGTGTATGCTGCGTGTCAACCTAGAAATTGGAGACTGATGGCATAAGGCTTCTTTTCCCATTATGAAAGCTCCGTTCATGCGGCCTCGAAGCTACCTGAAAAGCATTGTTGTTGCCGGGGTTTTCCTCACTGCCGGCATGGTTCTGAGAAGAAAATGAGTTTTCTCCTAAAAACCTTGGGTTTCCAGTTCCTTGTTGGAAGCTCACCCTGCTCTGCGCTATACCTAAAGTGAAAGTCAACGTGAGCCCAAGCTTCGAAGTAAGGCCCTGATTATCCTTGCAAAACGAGAGGCGTGCAGCAGCTCCATGAGGCCTTCATCGTTGTTCTGCTTTAGTTTCAAGGTAGTAAGCTTTTCAACACTCCTAGGGGCCTTGCTTCAGCACCCGTTTCAGTACCAGAACACTGCGTAGAACCAGGAAGCTCTGCTCCTGCGTGTATGCTGCGTGTCAACCTAGAAATTAGAGACTGATGGCACAAGGCTACTTTTCCCATTATGAAAGCTCCGTTGATGCGGCCCCGAAGCTACCTGAAAAGCACTGTTGTTACCGTGCTTTTACTTACAGCCGGCATGGTTCATAGAAGAAAATGAGTTTTCTCGAAAGAAACCTTGTGCTTCCAGTTCCTAGTTGGAAGCTCACCCTGCTCTGCTCTATACCAAACGTGAAAGTCAATGTGAGCACTAGCCTCGAAGTAAGGCCCGGATTATCCTGGCAAAACGGGAGGCGTGCAGCAGCTCCATGAGGCCTTCATCGCTGTTCTGCTTTAGTTTCACGGTAGTAAGCTTTCCAACATTCCTAGGGACTTTGCTTAAGCAACCGTTTCGGTACCAGAACACTGCGTAGAGACAGTAAGCTCTGGTCCTGCGTGTATGCTGCGTGTCAACCTAGAAATTGGAGCCTGATGGCATAAGGCTTCTTTTCCCATTATGAAAGCTCCGTTCATGCGGCCTCGAAGCTACCTGAAAAGCATTGTTGTTGCCGGGGTTTTCCTCACTGCCGGCATGGTTCTGAGAAGAAAATGAGTTTTCTCCTAAAAACCTTGGGTTTCCAGTTCCTTGTTGGAAGCTCACCCTGCTCTGCGCTATACCTAAAGTGAAAGTCAACGTGAGCCCAAGCTTCGAAGTAAGGCCCTGATTATCCTTGCAAAACGAGAGGCGTGCAGCAGCTCCATGAGGCCTTCATCGTTGTTCTGCTTTAGTTTCAAGGTAGTAAGCTTTTCAACACTCCTAGGGGCCTTGCTTCAGCACCCGTTTCAGTACCAGAACACTGCGTAGAACCAGGAAGCTCTGCTCCTGCGTGTATGCTGCGTGTCAACCTAGAAATTAGAGACTGATGGCACAAGGCTAGTTTTCCCATTATGAAAGCTCCGTTGATGCGGCCCCGAAGCTACCTGAAAAGCACTGTTGTTACCGTGCTTTTACTTACAGCCGGCATGGTTCATAGAAGAAAATGAGTTTTCTCGAAAGAAACCTTGTGCTTCCAGTTCCTAGTTGGAAGCTCACCCTGCTCTGCTCTATACCAAACGTGAAAGTCAATGTGAGCACTAGCCTCGAAGTAAGGCCCTGATTATCCTGGCAAAACGGGAGGCGGGCAGCAGCTCCATGAGGCCTTCATCGCTGTTCTGCTTTAGTTTCACGGTAGTAAGCTTTCCAACATTCCTAGGGACTTTGCTTAAGCAACCGTTTCGGTACCAGAACACTGCGTAGAGACAGTAAGCTCTGGTCCTGCGTGTATGCTGCGTGTCAACCTAGAAATTGGAGCCTGATGGCATAAGGCTTCTTTTCCCATTATGAAAGCTCCGTTCATGCGGCCTCGAAGCTACCTGAAAAGCATTGTTGTTGCCGGGGTTTTCCTCACTGCCGGCATGGTTCTGAGAAGAAAATGAGATTTCTCCTAAAAACCTTGGGTTTCCAGTTCCTTGTTGGAAGCTCACCCTGCTCTGCGCTATACCTAAAGTGAAAGTCAACGTGAGCCCAAGCTTCGAAGTAAGGCCCTGATTATCCTTGCAAAACGAGAGGCGTGCAGCAGCTCCATGAGGCCTTCATCGTTGTTCTGCTTTAGTTTCAAGGTAGTAAGCTTTTCAACACTCCTAGGGGCCTTGCTTCAGCACCCGTTTCAGTACCAGAACACTGCGTAGAACCAGGAAGCTCTGCTCCTGCGTGTATGCTGCGTGTCAACCTAGAAATTAGAGACTGATGGCACAAGGCTAGTTTTCCCATTATGAAAGCTCCGTTGATGCGGCCCCGAAGCTACCTGAAAATCACTGTTGTTACCGTGCTTTTACTTACAGCCGGCATGGTTCATAGAAAGAAATGAGTTTTCTCGAAAGAAACCTTGTGCTTCCAGTTCCTAGTTGGAAGCTAACCCTGCTCTGCTCTATACCAAACGTGAAAGTCAGTGTGAGCACTAGCCTCGAAGTAAGGCCCTGATTATCCTGGCAAAACGGGAGGCGGGCAGCAGCTCCATGAGGCCTTCATCGCTGTTCTGCTTTAGTTTCACGG
Organism: Eubalaena glacialis; assembly: GCF_028564815.1. NCBI lineage: Eukaryota > Metazoa > Chordata > Mammalia > Artiodactyla > Balaenidae > Eubalaena > Eubalaena glacialis. The sequence goes on along the minus strand of NC_083721.1, from coordinate 138,838,417 downwards.
TAGTAAGCTTTCCAACATTCCTAGGGACTTTGCTTAAGCAACCGTTTCGGTACCAGAACACTGCGTAGAGACAGTAAGCTCTGGTCCTGCGTGTATGCTGCGTGTCAACCTAGAAATTGGAGCCTGATGGCATAAGGCTTCTTTTCCCATTATGAAAGCTCCGTTCATGCGGCCTCGAAGCTACCTGAAAAGCATTGTTGTTGCCGGGGTTTTCCTCACTGCCGGCATGGTTCTGAGAAGAAAATGAGATTTCTCCTAAAAACCTTGGGTTTCCAGTTCCTTGTTGGAAGCTCACCCTGCTCTGCGCTATACCTAAAGTGAAAGTCAACGTGAGCCCAAGCTTCGAAGTAAGGCCCTGATTATCCTTGCAAAACGAGAGGCGTGCAGCAGCTCCATGAGGCCTTCATCGTTGTTCTGCTTTAGTTTCAAGGTAGTAAGCTTTTCAACACTCCTAGGGGCCTTGCTTCAGCACCCGTTTCAGTACCAGAACACTGCGTAGAACCAGGAAGCTCTGCTCCTGCGTGTATGCTGCGTGTCAACCTAGAAATTAGAGACTGATGGCACAAGGCTAGTTTTCCCATTATGAAAGCTCCGTTGATGCGGCCCCGAAGCTACCTGAAAATCACTGTTGTTACCGTGCTTTTACTTACAGCCGGCATGGTTCATAGAAAGAAATGAGTTTTCTCGAAAGAAACCTTGTGCTTCCAGTTCCTAGTTGGAAGCTAACCCTGCTCTGCTCTATACCAAACGTGAAAGTCAGTGTGAGCACTAGCCTCGAAGTAAGGCCCTGATTATCCTGGCAAAACGGGAGGCGGGCAGCAGCTCCATGAGGCCTTCATCGCTGTTCTGCTTTAGTTTCACGGTAGTAAGCTTTCCAACATTCCTAGGGACTTTGCTTAAGCAACCGTTTCGGTACCAGAACACTGCGTAGAGACAGTAAGCTCTGGTCCTGCGTGTATGCTGCGTGTCAACCTAGAAATTGGAGACTGATGGCATAAGGCTTCTTTTCCCATTATGAAAGCTCCGTTCATGCGGCCTCGAAGCTACCTGAAAAGCATTGTTGTTGCCGGGGTTTTCCTCACTGCCGGCATGGTTCTGAGAAGAAAATGAGTTTTCTCCTAAAAACCTTGGGGTTCCAGTTCCTTGTTGGAAGCTCACCCTGCTCTGCGCTATACCTAAAGTGAAAGTCAACGTGAGCTCAAGCTTCAAAGTAAGGCCCTGATTATCCTTGCAAAACGAGAGGCGTGCAGCAGCTCCATGAGGCCTTCATCGTTGTTCTGCTTTAGTTTCAAGGTAGTAAGCTTTTCAACACTCCTAGGGGCCTTGCTTCAGCACCCGTTTCAGTACCAGAACACTGGGTAGAACCAGGAAGCTCTGCTCCTGCGTGTATGCTGCGTGTCAACCTAGAAATTAGAGACTGATGGCACAAGGCTAGTTTTCCCATTATGAAAGCTCCGTTGATGCGGCCCCGAAGCTACCTGAAAAGCACTGTTGTTACCGTGCTTTTACTTACAGCCGGCATGGTTCATAGAAGAAAATGAGTTTTCTCGAAAGAAACCTTGTGCTTCCAGTTCCTAGTTGGAAGCTCACCCTGCTCTGCTCTATACCAAACGTGAAAGTCAATGTGAGCACTAGCCTCGAAGTAAGGCCCTGATTATCCTGGCAAAACGGGAGGCGGGCAGCAGCTCCATGAGGCCTTCATCGCTGTTCTGCTTTAGTTTCACGGTAGTAAGCTTTCCAACATTCCTAGGGACTTTGCTTAAGCAACCGTTTCGGTACCAGAACACTGCGTAGAGACAGTAAGCTCTGGTCCTGCGTGTATGCTGCGTGTCAACCTAGAAATTGGAGCCTGATGGCATAAGGCTTCTTTTCCCATTATGAAAGCTCCGTTCATGCGGCCTCGAAGCTACCTGAAAAGCATTGTTGTTGCCGGGGTTTTCCTCACTGCCGGCATGGTTCTGAGAAGAAAATGAGATTCCTCCTAAAAACCTTGGGTTTCCAGTTCCTTGTTGGAAGCTCACCCTGCTCTGCGCTATACCTAAAGTGAAAGTCAACGTGAGCCCAAGCTTCGAAGTAAGGCCCTGATTATCCTTGCAAAACGAGAGGCGTGCAGCAGCTCCATGAGGCCTTCATCGTTGTTCTGCTTTAGTTTCAAGGTAGTAAGCTTTTCAACACTCCTAGGGGCCTTGCTTCAGCACCCGTTTCAGTACCAGAACACTGCGTAGAACCAGGAAGCTCTGCTCCTGCGTGTATGCTGCGTGTCAACCTAGAAATTAGAGACTGATGGCACAAGGCTAGTTTTCCCATTATGAAAGCTCCGTTGATGCGGCCCCGAAGCTACCTGAAAATCACTGTTGTTACCGTGCTTTTACTTACAGCCGGCATGGTTCATAGAAAGAAATGAGTTTTCTCGAAAGAAACCTTGTGCTTCCAGTTCCTAGTTGGAAGCTAACCCTGCTCTGCTCTATACCAAACGTGAAAGTCAGTGTGAGCACTAGCCTCGAAGTAAGGCCCTGATTATCCTGGCAAAACGGGAGGCGGGCAGCAGCTCCATGAGGCCTTCATCGCTGTTCTGCTTTAGTTTCACGGTAGTAAGCTTTCCAACATTCCTAGGGACTTTGCTTAAGCAACCGTTTCGGTACCAGAACACTGCGTAGAGACAGTAAGCTCTGGTCCTGCGTGTATGCTGCGTGTCAACCTAGAAATTGGAGCCTGATGGCATAAGGCTTCTTTTCCCATTATGAAAGCTCCGTTCATGCGGCCTCGAAGCTACCTGAAAAGCATTGTTGTTGCCGGGGTTTTCCTCACTGCCGGCATGGTTCTGAGAAGAAAATGAGTTTTCTCCTAAAAACCTTGGGTTTCCAGTTCCTTGTTGGAAGCTCACCCTGCTCTGCGCTATACCTAAAGTGAAAGTCAACGTGAGCCCAAGCTTCGAAGTAAGGCCCTGATTATCCTTGCAAAACGAGAGGCGTGCAGCAGCTCCATGAGGCCTTCATCGTTGTTCTGCTTTAGTTTCAAGGTAGTAAGCTTTTCAACACTCCTAGGGGCCTTGCTTCAGCACCCGTTTCAGTACCAGAACACTGCGTAGAACCAGGAAGCTCTGCTCCTGCGTGTATGCTGCGTGTCAACCTAGAAATTAGAGACTGATGGCACAAGGCTAGTTTTCCCATTATGAAAGCTCCGTTGATGCGGCCCCGAAGCTACCTGAAAATCACTGTTGTTACCGTGCTTTTACTTACAGCCGGCATGGTTCATAGAAAGAAATGAGTTTTCTCGAAAGAAACCTTGTGCTTCCAGTTCCTAGTTGGAAGCTAACCCTGCTCTGCTCTATACCAAATGTGAAAGTCAGTGTGAGCAGTAGCCTCGAAGTAAGGCCCTGATTATCCTGGCAAAACGGGAGGCGGGCAGCAGCTCCATGAGGCCTTCATCGCTGTTCTGCTTTAGTTTCACGGTAGTAAGCTTTCCAACATTCCTAGGGACTTTGCTTAAGCAACCGTTTCGGTACCAGAACACTGCGTAGAGACAGTAAGCTCTGGTCCTGCGTGTATGCTGCGTGTCAACCTAGAAATTGGAGACTGATGGCATAAGGCTTCTTTTCCCATTATGAAAGCTCCGTTCATGCGGCCTCGAAGCTACCTGAAAAGCATTGTTGTTGCCGGGGTTTTCCTCACTGCCGGCATGGCTCTGAGAAGAAAATGAGTTTTCTCCTAAAAACCTTGGGTTTCCAGTTCCTTGTTGGAAGCTCACCCTGCTCTGCGCTATACCTAAAGTGAAAGTCAACGTGAGCCCAAGCTTCGAAGTAAGGCCCTGATTATCCTTGCAAAACGAGAGGCGTGCAGCAGCTCCATGAGGCCTTCATCGTTGTTCTGCTTTAGTTTCAAGGTAGTAAGCTTTTCAACACTCCTAGGGGCCTTGCTTCAGCACCCGTTTCAGTACCAGAACACTGGTTAGAACCAGGAAGCTCTGCTCCTGCGTGTATGCTGCGGGTCAACCTAGAAATTAGAGACTGATGGCACAAGGCTAGTTTTCCCATTATGAAAGCTCCGTTGATGCGGCCCCGAAGCTACCTGAAAAGCACTGTTGTTACCGTGCTTTTACTTACAGCCGGCATGGTTCATAGAAAGAAATGAGTTTTCTCGAAAGAAACCTTGTGCTTCCAGTTCCTAGTTGGAAGCTCATCCTGCTCTGCTCTATACCAAACGTGAAAGTCAATGTGAGCACTAGCCTCGAAGTAAGGCCCTGATTATGCTGGCAAAACGGGAGGCGTGCAGCAGCTCCATGAGGCCTTCATCGCTGTTCTGCTTTAGTTTCACGGTAGTAAGCTTTCCAACATTCCTAGGGACTTTGCTTAAGCAACCGTTTCGGTACCAGAACACTGCGTAGAGACAGTAAGCTCTGGTCCTGCGTGTATGCTGCGTGTCAACCTAGAAATTGGAGACTGATGGCATAAGGCTTCTTTTCCCATTATGAAAGCTCCGTTCATGCGGCCTCGAAGCTACCTGAAAAGCATTGTTGTTGCCGGGGTTTTCCTCACTGCCGGCATGGTTCTGAGAGAAAATGAGTTTTCTCCTAAGAAACCTGGGGTTTCCAGTTGCTTGTTGGAAGCTCACCCTGCTCTGCTCTATACCTAAAGTGAAAGTCAACGTGAGCCCAAGCTTCGAAGTAAGGCCCTGATTATCCTTGCAAAACGAGAGGCGTGCAGCAGCTCCATGAGGCCTTCATCGTTGTTCTGCTTTAGTTTCAAGGTAGTAAGCTTTGCAACACTCCTAGGGGACTTGCTTCAGCACCCGTTTCAGTACCAGAACACTGCGTAGAACCAGGAAGCTCTGCTCCTGCGTGTATGCTGCGTGGCAACCTAGAAATTAGAGACTGATGGCACAAGGCTAGTTTTCCCATTATGAAAGCTCCGTTGATGCGGCCCCGAAGCTACCTGAAAAGCACTGTTGTTACCGTGCTTTTACTTACAGCCGGCATGGTTCATAGAAGAAAATGAGTTTTCTCGAAAGAAACCTTGTGCTTCCAGTTCCTAGTTGGAAGCTCACCCTGCTCTGCTCTATACCAAACGTGAAAGTCAATGTGAGCACTAGCCTCGAAGTAAGGCCCTGATTATCCTGGCAAAACGGGAGGCGTGCAGCAGCTCCATGAGGCCTTCATCGCTGTTCTGCTTTAGTTTCACGGTAGTAAGCTTTCCAACATTCCTAGGGACTTTGCTTAAGCAACCGTTTCGGTACCAGAACACTGCGTAGAGACAGTAAGCTCTGGTCCTGCGTGTATGCTGCGTGTCAACCTAGAAATTGGAGACTGATGGCATAAGGCTTCTTTTCCCATTATGAAAGCTCCGTTCATGCGGCCTCGAAGCTACCTGAAAAGCATTGTTGTTGCCGGGGTTTTCCTCACTGCCGGCATGGTTCTGAGAAGAAAATGAGTTTTCTCCTAAAAACCTTGGGGTTCCAGTTCCTTGTTGGAAGCTCACCCTGCTCTGCGCTATACCTAAAGTGAAAGTCAACGTGAGCTCAAGCTTCAAAGTAAGGCCCTGATTATCCTTGCAAAACGAGAGGCGTGCAGCAGCTCCATGAGGTCTTCATCGTTGTTCTGCTTTAGTTTCAAGGTAGTAAGCTTTTCAACACTCCTAGGGGCCTTGCTTCAGCACCCGTTTCTGTACCAGAACACTGCATAGAACCAGGAAGCTCTGCTCCTGCGTGTATGCTGCGTGTCAACCTAGAAATTAGAGACTGATGGCACAAGGCTAGTTTTCCCATTATGAAAGCTCCGTTGATGCGGCCCCGAAGCTACCTGAAAAGCACTGTTGTTACCGTGCTTTTACTTACAGCCGGCATGGTTCATAGAAGAAAATGAGTTTTCTCGAAAGAAACCTTGTGCTTCCAGTTCCTAGTTGGAAGCTCACCCTGCTCTGCTCTATACCAAACGTGAAAGTCAATGTGAGCACTAGCCTCGAAGTAAGGCCCTGATTATCCTGGCAAAACGGGAGGCGTGCAGCAGCTCCATGAGGCCTTCATCGCTGTTCTGCTTTAGTTTCACGGTAGTAAGCTTTCCAAGACTCCTAGGGACTTTGCTTCAGCAACCGTTTCGGTACCAGAACACTGCGTAGAGACAGTAAGCTCTGGTCCTGCGTGTATGCTGCGTGTCAACCTAGAAATTGGAGACTGATGGCATAAGGCTTCTTTTCCCATTATGAAAGCTCCGTTGATGCGGCCCCGAAGCTACCTGAAAAGCACTGTTGTTACCGTGCTTTTACTTACAGCCGGCATGGTTCATAGAAGAAAATGAGTTTTCTCGAAAGAAACCTTGTGCTTCCAGTTCCTAGTTGGAAGCTCACCCTGCTCTGCTCTATACCAAACGTGAAAGTCAATGTGAGCACTAGCCTCGAAGTAAGGCCCTGATTATCCTGGCAAAACGGGAGGCGTGCAGCAGCTCCATGAGGCCTTCATCGCTGTGCTGCTTTAGTTTCACGGTAGTAAGCTTTCCAAGACTCCTAGGGGACTTGCTTCAGCACCCGTTTCAGTACCAGAACACTGCGTAGAACCAGGAAGCTCTGCTCCTGCGTGTATGCTGCGTGGCAACCTAGAAATTAGAGACTGATGGCACAAGGCTAGTTTTCCCATTATGAAAGCTCCGTTGATGCGGCCCCGAAGCTACCTGAAAAGCACTGTTGTTACCGTGCTTTTACTTACAGCCGGCATGGTTCATAGAAGAAAATGAGTTTTCTCGAAAGAAACCTTGTGCTTCCAGTTCCTAGTTGGAAGCTCACCCTGCTCTGCTCTATACCAAACGTGAAAGTCAATGTGAGCACTAGCCTCGAAGTAAGGCCCTGATTATCCTGGCAAAACGGGAGGCGTGCAGCAGCTCCATGAGGCCTTCATCGCTGTTCTGCTTTAGTTTCACGGTAGTAAGCTTTCCAACATTCCTAGGGACTTTGCTTAAGCAACCGTTTCGGTACCAGAACACTGCGTAGAGACAGTAAGCTCTGGTCCTGCGTGTATGCTGCGTGTCAACCTAGAAATTGGAGACTGATGGCATAAGGCTTCTTTTCCCATTATGAAAGCTCCGTTCATGCGGCCTCGAAGCTACCTGAAAAGCATTGTTGTTGCCGGGGTTTTCCTCACTGCCGGCATGGTTCTGAGAAGAAAATGAGTTTTCTCCTAAAAACCTTGGGTTTCCAGTTCCTTGTTGGAAGCTCACCCTGCTCTGCGCTATACCTAAAGTGAAAGTCAACGTGAGCTCAAGCTTCAAAGTAAGGCCCTGATTATCCTTGCAAAACGAGAGGCGTGCAGCAGCTCCATGAGGCCTTCATCGTTGTTCTGCTTTAGTTTCAAGGTAGTAAGCTTTTCAACACTCCTAGGGGCCTTGCTTCAGCACCCGTTTCTGTACCAGAACACTGCGTAGAACCAGGAAGCTCTGCTCCTGCGTGTATGCTGCGTGTCAACCTAGAAATTAGAGACTGATGGCACAAGGCTAGTTTTCCCATTATGAAAGCTCCGTTGATGCGGCCCCGAAGCTACCTGAAAAGCACTGTTGTTACCGTGCTTTTACTTACAGCCGGCATGGTTCATAGAAGAAAATGAGTTTTCTCGAAAGAAACCTTGTGCTTCCAGTTCCTAGTTGGAAGCTCACCCTGCTCTGCTCTATACCAAACGTGAAAGTCAATGTGAGCACTAGCCTCGAAGTAAGGCCCTGATTATCCTGGCAAAACGGGAGGCGTGCAGCAGCTCCATGAGGCCTTCATCGCTGTTCTGCTTTAGTTTCACGGTAGTAAGCTTTCCAAGACTCCTAGGGACTTTGCTTAAGCAACCGTTTCGGTACCAGAACACTGCGTAGAGACAGTAAGCTCTGGTCCTGCGTGTATGCTGCGTGTCAACCTAGAAATTGGAGACTGATGGCATAAGGCTTCTTTTCCCATTATGAAAGCTCCGTTCATGCGGCCTCGAAGCTACCTGAAAAGCATTGTTGTTGCCGGGGTTTTCCTCACTGCCGGCATGGTTCTGAGAAGAAAATGAGTTTCCTCCTGAGAAACCTTGGGTTTCCAGTTCCTTGTTGGAAGCTCACCCTGCTCTGCGCTATACCTAAAGTGAAAGTCAACGTGAGCCCAAGCTTCGAAGTAAGGCCCTGATTATCCTTGCAAAACGAGAGGCGTGCAGCAGCTCCATGAGGCCTTCATCGTTGTTCTGCTTTAGTTTCAATGTAGTAAGCTTTTCAACACTCCTAGGGGCCTTGCTTCAGCACCCGTTTCAGTACCAGAACACAGCGTAGAACCAGGAAGCTCTGGTCCTGCGTGTATGCTGCGTGTCAACCTAGAAATTGGAGACTGATGGCATAAAGCTTCTTTTCCCATTATGAAAGCTCCGTTCATGCGGCCTCTAAGCTACCTGAAAAGCATGGTTGTTGCCGGGGTTTTCCTCACTGCCGGCATGGTTCTGAGAAGAAAATGAGTTTTCTCCTAAGAAACCTTGGGTTTCCAGTACCTTGTTGGAAGCTCACCCTGCTCTGCTCTATACCTAATGTGAAAGTCAACGTGAGCCCAAGCTTCGAAGTAAGGCCCTGATTATCCTTGCAAAACGAGAGGCGTGCAGCAGCTCCATGAGGCCTTCATCGTTGTTCTGCTTTAGTTTCAAGGTAGTAAGCTTTTCAACACTCCTAGGGGCCTTGCTTCACCACCCGTTTCAGTACCAGAACACTGCCTAAAACCAGGAAGCTCTGGTCCTGCGTGTATGCTGCGTGTCAACTTAGAAATTAGAGACTGATGGCACAAGGCTTGTTTTCCCATTTTGAAAGCTCCAGTCCTGCGGCCCCGAAGCTACCTGAAAAGCACTGTTGTTACCGTGCTTTTACTTACAGCCGGCATGGCACATAGAAGAAAATGAGTTTTCTCGAAAGAAACCTTGTGCTTCCAGTTCCTAGTTGAAAGCTCACCCTGCTCTGCTCTATACCTAAAGTGAAAGTCAACGTGAGCCCAAGCTTCGAAGTAAGGCCCTGATTATCCTTGCAAAACGAGAGGCGTGCAGCAGCTCCATGAGGCCTTCATCGTTGTTCTGCTTTAGTTTCAAGGTAGTAAGCTTTTCAACACTCCTAGGGGCCTTGCTTCAGCACCCGTTTCGGTACCAGAACACTGCGTAGAACCAGGAAGCTCTGGTCCTGCGTGTATGCTGCGTGTCAACCTAGAAATTAGAGACTGATGGCACAAGGCTAGTTTTCCCATTATGAAAGCTCCGTTGATGCGGCCCCGAAGCTACCTGAAAAGCACTGTTGTTACCGTGCTTTTACTTACAGCCGGCATGGTTCATAGAAGAAAATGAGTTTTCTCGAAAGAAACCTTGTGCTTCCAGTTCCTAGTTGGAAGCTCACCCTGCTCTGCTCTATACCAAACGTGAAAGTCAATGTGAGCACTAGCCTCGAAGTAAGGCCCTGATTATCCTGGCAAAACGGGAGGCGTGCAGCAGCTCCATGAGGCCTTCATCGCTGTTCTGCTTTAGTTTCACGGTAGTAAGCTTTCCAAGACTCCTAGGGACTTTGCTTAAGAAACCGTTTCGGTACCAGAACACTGCGTAGAGACAGTAAGCTCTGGTCCTGCGTGTATGCTGCGTGTCAACCTAGAAATTGGAGACTGATGGCATAAGGCTTCTTTTCCCATTATGAAAGCTCCGTTCATGCGGCCTCGAAGCTACCTGAAAAGCATTGTTGTTGCCGGGGTTTTCCTCACTGCCGGCATGGTTCTGAGAAGAAAATGAGTTTTCTCCTAAGAAACCTGGGGTTTCCAGTTCCTTGTTGGAAGCTCACCCTGCTCTGCGCTATACCTAAAATGAAAGTCAACGTGAGCCCAAGCTTCGAAGTAAGGCCCTGATTATCCTTGCAAAACGAGAGGCGTGCAGCAGCTCCATGAGGCCTTCATTGCTGTTCTGCTTTAGTTTCAAGGTAGTAAGCTTTTCAACACTCCTAGGGGCCTTGCTTCAGCACCCGTTTCAGTCAGAACACTGCGTAGAACCAGGAAGCTCTGCTCCTGCGTGTATGCTGCGTGTCAACCTAGAAATTAGAGACTGATGGCACAAGGCTTCTTTTCCCATTTTGAAAGCTCCATTCATGCGTCCCCGAAGCTACCTGAAAAGCACTGTTGTTACCGTGCTTTTACTTACAGCCGGCATGGCACATAGAAGAAAATGAGTTTTCTCGAAAGAAACCTTGTGCTTCCAGTTCCTAGTTGGAAGCTCACCCGGCTCTGCTCTATACCAAACGTGAAAGTCAATGTGAGCACTAGCCTCGAAGTAAGGCCCTGATTATCCTGGCAAAACGGGAGGCGTGCAGCAGCTCCATGAGGCCTTCATCGCTGTTCTGCTTTAGTTTCACGGTAGTAAGCTTTCCAACATTCCTAGGGACTTTGCTTAAGCAACCGTTTCGGTACCAGAACACTGCGTAGAGACAGTAAGCTCTGGTCCTGCGTGTATGCTGCGTGTCAACCTAGAAATTGGAGACTGATGGCATAAGGCTTCTTTTCCCATTATGAAAGCTCCGTTCATGCGGCCTCGAAGCTACCTGAAAAGCATTGTTGTTGCCGGGGTTTTCCTCACTGCCGGCATGATTCTGAGAAGAAAATGAGTTTTCTCCTAAAAACCTTGTGTTTCCAGTTCCTTGTTGGAAGCTCACCCTGCTCTGCGCTATACCTAAAGTGAAAGTCAACGTGAGCCCAAGCTTCGAAGTAAGGCCCTGATTATCCTTGCAAAACGAGAGGCGTGCAGCAGCTCCATGAGGCCTTCATCGTTGTTCTGCTTTAGTTTCAAGGTAGTAAGCTTTTCAACACTCCTAGGGGCCTTGCTTCAGCACCCGTTTCAGTACCAGAACACTGCGTAGAACCAGGAAGCTCTGGTCCTGCGTGTATGCTGCGTGTCAACCTAGAAATTAGAGACTGATGGCACAAGGCTAGTTTTCCCATTATGAAAGCTCCGTTGATGCGGCCCCGAAGCTACCTGAAAAGCACTGTTGTTACCGTGCTTTTACTTACAGCCGGCATGGTTCATAGAAGAAAATGAGTTTTCTCGAAAGAAACCTTGTGCTTCCAGTTCCTAGTTGGAAGCTCACCCTGCTCTGCTCTATACCAAACGTGAAAGTCAATGTGAGCACTAGCCTCGAAGTAAGGCCCTGATTATCCTGGCAAAACGGGAGGCGTGCAGCAGCTCCATGAGGCCTTCATCGCTGTTCTGCTTTAGTTTCACGGTAGTAAGCTTTCCAACATTCCTAGGGACTTTGCTTAAGCAACCGTTTCGGTACCAGAACACTGCGTAGAGACAGTAAGCTCTGGTCCTGCGTTTATGCTGCGTGTCAACCTAGAAATTGGAGACTGATGGCATAAGGCTTCTTTTCCCATTATGAAAGCTCCGTTCATGCGGCCTCGAAGCTACCTGAAAAGCATTGTTGTTGCCGGGGTTTTCCTCACTGCCGGCATGGTTCTGAGAAGAAAATGAGTTTTCTCCTAAGAAACCTGTGGTTTCCAGTTCCTTGTTGGAAGCTCACCCTGCTCTGCGCTATACCTAAAATGAAAGTCAACGTGAGCCCAAGCTTCGAAGTAAGGCCCTGATTATCCTTGCAAAACGAGAGGCGTGCAGCAGCTCCATGAGGCCTTCATCGCTGTTCTGCATTAGTTTCAAGGTAGTAAGCTTTTCAACACTCCTAGGGGCCTTGCTTCAGCACCCGTTTCAGTCAGAACACTGCGTAGAACCAGGAAGCTCTGCTCCTGCGTGTATGCTGCGTGTCAACCTAGAAATTAGAGACTGATGGCACAAGGCTTCTTTTCCCATTTTGAAAGCTCCATTCATGCGTCCCCGAAGCTACCTGAAAAGCACTGTTGTTACCGTGCTTTTACTTACAGCCGGCATGGCACATAGAAGAAAATGAGTTTTCTGGAAAGAAACCTTGTGCTTCCAGTTCCTAGTTGGAAGCTCACCCGGCTCTGCTCTATACCAAACGTGAAAGTCAATGTGAGCACTAGCCTCGAAGTAAGGCCCTGATTATCCTGGCAAAACGGGAGGCGTGCAGCAGCTCCATGAGGCCTTCATCGCTGTTCTGCTTTAGTTTCACGGTAGTAAGCTTTCCAACATTCCTAGGGACTTTGCTTAAGCAACCGTTTCGGTACCAGAACACTGCGTAGAGACAGTAAGCTCTGGTCCTGCGTGTATGCTGCGTGTCAACCTAGAAATTGGAGACTGATGGCATAAGGCTTCTTTTCCCATTATGAAAGCTCCGTTCATGCGGCCTCGAAGCTACCTGAAAAGCATTGTTGTTGCCGGGGTTTTCCTCACTGCCGGCATGGTTCTGAGAAGAAAATGAGTTTCCTCCTGAGAAACCTTGGGTTTCCAGTTCCTTGTTGGAAGCTCACCCTGCTCTGCGCTATACCTAAAGTGAAAGTCAATGTGAGCCCAAGCTTCGAAGTAAGGCCCTGATTATCCTTGCAAAACGAGAGGCGTGCAGCAGCTCCATGAGGCCTTCATCGTTGTTCTGCTTTAGTTTCAAGGTAGTAAGCTTTTCAACACTCCTAGGGGCCTTGCTTCAGCACCCGTTTCAGTACCAGAACACAGCGTAGAACCAGGAAGCTCTGGTCCTGCGTGTATGCTACGTGTCAACCTAGAAATTGGAGACTGATGGCATAAAGCTTCTTTTCCCATTATGAAAGCTCCGTTCATGCGGCCTCGAAGCTACCTGAAAAGCATGGTTGTTGCCGGGGTTTTCCTCACTGCCGGCATGGTTCTGAGAAGAAAATGAGTTTTCTCCTAAGAAACCTTGGGTTTCCAGTACCTTGTTGGAAGCTCACCCTGCTCTGCTCTATACCTAACGTGAAAGTCAACGTGAGCCCAAGCTTCGAAGTAAGGCCCTGATTATCCTTGCAAAACGAGAGGCGTGCAGCAGCTCCATGAGGCCTTCATCGTTGTTCTGCTTTAGTTTCAAGGTAGTAAGCTTTTCAACACTCCTAGGGGCCTTGCTTCAGCACCCGTTTCAGTACCAGAACACTGCGTAGAACCAGGAAGCTCTGCTCCTGCGTGTATGCTGCGTGTCAACCTAGAAATTAGAGACTGATGGCACAAGGCTAGTTTTCCCATTATGAAAGCTCTGTTGATGCGGCCCCGAAGCTACCTGAAAAGCACTGTTGTTACCGTGCTTTTACTTACAGCCGGCATGGTTCATAGAAGAAAATGAGTTTTCTCGAAAGAAACCTTGTGCTTCCAGTTCCTAGTTGGAAGCTCACCCTGCTCTGCTCTATACCAAACGTGAAAGTCAATGTGAGCACTAGCCTCGAAGTAAGGCCCTGATTATCCTGGCAAAACGGGAGGCGTGCAGCAGCTCCATGAGGCCTTCATCGCTGTTCTGCTTTAGTTTCACGGTAGTAAGCTTTCCAAGACTCCTAGGGACTTTGCTTAAGCAACCGTTTCGGTACCAGAACACTGCGTAGAGACAGTAAGCTCTGGTCCTGCGTGTATGCTGCGTGTCAACCTAGAAATTGGAGACTGATGGCATAAGGCTTCTTTTCCCATTATGAAAGCTCCGTTCATGCGGCCTCGAAGCTACCTGAAAAGCATTGTTGTTGCCGGGGTTTTCCTCACTGCCGGCATGGTTCTGAGAAGAAAATGAGTTTTCTCCTAAGAAACCTGGGGTTTCCAGTTCCTTGTTGGAAGCTCACCCTGCTCTGCGCTATACCTAAAATGAAAGTCAACGTGAGCCCAAGCTTCGAAGTAAGGCCCTGATTATCCTTGCAAAACGAGAGGCGTGCAGCAGCTCCATGAGGCCTTCATCGTTCTTCTGCTTTAGTTTCAAGGTAGTAAGCTTTTCAACACTCCTAGGGGCCTTGCTTCAGCACCCGTTTCAGTCAGAACACAGCGTAGAACCAGGAAGCTCTGGTCCTGCGTGTATGCTGCGTGTCAACCTAGAAATTGGAGACTGATGGCATAAAGCTTCTTTTCCCATTATGAAAGCTCCGTTCATGCGGCCTCAAAGCTACCTGAAAAGCATGGTTGTTGCCGGGGTTTTCCTCACTGCCGGCATGGTTCTGAGAAGAAAATGAGTTTTCTCCTAAGAAACCTTGGGTTTCCAGTACCTTGTTGGAAGCTCACCCTGCTCTGCTCTATACCTAATGTGAAAGTCAACGTGAGCCCAAGCTTCGAAGTAAGGCCCTGATTATCCTTGCAAAACGAGAGGCGTGCAGCAGCTCCATGAGGCCTTCATCGTTGTTCTGCTTTAGTTTCAAGGTAGTAAGCTTTTCAACACTCCTAGGGGCCTTGCTTCAGCACCCGTTTCAGTACCAGAACACTGCCTAAAACCAGGAAGCTCTGGTCCTGCGTGTATGCTGCGTGTCAACTTAGAAATTAGAGACTGATGGCACAAGGCTTGTTTTCCCATTTTGAAAGCTCCAGTCATGCGGCCCCGAAGCTACCTGAAAAGCACTGTTGTTACCGTGCTTTTACTTACAGCCGGCATGGCACATAGAAGAAAATGAGTTTTCTCGAAAGAAACCTTGTGCTTCCAGTTCCTAGTTGAAAGCTCACCCTGCTCTGCTCTATACCTAAAGTGAAAGTCAACGTGAGCCCAAGCTTCGAAGTAAGGCCCTGATTATCCTTGCAAAACGAGAGGCGTGCAGCAGCTCCATGAGGCCTTCATCGCTGTTCTGCTTTAGTTTCACGGTAGTAAGCTTTCCAACATTCCTAGGGACTTTGCTTAATCAACCGTTTCGGTACCAGAACACTGCGTAGAGACAGTAAGCTCTGGTCCTGCGTGTATGCTGCGTGTCAACCTAGAAATTGGAGACTGATGGCATAAGGCTTCTTTTCCCATTATGAAAGCTCCGTTCATGCGGCCTCGAAGCTACCTGAAAAGCATTGTTGTTGCCGGGGTTTTCCTCACTGCCGGCATGGTTCTGAGAAGAAAATGAGTTTTCTCCTAAAAACCTTGGGGTTCCAGTTCCTTGTTGGAAGCTCACCCTGCTCTGCGCTATACCTAAAGTGAAAGTCAACGTGAGCCCAAGCTTCGAAGTAAGGCCCTGATTATCCTTGCAAAACGAGAGGCGTGCAGCAGCTCCATGAGGCCTTCATCGTTGTTCTGCTTTAGTTTCAAGGTAGTAAGCTTTTCAACACTCCTAGGGGCCTTGCTTCAGCACCCGTTTCAGTCAGAACACTGCGTAGAACCAGGAAGCTCTGCTCCTGCGTGTATGCTGCGTGTCAACCTAGAAATTAGAGACTGATGGCACAAGGCTTCTTTTCCCATTTTGAAAGCTCCATTCATGCGTCCCCGAAGCTACCTGAAAAGCACTGTTGTTACCGTGCTTTTACTTACAGCCGGCATGGCACATAGAAGAAAATGAGTTTTCTCGAAAGAAACCTTGTGCTTCCAGTTCCTAGTTGGAAGCTCACCCTGCTCTGCTCTATACCAAACGTGAAAGTCAATGTGAGCACTAGCCTCGAAGTAAGGCCCTGATTATCCTGGCAAAACGGGAGGCGTGCAGCAGCTCCATGAGGCCTTCATCGCTGTTCTGCTTTAGTTTCACGGTAGTAAGCTTTCCAACATTCCTAGGGACTTTGCTTAAGCAACCGTTTCGGTACCAGAACACTGCGTAGAGACAGTAAGCTCTGGTCCTGCGTGTATGCTGCGTGTCAACCTAGAAATTGGAGACTGATGGCATAAGGCTTCTTTTCCCATTATGAAAGCTCCGTTCATGCGGCCTCGAAGCTACCTGAAAAGCATTGTTGTTGCCGGGGTTTTCCTCACTGCCGGCATGATTCTGAGAAGAAAATGAGTTTTCTCCTAAAAACCTTGGGTTTCCAGTTCCTTGTTGGAAGCTCACCCTGCTCTGCGCTATACCTAAAGTGAAAGTCAACGTGAGCCCAAGCTTCGAAGTAAGGCCCTGATTATCCTTGCAAAACGAGAGGCGTGCAGCAGCTCCATGAGGCCTTCATCGTTGTTCTGCTTTAGTTTCAAGGTAGTAAGCTTTTCAACACTCCTAGGGGCCTTGCTTCAGCACCCGTTTCAGTACCAGAACACTGCATAGAACCAGGAAGCTCTGGTCCTGCGTGTATGCTGCGTGTCAACCTAGAAATTAGAGACTGATGGCACAAGGCTAGTTTTCCCATTATGAAAGCTCCGTTGATGCGGCCCCGAAGCTACCTGAAAAGCACTGTTGTTACCGTGCTTTTACTTACAGCCGGCATGGTTCATAGAAGAAAATGAGTTTTCTCGAAAGAAACCTTGTGCTTCCAGTTCCTAGTTGGAAGCTCACCCTGCTCTGCTCTATACCAAACGTGAAAGTCAATGTGAGCACTAGCCTCGAAGTAAGGCCCTGATTATCCTGGCAAAACGGGAGGCGTGCAGCAGCTCCATGAGGCCTTCATCGCTGTTCTGCTTTAGTTTCACGGTAGTAAGCTTTCCAACATTCCTAGGGACTTTGCTTAAGCAACCGTTTCGGTACCAGAACACTGCGTAGAGACAGTAAGCTCTGGTCCTGCGTTTATGCTGCGTGTCAACCTAGAAATTGGAGACTGATGGCATAAGGCTTCTTTTCCCATTATGAAAGCTCCGTTCATGCGGCCTCGAAGCTACCTGAAAAGCATTGTTGTTGCCGGGGTTTTCCTCACTGCCGGCATGGTTCTGAGAAGAAAATGAGTTTTCTCCTAAGAAACCTGTGGTTTCCAGTTCCTTGTTGGAAGCTCACCCTGCTCTGCGCTATACCTAAAATGAAAGTCAACGTGAGCCCAAGCTTCGAAGTAAGGCCCTGATTATCCTTGCAAAACGAGAGGCGTGCAGCAGCTCCATGAGGCCTTCATCACTGTTCTGCTTTAGTTTCAAGGTAGTAAGCTTTTCAACACTCCTAGGGGCCTTGCTTCAGCACCCGTTTCAGTCAGAACACTGCGTAGAACCAGGAAGCTCTGCTCCTGCGTGTATGCTGCGTGTCAACCTAGAAATTAGAGACTGATGGCACACGGCTTCTTTTCCCATTTTGAAAGCTCCATTCATGCGTCCCCGAAGCTACCTGAAAAGCACTGTTGTTACCGTGCTTTTACTTACAGCCGGCATGGCACATAGAAGAAAATGAGTTTTCTCGAAAGAAACCTTGTGCTTCCAGTTCCTAGTTGGAAGCTCACCCGGCTCTGCTCTATACCAAACGTGAAAGTCAATGTGAGCACTAGCCTCGAAGTAAGGCCCTGATTATCCTGGCAAAACGGGAGGCGTGCAGCAGCTCCATGAGGCCTTCATCGCTGTTCTGCTTTAGTTTCACGGTAGTAAGCTTTCCAACATTCCTAGGGACTTTGCTTAAGCAACCGTTTCGGTACCAGAACACTGCGTAGAGACAGTAAGCTCTGGTCCTGCGTGTATGCTGCGTGTCAACCTAGAAATTGGAGACTGATGGCATAAGGCTTCTTTTCCCATTATGAAAGCTCCGTTCATGCGGCCTCGAAGCTACCTGAAAAGCATGGTTGTTGCCGGGGTTTTCCTCACTGCCGGCATGGTTCTGAGAAGAAAATGAGTTTCCTCCTGAGAAACCTTGGGTTTCCAGTTCCTTGTTGGAAGCTCACCCTGCTCTGCGCTATACCTAAAGTGAAAGTCAATGTGAGCCCAAGCTTCGAAGTAAGGCCCTGATTATCCTTGCAAAACGAGAGGCGTGCAGCAGCTCCATGAGGCCTTCATCGTTGTTCTGCTTTAGTTTCAAGGTAGTAAGCTTTTCAACACTCCTAGGGGCCTTGCTTCAGCACCCGTTTCAGTACCAGAACACAGCGTAGAACCAGGAAGCTCTGGTCCTGCGTGTATGCTACGTGTCAACCTAGAAATTGGAGACTGATGGCATAAAGCTTCTTTTCCCATTATGAAAGCTCCGTTCATGCGGCCTCGAAGCTACCTGAAAAGCATGGTTGTTGCCGGGGTTTTCCTCACTGCCGGCATGGTTCTGAGAAGAAAATGAGTTTTCTCCTAAGAAACCTTGGGTTTCCAGTACCTTGTTGGAAGCTCACCCTGCTCTGCTCTATACCTAACGTGAAAGTCAACGTGAGCCCAAGCTTCGAAGTAAGGCCCTGATTATCCTTGCAAAACGAGAGGCGTGCAGCAGCTCCATGAGGCCTTCATCGTTGTTCTGCTTTAGTTTCAAGGTAGTAAGCTTTTCAACACTCCTAGGGGCCTTGCTTCAGCACCCGTTTCAGTACCAGAACACTGCGTAGAACCAGGAAGCTCTGCTCCTGCGTGTATGCTGCGTGTCAACCTAGAAATTAGAGACTGATGGCACAAGGCTAGTTTTCCCATTATGAAAGCTCTGTTGATGCGGCCCCGAAGCTACCTGAAAAGCACTGTTGTTACCGTGCTTTTACTTACAGCCGGCATGGTTCATAGAAGAAAATGAGTTTTCTCGAAAGAAACCTTGTGCTTCCAGTTCCTAGTTGGAAGCTCACCCTGCTCTGCTCTATACCAAACGTGAAAGTCAATGTGAGCACTAGCCTCGAAGTAAGGCCCTGATTATCCTGGCAAAACGGGAGGCGTGCAGCAGCTCCATGAGGCCTTCATCGCTGTTCTGCTTTAGTTTCACGGTAGTAAGCTTTCCAAGACTCCTAGGGACTTTGCTTAAGCAACCGTTTCGGTACCAGAACACTGCGTAGAGACAGTAAGCTCTGGTCCTGCGTGTATGCTGCGTGTCAACCTAGAAATTGGAGACTGATGGCATAAGGCTTCTTTTCCCATTATGAAAGCTCCGTTCATGCGGCCTCGAAGCTACCTGAAAAGCATTGTTGTTGCCGGGGTTTTCCTCACTGCCGGCATGGTTCTGAGAAGAAAATGAGTTTTCTCCTAAGAAACCTGGGGTTTCCAGTTCCTTGTTGGAAGCTCACCCTGCTCTGCGCTATACCTAAAATGAAAGTCAACGTGAGCCCAAGCTTCGAAGTAAGGCCCTGATTATCCTTGCAAAACGAGAGGCGTGCAGCAGCTCCATGAGGCCTTCATCGTTCTTCTGCTTTAGTTTCAAGGTAGTAAGCTTTTCAACACTCCTAGGGGCCTTGCTTCAGCACCCGTTTCAGTCAGAACACAGCGTAGAACCAGGAAGCTCTGGTCCTGCGTGTATGCTGCGTGTCAACCTAGAAATTGGAGACGGATGGCATAAAGCTTCTTTTCCCATTATGAAAGCTCCGTTCATGCGGCCTCGAAGCTACCTGAAAAGCATGGTTGTTGCCGGGGTTTTCGTCACTGCCGGCATGGTTCTGAGAAGAAAATGAGGTTTCTCCTAAGAAACCTTGGGTTTCCAGTACCTTGTTGGAAGCTCACCCTGCTCTGCTCTATACCTAATGTGAAAGTCAACGTGAGCCCAAGCTTCGAAGTAAGGCCCTGATTATCCTTGCAAAACGAGAGGCGTGCAGCAGCTCCATGAGGCCTTCATCGTTGTTCTGCTTTAGTTTCAAGGTAGTAAGCTTTTCAACACTCCTAGGGGCCTTGCTTCAGCACCCGTTTCAGTACCAGAACACTGCCTAAAACCAGGAAGCTCTGGTCCTGCGTGTATGCTGCGTGTCAACTTAGAAATTAGAGACTGATGGCACAAGGCTTGTTTTCCCATTTTGAAAGCTCCAGTCATGCGGCCCCGAAGCTACCTGAAAAGCACTGTTGTTACCGTGCTTTTACTTACAGCCGGCATGGCACATAGAAGAAAATGAGTTTTCTCGAAAGAAACCTTGTGCTTCCAGTTCCTAGTTGAAAGCTCACCCTGCTCTGCTCTATACCTAAAGTGAAAGTCAACGTGAGCCCAAGCTTCGAAGTAAGGCCCTGATTATCCTTGCAAAACGAGAGGCGTGCAGCAGCTCCATGAGGCCTTCATCGTTGTTCTGCTTTAGTTTCAAGGTAGTAAGCTTTTCAACACTCCTAGGGGCCTTGCTTCAGCACCCGTTTCAGTACCAGAACACAGCGTAGAACCAGGAAGCTCTGGTCCTGCGTGTATGCTACGTGTCAACCTAGAAATTGGAGACTGATGGCATAAAGCTTCTTTTCCCATTATGAAAGCTCCGTTCATGCGGCCTCGAAGCTACCTGAAAAGCATGGTTGTTGCCGGGGTTTTCCTCACTGCCGGCATGGTTCTGAGAAGAAAATGAGTTTTCTCCTAAGAAACCTTGGGTTTCCAGTACCTTGTTGGAAGCTCACCCTGCTCTGCTCTATACCTAACGTGAAAGTCAACGTGAGCCCAAGCTTCGAAGTAAGGCCCTGATTATCCTTGCAAAACGAGAGGCGTGCAGCAGCTCCATGAGGCCTTCATCGTTGTTCTGCTTTAGTTTCAAGGTAGTAAGCTTTTCAACACTCCTAGGGGCCTTGCTTCAGCACCCGTTTCAGTACCAGAACACTGCGTAGAACCAGGAAGCTCTGCTCCTGCGTGTATGCTGCGTGTCAACCTAGAAATTAGAGACTGATGGCACAAGGCTAGTTTTCCCATTATGAAAGCTCTGTTGATGCGGCCCCGAAGCTACCTGAAAAGCACTGTTGTTACCGTGCTTTTACTTACAGCCGGCATGGTTCATAGAAGAAAATGAGTTTTCTCGAAAGAAACCTTGTGCTTCCAGTTCCTAGTTGGAAGCTCACCCTGCTCTGCTCTATACCAAACGTGAAAGTCAATGTGAGCACTAGCCTCGAAGTAAGGCCCTGATTATCCTGGCAAAACGGGAGGCGTGCAGCAGCTCCATGAGGCCTTCATCGCTGTTCTGCTTTAGTTTCACGGTAGTAAGCTTTCCAAGACTCCTAGGGACTTTGCTTAAGCAACCGTTTCGGTACCAGAACACTGCGTAGAGACAGTAAGCTCTGGTCCTGCGTGTATGCTGCGTGTCAACCTAGAAATTGGAGACTGATGGCATAAGGCTTCTTTTCCCATTATGAAAGCTCCGTTCATGCGGCCTCGAAGCTACCTGAAAAGCATTGTTGTTGCCGGGGTTTTCCTCACTGCCGGCATGGTTCTGAGAAGAAAATGAGTTTTCTCCTAAGAAACCTGGGGTTTCCAGTTCCTTGTTGGAAGCTCACCCTGCTCTGCGCTATACCTAAAATGAAAGTCAACGTGAGCCCAAGCTTCGAAGTAAGGCCCTGATTATCCTTGCAAAACGAGAGGCGTGCAGCAGCTCCATGAGGCCTTCATCGTTCTTCTGCTTTAGTTTCAAGGTAGTAAGCTTTTCAACACTCCTAGGGGCCTTGCTTCAGCACCCGTTTCAGTCAGAACACAGCGTAGAACCAGGAAGCTCTGGTCCTGCGTGTATGCTGCGTGTCAACCTAGAAATTGGAGACTGATGGCATAAAGCTTCTTTTCCCATTATGAAAGCTCCGTTCATGCGGCCTCGAAGCTACCTGAAAAGCATGGTTGTTGCCGGGGTTTTCCTCACTGCCGGCATGGTTCTGAGAAGAAAATGAGTTTTCTCCTAAGAAACCTTGGGTTTCCAGTACCTTGTTGTAAGCTCACCCTGCTCTGCTCTATACCTAATGTGAAAGTCAACGTGAGCCCAAGCTTCGAAGTAAGGCCCTGATTATCCTTGCAAAACGAGAGGCGTGCAGCAGCTCCATGAGGCCTTCATCGTTGTTCTGCTTTAGTTTCAAGGTAGTAAGCTTTTCAACACTCCTAGGGGCCTTGCTTCAGCACCCGTTTCAGTACCAGAACACTGCCTAAAACCAGGAAGCTCTGGTCCTGCGTGTATGCTGCGTGTCAACTTAGAAATTAGAGACTGATGGCACAAGGCTTGTTTTCCCATTTTGAAAGCTCCAGTCATGCGGCCCCGAAGCTACCTGAAAAGCACTGTTGTTACCGTGCTTTTACTTACAGCCGGCATGGCACATAGAAGAAAATGAGTTTTCTCGAAAGAAACCTTGTGCTTCCAGTTCCTAGTTGAAAGCTCACCCTGCTCTGCTCTATACCTAAAGTGAAAGTCAACGTGAGCCCAAGCTTCGAAGTAAGGCCCTGATTATCCTTGCAAAACGAGAGGCGTGCAGCAGCTCCATGAGGCCTTCATCGCTGTTCTGCTTTAGTTTCACGGTAGTAAGCTTTCCAACATTCCTAGGGACTTTGCTTAATCAACCGTTTCGGTACCAGAACACTGCGTAGAGACAGTAAGCTCTGGTCCTGCGTGTATGCTGCGTGTCAACCTAGAAATTGGAGACTGATGGCATAAGGCTTCTTTTCCCATTATGAAAGCTCCGTTCATGCGGCCTCGAAGCTACCTGAAAAGCATTGTTGTTGCCGGGGTTTTCCTCACTGCCGGCATGGTTCTGAGAAGAAAATGAGTTTTCTCCTAAAAACCTTGGGGTTCCAGTTCCTTGTTGGAAGCTCACCCTGCTCTGCGCTATACCTAAAGTGAAAGTCAACGTGAGCCCAAGCTTCGAAGTAAGGCCCTGATTATCCTTGCAAAACGAGAGGCGTGCAGCAGCTCCATGAGGCCTTCATCGTTGTTCTGCTTTAGTTTCAAGGTAGTAAGCTTTTCAACACTCCTAGGGGCCTTCCTTCAGCACCCGTTTCAGTACCAGAACACTGCGTAGAACCAGGAAGCTCTGCTCCTGCGTGTATGCTGCGTGTCAACCTAGAAATTAGAGACTGATGGCACAAGGCTAGTTTTCCCATTATGAAAGCTCTATTGATGCGGCCCCGAAGCTACCTGAAAAGCACTGTTGTTACCGTGCTTTTACTTACAGCCGGCATGGTTCATAGAAGAAAATGAGTTTTCTCGAAAGAAACCTTGTGCTTCCAGTTCCTAGTTGGAAGCTCACCCTGCTCTGCTCTATACCAAACGTGAAAGTCAATGTGAGCACTAGCCTCGAAGTAAGGCCCGGATTATCCTGGCAAAACGGGAGGCGTGCAGCAGCTCCATGAGGCCTTCATCGCTGTTCTGCTTTAGTTTCACGGTAGTAAGCTTTCCAAGACTCCTAGGGACTTTGCTTAAGCAACCGTTTCGGTACCAGAACACTGCGTAGAGACAGTAAGCTCTGGTCCTGCGTGTATGCTGCGTGTCAACCTAGAAATTGGAGACTGATGGCATAAGGCTTCTTTTCCCATTATGAAAGCTCCGTTCATGCGGCCTCGAAGCTACCTGAAAAGCATTGTTGTTGCCGGGGTTTTCCTCACTGCCGGCATGGTTCTGAGAAGAAAATGAGTTTTCTCCTAAGAAACCTGGGGTTTCCAGTTCCTTGTTGGAAGCTCACCCTGCTCTGCGCTATACCTAAAATGAAAGTCAACGTGAGCCCAAGCTTCGAAGTAAGGCCCTGATTATCCTTGCAAAACGAGAGGCGTGCAGCAGCTCCATGAGGCCTTCATCGTTGTTCTGCTTTAGTTTCAAGGTAGTAAGCTTTTCAACACTCCTAGGGGCCTTGCTTCAGCACCCGTTTCAGTCAGAACACTGCGTAGAACCAGGAAGCTCTGCTCCTGCGTGTATGCTGCGTGTCAACCTAGAAATTAGAGACTGATGGCACAAGGCTTCTTTTCCCATTTTGAAAGCTCCATTCATGCGTCCCCGAAGCTACCTGAAAAGCACTGTTGTTACCGTGCTTTTACTTACAGCCGGCATGGCACATAGAAGAAAATGAGTTTTCTCGAAAGAAACCTTGTGCTTCCAGTTCCTAGTTGGAAGCTCACCCTGCTCTGCTCTATACCAAACGTGAAAGTCAATGTGAGCACTAGCCTCGAAGTAAGGCCCTGATTATCCTGGCAAAACGGGAGGCGTGCAGCAGCTCCATGAGGCCTTCATCGCTGTTCTGCTTTAGTTTCACGGTAGTAAGCTTTCCAAGACTCCTAGGGACTTTGCTTAAGCAACCGTTTCGGTACCAGAACACTGCGTAGAGACAGTAAGCTCTGGTCCTGGGTGTATGCTGCGTGTCAACCTAGAAATTAGAGACTGATGGCACAAGGCTAGTTTTCCCATTATGAAAGCTCCGTTCATGCGGCCTCGAAGCTACCTGAAAAGCATGGTTGTTGCCGGGGTTTTCCTCACTGCCGGCATGGTTCTGAGAAGAAAATGAGTTTTCTCCTAAGAAACCTTGGGTTTCCAGTACCTTGTTGGAAGCTCACCCTGCTCTGCTCTATACCTGATGTGAAAGTCAACGTGAGCCCAAGCTTCGAAGTAAGGCCCTGATTATCCTTGCAAAACGAGAGGCGTGCAGCAGCTCCATGAGGCCTTCATCGTTGTTCTGCTTTAGTTTCAAGGTAGTAAGCTTTTCAACACTCCTAGGGGCCTTGCTTCAGCACCCGTTTCAGTACCAGAACACTGCCTAGAACCAGGAAGCTCTGGTCCTACGTGTATGCTGCGTGTCAACTTAGAAATTAGAGACTGATGGCACAAGGCTTGTTTTCCCATTTTGAAAGCTCCAGTCATGCGGCCCCGAAGCTACCTGAAAAGCACTGTTGTTACCGTGCTTTTACTTACAGCCGGCATGGCACATAGAAGAAAATGAGTTTTCTCGAAAGAAACCTTGTGCTTCCAGTTCCTAGTTGAAAGCTCACCCTGCTCTGCTCTATACCTAAAGTGAAAGTCAACGTGAGCCCAAGCTTCGAAGTAAGGCCCTGATTATCCTTGCAAAACGAGAGGCGTGCAGCAGCTCCATGAGGCCTTCATCGTTGTTCTGCTTTAGTTTCAAGATAGTAAGCTTTTCAACACTCCTAGGGGCCTTGCTTCAGCACCCGTTTCAGTACCAGAACACTGCGTAGAACCAGGAAGCTCTGCTCCTGTGTGTATGCTGCGTGTCAACCTAGAAATTAGAGACTGATGGCACAAGGCTAGTTTTCCCATTATGAAAGCTCCGTTGATGCGGCCCCGAAGCTACCTGAAAAGCACTGTTGTTACCGTGCTTTTACTTACAGCCGGCATGGTTCATAGAAGAAAATGAGTTTTCTCGAAAGAAACCTTGTGCTTCCAGTTCCTAGTTGGAAGCTCACCCTGCTCTGCTCTATACCAAACGTGAGAGTCAATGTGAGCACTAGCCTCGAAGTAAGGCCCTGATTATCCTGGCAAAACGGGAGGCGTGCAGCAGCTCCATGAGGCCTTCATCGCTGTTCTGCTTTAGTTTCACGGTAGTAAGCTTTCCAACATTCCTAGGGACTTTGCTTAAGCAACCGTTTCGGTACCAGAACACTGCGTAGAGACAGTAAGCTCTGGTCCTGCGTGTATGCTGCGTGTCAACCTAGAAATTGGAGACTGATGGCATAAGGCTTCTTTTCCCATTATGAAAGCTCCGTTCATGCGGCCTCGAAGCTACCTGAAAAGCATTCTTGTTGCCGGGGTTTTCCTCACTGCCGGCATGGTTCTGAGAAGAAAATGAGTTTCCTCCTGAGAAACCTTGGGTTTCCAGTTCCTTGTTGGAAGCTCACCCTGCTCTGCGCTATACCTAAAGTGAAAGTCAACGTGAGCCCAAGCTTCGAAGTAAGGCCCTGATTTTCCTTGCAAAAGGAGAGGCGTGCAGCAGCTCCATGAGGCCTTCATCGTTGTTCTGCTTTAGTTTCAAGGTAGTAAGCTTTTCAACACTCCTAGGGGCCTTGCTTCAGCACCCGTTTCAGTACCAGAACACTGCGTAGAACCAGGAAGCTCTGCTCCTGCGTGTATGCTGCGTGTCAACCTAGAAATTAGAGACTGATGGCACAAGGCTAGTTTTCCCATTATGAAAGCTCTGTTGATGCGGCCCCGAAGCTACCTGAAAAGCACTGTTGTTACCGTGCTTTTACTTACAGCCGGCATGGTTCATAGAAGAAAATGAGTTTTCTCGAAAGAAACCTTGTGCTTCCAGTTCCTAGTTGGAAGCTCACCCTGCTCTGCTCTATACCAAACGTGAAAGTCAATGTGAGCACTAGCCTCGAAGTAAGGCCCTGATTATCCTGGCAAAACGGGAGGCGTGCAGCAGCTCCATGAGGCCTTCATCGCTGTTCTGCTTTAGTTTCTCGGTAGTAAGCTTTCCAAGACTCCTAGGGACTTTGCTTAAGCAACCGTTTCGGTACCAGAACACTGCGTAGAGACAGTAAGCTCTGGTCCTGCGTGTATGCTGCGTGTCAACCTAGAAATTGGAGACTGATGGCATAAGGCTTCTTTTCCCATTATGAAAGCTCCGTTCATGCGGCCTCGAAGCTACCTGAAAAGCATTGTTGTTGCCGGGGTTTTCCTCACTGCCGGCATGGTTCTGAGAAGAAAATGAGTTTTCTCCTAAGAAACCTGGGGTTTCCAGTTCCTTGTTGGAAGCTCACCCTGCTCTGCGCTATACCTAAAATGAAAGTCAACGTGAGCCCAAACTTCGAAGTAAGGCCCTGATTATCCTTGCAAAACGAGAGGCGTGCAGCAGCTCCATGAGGCCTTCATCGCTGTTCTGCTTTAGTTTCAAGGTAGTAAGCTTTTCAACACTCCTAGGGGCCTTGCTTCAGCACCCGTTTCAGTCAGAACACTGCGTAGAACAAGGAAGCTCTGCTCCTGCGTGTATGCTGCGTGTCAACCTAGAAATTAGAGACTGATGGCACACGGCTTCTTTTCCCATTTTGAAAGCTCCATTCATGCGTCCCCGAAGCTACCTGAAAAGCACTGTTGTTACCGTGCTTTTACTTACAGCCGGCATGGCACATAGAAGAAAATGAGTTTTCTCGAAAGAAACCTTGTGCTTCCAGTTCCTAGTTGGAAGCTCACCCGGCTCTGCTCTATACCAAACGTGAAAGTCAATGTGAGCACTAGCCTCGAAGTAAGGCCCTGATTATCCTGGCAAAACGGGAGGCGTGCAGCAGCTCCATGAGGCCTTCATCGCTGTTCTGCTTTAGTTTCACGGTAGTAAGCTTTCCAACATTCCTAGGGACTTTGCTTAAGCAACCGTTTCGGTACCAGAACACTGCGTAGAAACAGTAAACTCTGGTCCTGCGTGTATGCTGCGTGTCAACCTAGAAATTGGAGACTGATGGCATAAGGCTTCTTTTCCCATTATGAAAGCTCCGTTCATGCGGCCTCGAAGCTACCTGAAAAGCATTGTTGTTGCCGGGGTTTTCCTCACTGCCGGCATGGTTCTGAGAAGAAAATGAGTTTTCTTCTGAGAAACCTTGGGTTTCCAGTTCCTTGTTGGAAGCTCACCCTGCTCTGCGCTATACCTAAAGTGAAAGTCAACGTGAGCCCAAGCTTCGAAGTAAGGCCCTGATTATCCTTGCAAAACGAGAGGCGTGCAGCAGCTCCATGAGGCCTTCATCGTTGTTCTGCTTTAGTTTCAAGGTAGTAAGCTTTTCAACACTCCTAGGGGCCTTGCTTCCGCACCCGTTTCTGTACCAGAACACTGCGTAGAGCCAGGAAGCTCTGCTCCTGCGTGTATGCTGCGTGTCAACCTAGAAATTAGAGACTGATGGCATAAGGTTTCTTTTCCCATTATGAAAGCTCCGTTGATGCGGCCCCGAAGCTACCTGAAAAGCACTGTTGTTACCGTGCTTTTACTTACAGCCGGCATGGCACATAGAAGAAAATGAGTTTTCTCCTAAAAACCTTGGGTTTCCAGTTCCTTGTTGGAAGCTCACCGTGCTCTGCGCTATACCTAAAGTGAAAGTCAACGTGAGCCCAAGCTTCGAAGTAAGGCCCTGATTATCCTTGCAAAACGAGAGGCGTGCAGCAGCTCCATGAGGCCTTCATCGTTGTTCTGCTTTAGTTTCAAGGTAGTAAGCTTTTCAACACTCCTAGGGGCCTTGCTTCAGCACCCGTTTCAGTCAGAACACTGCGTAGAACCAGGAAGCTCTGCTCCTGCGTGTATGCTGCGTGTCAACCTAGAAATTAGAGACTGATGGCACAAGGCTAGTTTTCCCATTATGAAAGCTCTATTGATGCGGCCCCGAAGCTACCTGAAAAGCACTGTTGTTACCGTGCTTTTACTTACAGCCGGCATGGTTCATAGAAGAAAATGAGTTTTCTCGAAAGAAACCTTGTGCTTCCAGTTCCTAGTTGGAAGCTCACCCTGCTCTGCTCTATACCAAACGTGAAAGTCAATGTGAGCACTAGCCTCGAAGTAAGGCCCTGATTATCCTGGCAAAACGGGAGGCGTGCAGCAGCTCCATGAGGCCTTCATCGCTGTTCTGCTTTAGTTTCACGGTAGTAAGCTTTCCAAGACTCCTAGGGACTTTGCTTAAGCAACCGTTTCGGTACCAGAACACTGCGTAGAGACAGTAAGCTCTGGTCCTGCGTGTATGCTGCGTGTCAACCTAGAAATTGGAGACTGATGGCATAAGGCTTCTTTTCCCATTATGAAAGCTCCGTTCATGCGGCCTCGAAGCTACCTGAAAAGCATTGTTGTTGCCGGGGTTTTCCTCACTGCCGGCATGGTTCTGAGAAGAAAATGAGTTTTCTCCTAAGAAACCTGGGGTTTCCAGTTCCTTGTTGGAAGCTCACCCTGCTCTGCGCTATACCTAAAATGAAAGTCAACGTGAGCCCAAGCTTCGAAGTAAGGCCCTGATTATCCTTGCAAAACGAGAGGCGTGCAGCAGCTCCATGAGGCCTTCATCGTTGTTCTGCTTTAGTTTCAAGGTAGTAAGCTTTTCAACACTCCTAGGGGCCTTGCTTCAGCACCCGTTTCAGTACCAGAACACTGCCTAGAACCAGGAAGCTCTGGTCCTACGTGTATGCTGCGTGTCAACTTAGAAATTAGAGACTGATGGCACAAGGCTTGTTTTCCCATTTTGAAAGCTCCAGTCATGCGGCCCCGAAGCTACCTGAAAAGCACTGTTGTTACCGTGCTTTTACTTACAGCCGGCATGGCACATAGAAGAAAATGAGTTTTCTCGAAAGAAACCTTGTGCTTCCAGTTCCTAGTTGAAAGCTCACCCTGCTCTGCTCTATACCTAAAGTGAAAGTCAACGTGAGCCCAAGCTTCGAAGTAAGGCCCTGATTATCCTTGCAAAACGAGAGGCGTGCAGCAGCTCCATGAGGCCTTCATCGTTGTTCTGCTTTAGTTTCAAGATAGTAAGCTTTTCAACACTCCTAGGGGCCTTGCTTCAGCACCCGTTTCAGTACCAGAACACTGCGTAGAACCAGGAAGCTCTGCTCCTGCGTGTATGCTGCGTGTCAACCTAGAAATTAGAGACTGATGGCACAAGGCTAGTTTTCCCATTATGAAAGCTCCGTTGATGCGGCCCCGAAGCTACCTGAAAAGCACTGTTGTTACCGTGCTTTTACTTACAGCCGGCATGGTTCATAGAAGAAAATGAGTTTTCTCGAAAGAAACCTTGTGCTTCCAGTTCCTAGTTGGAAGCTCACCCTGCTCTGCTCTATACCAAACGTGAGAGTCAATGTGAGCACTAGCCTCGAAGTAAGGCCCTGATTATCCTGGCAAAACGGGAGGCGTGCAGCAGCTCCATGAGGCCTTCATCGCTGTTCTGCTTTAGTTTCACGGTAGTAAGCTTTCCAACATTCCTAGGGACTTTGCTTCAGCACCCGTTTCAGTACCAGAACACTGCGTAGAACCAGGAAGCTCTGCTCCTGCGTGTATGCTGCGTGTCAACCTAGAAATTAGAGACTGATGGCACAAGGCTAGTTTTCCCATTATGAAAGCTCCGTTGATGCGGCCCCGAAGCTACCTGAAAAGCACTGTTGTTACCGTGCTTTTACTTACAGCCGGCATGGTTCATAGAAGAAAATGAGTTTTCTCGAAAGAAACCTTGTGCTTCCAGTTCCTAGTTGGAAGCTCACCCTGCTCTGCTCTATACCAAACGTGAGAGTCAATGTGAGCACTAGCCTCGAAGTAAGGCCCTGATTATCCTGGCAAAACGGGAGGCGTGCAGCAGCTCCATGAGGCCTTCATCGCTGTTCTGCTTTAGTTTCACGGTAGTAAGCTTTCCAACATTCCTAGGGACTTTGCTTAAGCAACCGTTTCGGTACCAGACCACTGCGTAGAGACAGTAAGCTCTGGTCCTGCGTGTATGCTGCGTGTCAACCTAGAAATTGGAGACTGATGGCATAAGGCTTCTTTTCCCATTATGAAAGCTCCGTTCATGCGGCCTCGAAGCTACCTGAAAAGCATTCTTGTTGCCGGGGTTTTCCTCACTGCCGGCATGGTTCTGAGAAGAAAATGAGTTTCCTCCTGAGAAACCTTGGGTTTCCAGTTCCTTGTTGGAAGCTCACCCTGCTCTGCGCTATACCTAAAGTGAAAGTCAACGTGAGCCCAAGCTTCGAAGTAAGGCCCTGATTATCCTTGCAAAACGAGAGGCGTGCAGCAGCTCCATGAGGCCTTCATCGTTGTTCTGCTTTAGTTTCAAGGTAGTAAGCTTTTCAACACTCCTAGGGGCCTTGCTTCAGCACCCGTTTCAGTACCAGAACACTGCGTAGAACCAGGAAGCTCTGCTCCTGCGTGTATGCTGCGTGTCAACCTAGAAATTAGAGACTGATGGCACAAGGCTAGTTTTCCCATTATGAAAGCTCTGTTGATGCGGCCCCGAAGCTACCTGAAAAGCACTGTTGTTACCGTGCTTTTACTTACAGCCGGCATGGTTCATAGAAGAAAATGAGTTTTCTCGAAAGAAACCTTGTGCTTCCAGTTCCTAGTTGGAAGCTCACCCTGCTCTGCTCTATACCAAACGTGAAAGTCAATGTGAGCACTAGCCTCGAAGTAAGGCCCTGATTATCCTGGCAAAACGGGAGGCGTGCAGCAGCTCCATGAGGCCTTCATCGCTGTTCTGCTTTAGTTTCACGGTAGTAAGCTTTCCAAGACTCCTAGGGACTTTGCTTAAGCAACCGTTTCGGTACCAGAACACTGCGTAGAGACAGTAAGCTCTGGTCCTGCGTGTATGCTGCGTGTCAACCTAGAAATTGGAGACTGATGGCATAAGGCTTCTTTTCCCATTATGAAAGCTCCGTTCATGCGGCCTCGAAGCTACCTGAAAAGCATTGTTGTTGCCGGGGTTTTCCTCACTGCCGGCATGGTTCTGAGAAGAAAATGAGTTTTCTCCTAAGAAACCTGGGGTTTCCAGTTCCTTGTTGGAAGCTCACCCTGCTCTGCGCTATACCTAAAATGAAAGTCAACGTGAGCCCAAGCTTCGAAGTAAGGCCCTGATTATCCTTGCAAAACGAGAGGCGTGCAGCAGCTCCATGAGGCCTTCATCGCTGTTCTGCTTTAGTTTCAAGGTAGTAAGCTTTTCAACAATCCTAGGGGCCTTGCTTCAGCACCCGTTTCAGTCAGAACACTGCGTAGAACCAGGAAGCTCTGCTCCTGCGTGTATGCTGCGTGTCAACCTAGAAATTAGAGACTGATGGCACAAGGCTTCTTTTCCCATTTTGAAAGCTCCATTCATGCGTCCCCGAAGCTACCTGAAAAGCACTGTTGTTACCGTGCTTTTACTTACAGCCAGCATGGCACATAGAAGAAAATGAGTTTTCTCGAAAGAAACCTTGTGCTTCCAGTTCCTAGTTGGAAGCTCACACGGCTCTGCTCTATACCAAACGTGAAAGTCAATGTGAGCACTAGCCTCGAAGTAAGGCCCTGATTATCCTGGCAAAACGGGAGGCGTGCAGCAGCTCCATGAGGCCTTCATCGCTGTTCTGCTTTAGTTTCACGGTAGTAAGCTTTCCAACATTCCTAGGGACTTTGCTTAAGCAACCGTTTCGGTACCAGAACACTGCGTAGAAACAGTAAACTCTGGTCCTGCGTGTATGCTGCGTGTCAACCTAGAAATTGGAGACTGATGGCATAAGGCTTCTTTTCCCATTATGAAAGCTCCGTTCATGCGGCCTCGAAGCTACCTGAAAAGCATTGTTGTTGCCGGGGTTTTCCTCACTGCCGGCATGGTTCTGAGAAGAAAATGAGTTTTCTTCTGAGAAACCTTGGGTTTCCAGTTCCTTGTTGGAAGCTCACCCTGCTCTGCGCTATACCTAAAGTGAAAGTCAACGTGAGCCCAAGCTTCGAAGTAAGGCCCTGATTATCCTTGCAAAACGAGAGGCGTGCAGCAGCTCCATGAGGCCTTCATCGTTGTTCTGCTTTAGTTTCAAGGTAGTAAGCTTTTCAACACTCCTAGGGGCCTTGCTTCCGCACCCGTTTCTGTACCAGAACACTGCGTAGAGCCAGGAAGCTCTGCTCCTGCGTGTATGCTGCGTGTCAACCTAGAAATTAGAGACTGATGGCATAAGGCTTCTTTTCCCATTATGAAAGCTCCGTTGATGCGGCCCCGAAGCTACCTGAAAAGCACTGTTGTTACCGTGCTTTTACTTACAGCCGGCATGGCACATAGAAGAAAATGAGTTTTCTCCTAAAAACCTTGGGTTTCCAGTTCCTTGTTGGAAGCTCACCGTGCTCTGCGCTATACCTAAAGTGAAAGTCAACGTGAGCCCAAGCTTCGAAGTAAGGCCCTGATTATCCTTGCAAAACGAGAGGCGTGCAGCAGCTCCATGAGGCCTTCATCGTTGTTCTGCTTTAGTTTCAAGGTAGTAAGCTTTTCAACACTCCTAGGGGCCTTGCTTCAGCACCCGTTTCAGTCAGAACACTGCGTAGAACCAGGAAGCTCTGCTCCTGCGTGTATGCTGCGTGTCAACCTAGAAATTAGAGACTGATGGCACAAGGCTAGTTTTCCCATTATGAAAGCTCTATTGATGCGGCCCCGAAGCTACCTGAAAAGCACTGTTGTTACCGTGCTTTTACTTACAGCCGGCATGGTTCATAGAAGAAAATGAGTTTTCTCGAAAGAAACCTTGTGCTTCCAGTTCCTAGTTGGAAGCTCACCCTGCTCTGCTCTATACCAAACGTGAAAGTCAATGTGAGCACTAGCCTCGAAGTAAGGCCCTGATTATCCTGGCAAAACGGGAGGCGTGCAGCAGCTCCATGAGGCCTTCATCGCTGTTCTGCTTTAGTTTCACGGTAGTAAGCTTTCCAAGACTCCTAGGGACTTTGCTTAAGCAACCGTTTCGGTACCAGAACACTGCGTAGAGACAGTAAGCTCTGGTCCTGCGTGTATGCTGCGTGTCAACCTAGAAATTGGAGACTGATGGCATAAGGCTTCTTTTCCCATTATGAAAGCTCCGTTCATGCGGCCTCGAAGCTACCTGAAAAGCATTGTTGTTGCCGGGGTTTTCCTCACTGCCGGCATGGTTCTGAGAAGAAAATGAGTTTTCTCCTAAGAAACCTGGGGTTTCCAGTTCCTTGTTGGAAGCTCACCCTGCTCTGCGCTATACCTAAAATGAAAGTCAACGTGAGCCCAAGCTTCGAAGTAAGGCCCTGATTATCCTTGCAAAACGAGAGGCGTGCAGCAGCTCCATGAGGCCTTCATCGTTGTTCTGCTTTAGTTTCAAGGTAGTAAGCTTTTCAACACTCCTAGGGGCCTTGCTTCCGCACCCGTTTCTGTACCAGAACACTGCGTAGAACCAGGAAGCTCTGCTCCTGCGTGTATGCTGCGTGTCAACCTAGAAATTAGAGACTGATGGCACAAGGCTTCTTTTCCCATTTTGAAAGCTCCATTCATGCGTCCCCGAAGCTACCTGAAAAGCACTGTTGTTACCGTGCTTTTACTTACAGCCGGCATGGCACATAGAAGAAAATGAGTTTTCTCGAAAGAAACCTTGTGCTTCCAGTTCCTAGTTGGAAGCTCACCCTGCTCTGCTCTATACCAAACGTGAAAGTCAATGTGAGCACTAGCCTCGAAGTAAGGCCCTGATTATCCTGGCAAAACGGGAGGCGTGCAGCAGCTCCATGAGGCCTTCATCGCTGTTCTGCTTTAGTTTCACGGTAGTAAGCTTTCCAACATTCCTAGGGACTTTGCTTAAGCAACCGTTTCGGTACCAGAACACTGCGTAGAGACAGTAAGCTCTGGTCCTGCGTGTATGCTGCGTGTCAACCTAGAAATTAGAGACTGATGGCACAAGGCTAGTTTTCCCATTTTGAAAGCTCCAGTCATGCGGCCCCGAAGCTACCTGAAAAGCACTGTTGTTACCGTGCTTTTACTTACAGCCGGCATGGCACATAGAAGAAAATGAGTTTTCTCGAAAGAAACCTTGTGCTTCCAGTTCCTAGTTGAAAGCTCACCCTGCTCTGCTCTATACCTAAAGTGAAAGTCAACGTGAGCCCAAGCTTCGAAGTAAGGCCCTGATTATCCTTGCAAAATGAGAGGCGTGCAGCAGCTCCATGAGGCCTTCATCGTTGTTCTGCTTTAGTTTCAAGATAGTAAGCTTTTCAACACTCCTAGGGGCCTTGCTTCAGCACCCGTTTCAGTACCAGAACACTGCGTAGAACCAGGAAGCTCTGCTCCTGCGTGTATGCTGCGTGTCAACCTAGAAATTAGAGACTGATGGCACAAGGCTAGTTTTCCCATTATGAAAGCTCCGTTGATGCGGCCCCGAAGCTACCTGAAAAGCACTGTTGTTACCGTGCTTTTACTTACAGCCGGCATGGTTCATAGAAGAAAATGAGTTTTCTCGAAAGAAACCTTGTGCTTCCAGTTCCTAGTTGGAAGCTCACCCTGCTCTGCTCTATACCAAACGTGAGAGTCAATGTGAGCACTAGCCTCGAAGTAAGGCCCTGATTATCCTGGCAAAACGGGAGGCGTGCAGCAGCTCCATGAGGCCTTCATCGCTGTTCTGCTTTAGTTTCACGGTAGTAAGCTTTCCAACATTCCTAGGGACTTTGCTTCAGCACCCGTTTCAGTACCAGAACACTGCGTAGAACCAGGAAGCTCTGCTCCTGCGTGTATGCTGCGTGTCAACCTAGAAATTAGAGACTGATGGCACAAGGCTTGTTTTCCCATTTTGAAAGCTCCATTCATGCGGCCCCGAAGCTACCTGAAAAGCACTGTTGTTACCGTGCTTTTACTTACAGCCGGCATGGCACATAGAAGAAAATGAGTTTTCTCGAAAGAAACCTTGTGCTTCCAGTTCCTAGTTGAAAGCTCACCCTGCTCTGCTCTATACCTAAAGTGAAAGTCAACGTGAGCCCAAGCTTCGAAGTAAGGCCCTGATTATCCTTGCAAAACGAGAGGCGTGCAGCAGCTCCATGAGGCCTTCATCGTTGTTCTGCTTTAGTTTCAAGGTAGTAAGCTTTTCAACACTCCTAGGGGCCTTGCTTCAGCACCCGTTTCAGTACCAGAACACTGCGTAGAACCAGGAAGCTCTGCTCCTGCGTGTATGCTGCGTGTCAACCTAGAAATTAGAGACTGATGGCACAAGGCTAGTTTTCCCATTATGAAAGCTCCGTTGATGCGGCCCCGAAGCTACCTGAAAAGCACTGTTGTTACCGTGCTTTTACTTACAGCCGGCATGGTTCATAGAAGAAAATGAGTTTTCTCGAAAGAAACCTTGTTCTTCCAGTTCCTAGTTGGAAGCTCACCCTGCTCTGCTCTATACCAAACGTGAAAGTCAATGTGAGCACTAGCCTCGAAGTAAGGCCCTGATTATCCTGGCAAAACGGGAGGCGTG
Source organism: Eubalaena glacialis (assembly GCF_028564815.1). Classification (NCBI taxonomy): domain Eukaryota; kingdom Metazoa; phylum Chordata; class Mammalia; order Artiodactyla; family Balaenidae; genus Eubalaena; species Eubalaena glacialis. The sequence goes on along the minus strand of NC_083721.1, from coordinate 138,803,078 downwards.
CAGCAGCTCCATGAGGCCTTCATCGCTGTTCTGCTTTAGTTTCACGGTAGTAAGCTTTCCAACATTCCTAGGGACTTTGCTTAAGCAACCGTTTCGGTACCAGAACACTGCGTAGAGACAGTAAGCTCTGGTCCTGCGTGTATGCTGCGTGTCAACCTAGAAATTGGAGACTGATGGCATAAGGCTTCTTTTCCCATTATGAAAGCTCCGTTCATGCGGCCTCGAAGCTACCTGAAAAGCATTGTTGTTGCCGGGGTTTTTCTCACTGCCGGCATGGTTCTGAGAAGAAAATGAGTTTTCTCCTAAAAACCTTGGGTTTCCAGTTCCTTGTTGGAAGCTCACCCTGCTCTGCGCTATACCTAAAGTGAAAGTCAACGTGAGCTCAAGCTTCAAAGTAAGGCCCTGATTATCCTTGCAAAACGAGAGGCGTGCAGCAGCTCCATGAGGCCTTCATCGTTGTTCTGCTTTAGTTTCAAGGTAGTAAGCTTTTCAACACTCCTAGGGGCCTTGCTTCAGCACCCGTTTCTGTACCAGAACACTGCGTAGAACCAGGAAGCTCTGCTCCTGCGTGTATGCTGCGTGTCAACCTAGAAATTAGAGACTGATGGCACAAGGCTAGTTTTCCCATTATGAAAGCTCCGTTGATGCGGCCCCGAAGCTACCTGAAAAGCACTGTTGTTACCGTGCTTTTACTTACAGCCGGCATGGTTCATAGAAGAAAATGAGTTTTCTCGAAAGAAACCTTGTGCTTCCAGTTCCTAGTTGGAAGCTCACCCGGCTCTGCTCTATACCAAACGTGAAAGTCAATGTGAGCACTAGCCTCGAAGTAAGGCCCTGATTATCCTGGCAAAACGGGAGGCGTGCAGCAGCTCCATGAGGCCTTCATCGCTGTTCTGCTTTAGTTTCACGGTAGTAAGCTTTCCAACATTCCTAGGGACTTTGCTTAAGCAACCGTTTCGGTACCAGAACACTGCGTAGAGACAGTAAGCTCTGGTCCTGCGTGTATGCTGCGTGTCAACCTAGAAATTGGAGACTGATGGCATAAGGCTTCTTTTCCCATTATGAAAGCTCCGTTCATGCGGCCTCGAAGCTACCTGAAAAGCATTGTTGTTGCCGGGGTTTTTCTCACTGCCGGCATGGTTCTGAGAAGAAAATGAGTTTTCTCCTAAAAACCTTGGGTTTCCAGTTCCTTGTTGGAAGCTCACCCTGCTCTGCGCTATACCTAAAGTGAAAGTCAACGTGAGCTCAAGCTTCAAAGTAAGGCCCTGATTATCCTTGCAAAACGAGAGGCGTGCAGCAGCTCCATGAGGCCTTCATCGTTGTTCTGCTTTAGTTTCAAGGTAGTAAGCTTTTCAACACTCCTAGGGGCCTTGCTTCAGCACCCGTTTCTGTACCAGAACACTGCGTAGAACCAGGAAGCTCTGCTCCTGCGTGTATGCTGCGTGTCAACCTAGAAATTAGAGACTGATGGCACAAGGCTAGTTTTCCCATTATGAAAGCTCCGTTGATGCGGCCCCGAAGCTACCTGAAAAGCACTGTTGTTACCGTGCTTTTACTTACAGCCGGCATGGTTCATAGAAGAAAATGAGTTTTCTCGAAAGAAACCTTGTGCTTCCAGTTCCTAGTTGGAAGCTCACCCGGCTCTGCTCTATACCAAACGTGAAAGTCAATGTGAGCACTAGCCTCGAAGTAAGGCCCTGATTATCCTGGCAAAACGGGAGGCGTGCAGCAGCTCCATGAGGCCTTCATCGCTGTTCTGCTTTAGTTTCACGGTAGTAAGCTTTCCAACATTCCTAGGGACTTTGCTTAAGCAACCGTTTCGGTACCAGAACACTGCGTAGAGACAGTAAGCTCTGGTCCTGCGTGTATGCTGCGTGTCAACCTAGAAATTGGAGACTGATGGCATAAGGCTTCTTTTCCCATTATGAAAGCTCCGTTCATGCGGCCTCGAAGCTACCTGAAAAGCATTGTTGTTGCCGGGGTTTTTCTCACTGCCGGCATGGTTCTGAGAAGAAAATGAGTTTTCTCCTAAAAACCTTGGGTTTCCAGTTCCTTGTTGGAAGCTCACCCTGCTCTGCGCTATACCTAAAGTGAAAGTCAACGTGAGCTCAAGCTTCAAAGTAAGGCCCTGATTATCCTTGCAAAACGAGAGGCGTGCAGCAGCTCCATGAGGCCTTCATCGTTGTTCTGCTTTAGTTTCAAGGTAGTAAGCTTTTCAACACTCCTAGGGGCCTTGCTTCAGCACCCGTTTCTGTACCAGAACACTGCGTAGAACCAGGAAGCTCTGCTCCTGCGTGTATGCTGCGTGTCAACCTAGAAATTAGAGACTGATGGCACAAGGCTAGTTTTCCCATTATGAAAGCTCCGTTGATGCGGCCCCGAAGCTACCTGAAAAGCACTGTTGTTACCGTGCTTTTACTTACAGCCGGCATGGTTCATAGAAGAAAATGAGTTTTCTCGAAAGAAACCTTGTGCTTCCAGTTCCTAGTTGGAAGCTCACCCGGCTCTGCTCTATACCAAACGTGAAAGTCAATGTGAGCACTAGCCTCGAAGTAAGGCCCTGATTATCCTGGCAAAACGGGAGGCGTGCAGCAGCTCCATGAGGCCTTCATCGCTGTTCTGCTTTAGTTTCACGGTAGTAAGCTTTCCAACATTCCTAGGGACTTTGCTTAAGCAACCGTTTCGGTACCAGAACACTGCGTAGAGACAGTAAGCTCTGGTCCTGCGTGTATGCTGCGTGTCAACCTAGAAATTGGAGACTGATGGCATAAGGCTTCTTTTCCCATTATGAAAGCTCCGTTCATGCGGCCTCGAAGCTACCTGAAAAGCATTGTTGTTGCCGGGGTTTTCCTCACTGCCGGCATGGTTCTGAGAAGAAAATGAGTTTTCTCCTAAGAAACCTGGGGTTTCCACTTCCTTGTTGGAAGCTCACCCTGCTCTGCGCTATACCTAAAATGAAAGTCAACGTGAGCCCAAGCTTCGAAGTAAGGCCCTGATTATCCTTGCAAAACGAGAGGCGTGCAGCAGCTCCATGAGGCCTTCATCGCTATTCTGCTTTAGTTTCAAGGTAGTAAGCTTTTCAACACTCCTAGGGGCCTTGCTTCAGCACCCGTTTCAGTCAGAACACTGCGTAGAACCAGGAAGCTCTGCTCCTGCGTGTATGCTGCGTGTCAACCTAGAAATTAGAGACTGATGGCACAAGGCTTGTTTTCCCATTTTGAAAGCTCCATTCATGCGGCCCCGAAGCTACCTGAAAAGCACTGTTGTTACCGTGCTTTTACTTACAGCCGGCATGGCACATAGAAGAAAATGAGTTTTCTCGAAAGAAACCTTGTGCTTCCAGTTCCTAGTTGAAAGCTCACCCTGCTCTGCTCTATACCTAAAGTGAAAGTCAACGTGAGCCCAAGCTTCGAAGTAAGGCCCTGATTGTCCTTGCAAAACGAGAGGCGTGCAGCAGCTCCATGAGGCCTTCATCGTTGTTCTGCTTTAGTTTCAAGGTAGTAAGCTTTTCAACACTCCTAGGGGCCTTGCTTCAGCACCCGTTTCAGTACCAGAACACTGCGTAGAACCAGGAAGCTCTGCTCCTGCGTGTATGCTGCGTGTCAACCTAGAAATTAGAGACTGATGGCACAAGGCTAGTTTTCCCATTATGAAAGCTCCGTTGATGCGGCCCCGAAGCTACCTGAAAAGCACTGTTGTTACCGTGCTTTTACTTACAGCCGGCATGGTTCATAGAAGAAAATGAGTTTTCTCGAAAGAAACCTTGTTGTTCCAGTTCCTAGTTGGAAGCTCACCCTGCTCTGCTCTATACCAAACGTGAAAGTCAATGTGAGCACTAGCCTCGAAGTAAGGCCCTGATTATCCTGGCAAAACGGGAGGCGTGCAGCAGCTCCATGAGGCCTTCATCGCTGTTCTGCTTTAGTTTCACGGTAGTAAGCTTTCCAACATTCCTAGGGACTTTGCTTAAGCAACCGTTTCGGTACCAGAACACTGCGTAGAGACAGTAAGCTCTGCTCCTGCGTGTATGCTGCGTGTCAACCTAGAAATTGGAGACTGATGGCATAAGGCTTCTTTTCCCATTATGAAAGCTCCGTTCATGCGGCCTCGAAGCTACCTGAAAAGCATTGTTGTTGCCGGGGTTTTCCTCACTGCCGGCATGGTTCTGAGAAGAAAATGAGTTTTCTCCTAAAAACCTTGGGTTTCCAGTTCCTTGTTGGAAGCTCACCCTGCTCTGCGCTATACCTAAAGTGAAAGTCAACGTGAGCTCAAGCTTCAAAGTAAGGCCCTGATTATCCTTGCAAAACGAGAGGCGTGCAGCAGCTCCATGAGGCCTTCATCGTTGTTCTGCTTTAGTTTCAAGGTAGTAAGCTTTTCAACACTCCTAGGGGCCTTGCTTCAGCACCCGTTTCTGTACCAGAACACTGCGTAGAACCAGGAAGCTCTGCTCCTGCGTGTATGCTGCGTGTCAACCTAGAAATTAGAGACTGATGGCACAAGGCTAGTTTTCCCATTATGAAAGCTCCGTTGATGCGGCCCCGAAGCTACCTGAAAAGCACTGTTGTTACCGTGCTTTTACTTACAGCCGGCATGGTTCATAGAAGAAAATGAGTTTTCTCGAAAGAAACCTTGTGCTTCCAGTTCCTAGTTGGAAGCTCACCCGGCTCTGCTCTATACCAAACGTGAAAGTCAATGTGAGCACTAGCCTCGAAGTAAGGCCCTGATTATCCTGGCAAAACGGGAGGCGTGCAGCAGCTCCATGAGGCCTTCATCGCTGTTCTGCTTTAGTTTCACGGTAGTAAGCTTTCCAACATTCCTAGGGACTTTGCTTAAGCAACCGTTTCGGTACCAGAACACTGCGTAGAGACAGTAAGCTCTGGTCCTGCGTGTATGCTGCGTGTCAACCTAGAAATTGGAGACTGATGGCATAAGGCTTCTTTTCCCATTATGAAAGCTCCGTTCATGCGGCCTCGAAGCTACCTGAAAAGCATTGTTGTGCCGGGGTTTTCCTCACTGCCGGCATGGTTCTGAGAAGAAAATGAGTTTTCTCCTAAAAACCTTGGGGTTCCAGTTCCTTGTTGGAAGCTCACCCTGCTCTGCGCTATACCTAAAGTGAAAGTCAACGTGAGCTCAAGCTTCAAAGTAAGGCCCTGATTATCCTTGCAAAACGAGAGGCGTGCAGCAGCTCCATGAGGCCTTCATCGTTGTTCTGCTTTAGTTTCAAGGTAGTAAGCTTTTCAACACTCCTAGGGGCCTTGCTTCAGCACCCGTTTCTGTACCAGAACACTGCGTAGAACCAGGAAGCTCTGCTCCTGCGTGTATGCTGCGTGTCAACCTAGAAATTAGAGACTGATGGCACAAGGCTAGTTTTCCCATTATGAAAGCTCCGTTGATGCGGCCCCGAAGCTACCTGAAAAGCACTGTTGTTACCGTGCTTTTACTTACAGCCGGCATGGTTCATAGAAGAAAATGAGTTTTCTCGAAAGAAACCTTGTGCTTCCAGTTCCTAGTTGGAAGCTCACCCGGCTCTGCTCTATACCAAACGTGAAAGTCAATGTGAGCACTAGCCTCGAAGTAAGGCCCTGATTATCCTTGCAAAACGAGAGGCGTGCAGCAGCTCCATGAGGCCTTCATCGCTGTTCTACTTTAGTTTCAAGGTAGTTAGCTTTTCAACACTCCTAGGGGCCTTGCTTCAGCACCCGTTTCAGTCAGAACACAGCGTAGAACCAGGAAGCTCTGGTCCTGCGTGTATGCTGCGTGTCAACCTAGAAATTGGAGCCTGATGGCATAAGGCTTCTTTTCCCATTATGAAAGCTCCGTTCATGCGGCCTCGAAGCTACCTGAAAAGCATGGTTGTTGCCGGGGTTTTCCTCACTGCCGGCATGGTTCTGAGAAGAAAATGAGTTTTCTCCTAAGAAACCTTGGGTTTCCAGTACCTTGTTGGAAGCTCACCCTGCTCTGCTCTATACCTAATGTGAAAGTCAACGTGAGCCCAAGCTTCGAAGTAAGGCCCTGATTATCCTTGCAAAACGAGAGGCGTGCAGCAGCTCCATGAGGCCTTCATCGTTGTTCTGCTTTAGTTTCAAGGTAGTAAGCTTTTCAACACTCCTAGGGGCCTTGCTTCAGCACCCGTTTCAGTACCAGAACACTGCCTAAAACCAGGAAGCTCTGGTCCTGCGTGTATGCTGCGTGTCAACTTAGAAATTAGAGACTGATGGCACAAGGCTTGTTTTCCCATTTTGAAAGCTCCAGTCATGCGGCCCCGAAGCTACCTGAAAAGCACTGTTGTTACCGTGCTTTTACTTACAGCTGGCATGGCACATAGAAGAAAATGAGTTTTCTCGAAAGAAACCTTGTGCTTCCAGTTCCTAGTTGAAAGCTCACCCTGCTCTGCTCTATACCTAAAGTGAAAGTCAACGTGAGCCCAAGCTTCGAAGTAAGGCCCTGATTATCCTTGCAAAACGAGAGGCGTGCAGCAGCTCCATGAGGCCTTCATCGCTGTTCTGCTTTAGTTTCACGGTAGTAAGCTTTCCAACATTCCTAGGGACTTTGCTTAAGCAACCGTTTCGGTACCAGAACACTGCGTAGAGACAGTAAGCTCTGGTCCTGCGTGTATGCTGCGTGTCAACCTAGAAATTGGAGACTGATGGCATAAGGCTTCTTTTCCCATTATGAAAGCTCCGTTCATGCGGCCTCGAAGCTACCTGAAAAGCATTGTTGCTGCCGGGGTTTTCCTCACTGCCGGCATGGTTCTGAGAAGAAAATGAGTTTTCTCCTAAAAACCTTGGGGTTCCAGTTCCTTGTTGGAAGCTCACCCTGCTCTGCGCTATACCTAAAGTGAAAGTCAACGTGAGCCCAAGCTTCGAAGTAAGGCCCTGATTATCCTTGCAAAACGAGAGGCGTGCAGCAGCTCCATGAGGCCTTCATCGTTGTTCTGCTTTAGTTTCAAGGTAGTAAGCTTTTCAACACTCCTAGGGGCCTTGCTTCAGCACCCGTTTCAGTACCAGAACACTGCGTAGAACCAGGAAGCTCAGCTCCTGCGTGTATGCTGCGTGTCAACCTAGAAATTAGAGACTGATGGCACAAGGCTAGTTTTCCCATTATGAAAGCTCTATTGATGCGGCCCCGAAGCTACCTGAAAAGCACTGTTGTTACCGTGCTTTTACTTACAGCCGGCATGGTTCATAGAAGAAAATGAGTTTTCTCGAAAGAAACCTTGTGCTTCCAGTTCCTAGTTGGAAGCTCACCCTGCTCTGCTCTATACCAAACGTGAAAGTCAATGTGAGCACTAGCCTCGAAGTAAGGCCCTGATTATCCTGGCAAAACGGGAGGCGTGCAGCAGCTCCATGAGGCCTTCATCGCTGTTCTGCTTTAGTTTCACGGTAGTAAGCTTTCCAAGACTCCTAGGGACTTTGCTTAAGCAACCGTTTCGGTACCAGAACACTGCGTAGAGACAGTAAGCTCTGGTCCTGCGTGTATGCTGCGTGTCAACCTAGAAATTGGAGACTGATGGCATAAGGCTTCTTTTCCCATTATGAAAGCTCCGTTCATGCGGCCTCGAAGCTACCTGAAAAGCATTGTTGTTGCCGGGGTTTTCCTCACTGCCGGCATGGTTCTGAGAAGAAAATGAGTTTTCTCCTAAGAAACCTGGGGTTTCCAGTTCCTTGTTGGAAGCTCACCCTGCTCTGCGCTATACCTAAAATGAAAGTCAACGTGAGCCCAAGCTTCGAAGTAAGGCCCTGATTATCCTTGCAAAACGAGAGGCGTGCAGCAGCTCCATGAGGCCTTCATCGTTGTTCTGCTTTAGTTTCAAGGTAGTAAGCTTTTCAACACTCCTAGGGGCCTTGCTTCAGCACCCGTTTCAGTCAGAACACTGCGTAGAACCAGGAAGCTCTGCTCCTGCGTGTATGCTGCGTGTCAACCTAGAAATTAGAGACTGATGGCACAAGGCTTCTTTTCCCATTTTGAAAGCTCCATTCATGCGTCCCCGAAGCTACCTGAAAAGCACTGTTGTTACCGTGCTTTTACTTACAGCCGGCATGGCACATAGAAGAAAATGAGTTTTCTCGAAAGAAACCTTGTGCTTCCAGTTCCTAGTTGGAAGCTCACCCTGCTCTGCTCTATACCAAACGTGAAAGTCATTGTGAGCACTAGCCTCGAAGTAAGGCCCTGATTATCCTCGCAAAACGGGAGGCGTGCAGCAGCTCCATGAGGCCTTCATCGCTGTTCTGCTTTAGTTTCACGGTAGTAAGCTTTCCAACATTCCTAGGGACTTTGCTTAAGCAACCGTTTCGGTACCAGAACACTGCGTAGAGACAGTAAGCTCTGGTCCTGCGTGTATGCTGCGTGTCAACCTAGAAATTAGAGACTGATGGCACAAGGCTAGTTTTCCCATTATGAAAGCTCCGTTCATGCGGCCTCGAAGCTACCTGAAAAGCATGGTTGTTGCCGGGGTTTTCCTCACTGCCGGCATGGTTCTGAGAAGAAAATGAGTTTTCTCCTAAGAAACCTTGGGTTTCCAGTACCTTGTTGGAAGCTCACCCTGCTCTGCTCTATACCTAATGTGAAAGTCAACGTGAGCCCAAGCTTCGAAGTAAGGCCCTGATTATCCTTGCAAAACGAGAGGCGTGCAGCAGCTCCATGAGGCCTTCATCGTTGTTCTGCTTTAGTTTCAAGGTAGTAAGCTTTTCAACACTCCTAGGGGCCTTGCTTCAGCACCCGTTTCAGTACCAGAACACTGCCTAGAACCAGGAAGCTCTGGTCCTACGTGTATGCTGCGTGTCAACTTAGAAATTAGAGACTGATGGCACAAGGCTTGTTTTCCCATTTTGAAAGCTCCAGTCATGCGGCCCCGAAGCTACCTGAAAAGCACTGTTGTTACCGTGCTTTTACTTACAGCCGGCATGGCACATAGAAGAAAATGAGTTTTCTCGAAAGAAACCTTGTGCTTCCAGTTCCTAGTTGAAAGCTCACCCTGCTCTGCTCTATACCTAAAGTGAAAGTCAACGTGAGCCCAAGCTTCGAAGTAAGGCCCTGATTATCCTTGCAAAACGAGAGGCGTGCAGCAGCTCCATGAGGCCTTCATCGTTGTTCTGCTTTAGTTTCAAGATAGTAAGCTTTTCAACACTCCTAGGGGCCTTGCTTCAGCACCCGTTTCAGTACCAGAACACTGCGTAGAACCAGGAAGCTCTGCTCCTGCGTGTATGCTGCGTGTCAACCTAGAAATTAGAGACTGATGGCACAAGGCTAGTTTTCCCATTATGAAAGCTCCGTTGATGCGGCCCCGAAGCTACCTGAAAAGCACTGTTGTTACCGTGCTTTTACTTACAGCCGGCATGGTTCATAGAAGAAAATGAGTTTTCTCGAAAGAAACCTTGTGCTTCCAGTTCCTAGTTGGAAGCTCACCCTGCTCTGCTCTATACCAAACGTGAAAGTCAATGTGAGCACTAGCCTCGAAGTAAGGCCCTGATTATCCTGGCAAAACGGGAGGCGTGCAGCAGCTCCATGAGGCCTTCATCGCTGTTCTGCTTTAGTTTCACGGTAGTAAGCTTTCCAAGACTCCTAGGGACTTTGCTTAAGCAACCGTTTCGGTACCAGAACACTGCGTAGAGACAGTAAGCTCTGGTCCTGCGTGTATGCTGCGTGTCAACCTAGAAATTGGAGACTGATGGCATAAGGCTTCTTTTCCCATTATGAAAGCTCCGTTCATGCGGCCTCGAAGCTACCTGAAAAGCATTGTTGTTGCCGGGGTTTTCCTCACTGCCGGCATGGTTCTGAGAAGAAAATGAGTTTTCTCCTAAGAAACCTGGGGTTTCCAGTTCCTTGTTGGAAGCTCACCCTGCTCTGCGCTATACCTAAAATGAAAGTCAACGTGAGCCCAAGCTTCGAAGTAAGGCCCTGATTATCCTTGCAAAACGAGAGGCGTGCAGCAGCTCCATGAGGCCTTCATCGTTGTTCTGCTTTAGTTTCAAGGTAGTAAGCTTTTCAACACTCCTAGGGGCCTTGCTTCAGCACCCGTTTCAGTCAGAACACTGCGTAGAACCAGGAAGCTCTGCTCCTGCGTGTATGCTGCGTGTCAACCTAGAAATTAGAGACTGATGGCACAAGGCTTCTTTTCCCATTTTGAAAGCTCCATTCATGCGTCCCCGAAGCTACCTGAAAAGCACTGTTGTTACCGTGCTTTTACTTACAGCCGGCATGGCACATAGAAGAAAATGAGTTTTCTCGAAAGAAACCTTGTGCTTCCAGTTCCTAGTTGGAAGCTCACCCTGCTCTGCTCTATACCAAACGTGAAAGTCATTGTGAGCACTAGCCTCGAAGTAAGGCCCTGATTATCCTCGCAAAACGGGAGGCGTGCAGCAGCTCCATGAGGCCTTCATCGCTGTTCTGCTTTAGTTTCACGGTAGTAAGCTTTCCAACATTCCTAGGGACTTTGCTTAAGCAACCGTTTCGGTACCAGAACACTGCGTAGAGACAGTAAGCTCTGGTCCTGCGTGTATGCTGCGTGTCAACCTAGAAATTAGAGACTGATGGCACAAGGCTAGTTTTCCCATTATGAAAGCTCCGTTCATGCGGCCTCGAAGCTACCTGAAAAGCATGGTTGTTGCCGGGGTTTTCCTCACTGCCGGCATGGTTCTGAGAAGAAAATGAGTTTTCTCCTAAGAAACCTTGGGTTTCCAGTACCTTGTTGGAAGCTCACCCTGCTCTGCTCTATACCTAATGTGAAAGTCAACGTGAGCCCAAGCTTCGAAGTAAGGCCCTGATTATCCTTGCAAAACGAGAGGCGTGCAGCAGCTCCATGAGGCCTTCATCGTTGTTCTGCTTTAGTTTCAAGGTAGTAAGCTTTTCAACACTCCTAGGGGCCTTGCTTCAGCACCCGTTTCAGTACCAGAACACTGCCTAGAACCAGGAAGCTCTGGTCCTACGTGTATGCTGCGTGTCAACTTAGAAATTAGAGACTGATGGCACAAGGCTTGTTTTCCCATTTTGAAAGCTCCAGTCATGCGGCCCCGAAGCTACCTGAAAAGCACTGTTGTTACCGTGCTTTTACTTACAGCCGGCATGGCACATAGAAGAAAATGAGTTTTCTCGAAAGAAACCTTGTGCTTCCAGTTCCTAGTTGAAAGCTCACCCTGCTCTGCTCTATACCTAAAGTGAAAGTCAACGTGAGCCCAAGCTTCGAAGTAAGGCCCTGATTATCCTTGCAAAACGAGAGGCGTGCAGCAGCTCCATGAGGCCTTCATCGTTGTTCTGCTTTAGTTTCAAGATAGTAAGCTTTTCAACACTCCTAGGGGCCTTGCTTCAGCACCCGTTTCAGTACCAGAACACTGCGTAGAACCAGGAAGCTCTGCTCCTGCGTGTATGCTGCGTGTCAACCTAGAAATTAGAGACTGATGGCACAAGGCTAGTTTTCCCATTATGAAAGCTCCGTTGATGCGGCCCCGAAGCTACCTGAAAAGCACTGTTGTTACCGTGCTTTTACTTACAGCCGGCATGGTTCATAGAAGAAAATGAGTTTTCTCGAAAGAAACCTTGTGCTTCCAGTTCCTAGTTGGAAGCTCACCCTGCTCTGCTCTATACCAAACGTGAAAGTCAATGTGAGCACTAGCCTCGAAGTAAGGCCCTGATTATCCTGGCAAAACGGGAGGCGTGCAGCAGCTCCATGAGGCCTTCATCGCTGTTCTGCTTTAGTTTCACGGTAGTAAGCTTTCCAAGACTCCTAGGGACTTTGCTTAAGCAACCGTTTCGGTACCAGAACACTGCGTAGAGACAGTAAGCTCTGGTCCTGCGTGTATGCTGCGTGTCAACCTAGAAATTGGAGACTGATGGCATAAGGCTTCTTTTCCCATTATGAAAGCTCCGTTCATGCGGCCTCGAAGCTACCTGAAAAGCATTGTTGTTGCCGGGGTTTTCCTCACTGCCGGCATGGTTCTGAGAAGAAAATGAGTTTTCTCCTAAGAAACCTGGGGTTTCCAGTTCCTTGTTGGAAGCTCACCCTGCTCTGCGCTATACCTAAAATGAAAGTCAACGTGAGCCCAAGCTTCGAAGTAAGGCCCTGATTATCCTTGCAAAACGAGAGGCGTGCAGCAGCTCCATGAGGCCTTCATCGTTGTTCTGCTTTAGTTTCAAGGTAGTAAGCTTTTCAACACTCCTAGGGGCCTTGCTTCAGCACCCGTTTCAGTCAGAACACTGCGTAGAACCAGGAAGCTCTGCTCCTGCGTGTATGCTGCGTGTCAACCTAGAAATTAGAGACTGATGGCACAAGGCTTCTTTTCCCATTTTGAAAGCTCCATTCATGCGTCCCCGAAGCTACCTGAAAAGCACTGTTGTTACCGTGCTTTTACTTACAGCCGGCATGGCACATAGAAGAAAATGAGTTTTCTCGAAAGAAACCTTGTGCTTCCAGTTCCTAGTTGGAAGCTCACCCTGCTCTGCTCTATACCAAACGTGAAAGTCATTGTGAGCACTAGCCTCGAAGTAAGGCCCTGATTATCCTCGCAAAACGGGAGGCGTGCAGCAGCTCCATGAGGCCTTCATCGCTGTTCTGCTTTAGTTTCACGGTAGTAAGCTTTCCAACATTCCTAGGGACTTTGCTTAAGCAACCGTTTCGGTACCAGAACACTGCGTAGAGACAGTAAGCTCTGGTCCTGCGTGTATGCTGCGTGTCAACCTAGAAATTAGAGACTGATGGCACAAGGCTAGTTTTCCCATTATGAAAGCTCCGTTCATGCGGCCTCGAAGCTACCTGAAAAGCATGGTTGTTGCCGGGGTTTTCCTCACTGCCGGCATGGTTCTGAGAAGAAAATGAGTTTTCTCCTAAGAAACCTTGGGTTTCCAGTACCTTGTTGGAAGCTCACCCTGCTCTGCTCTATACCTAATGTGAAAGTCAACGTGAGCCCAAGCTTCGAAGTAAGGCCCTGATTATCCTTGCAAAACGAGAGGCGTGCAGCAGCTCCATGAGGCCTTCATCGTTGTTCTGCTTTAGTTTCAAGGTAGTAAGCTTTTCAACACTCCTAGGGGCCTTGCTTCAGCACCCGTTTCAGTACCAGAACACTGCCTAGAACCAGGAAGCTCTGGTCCTACGTGTATGCTGCGTGTCAACTTAGAAATTAGAGACTGATGGCACAAGGCTTGTTTTCCCATTTTGAAAGCTCCAGTCATGCGGCCCCGAAGCTACCTGAAAAGCACTGTTGTTACCGTGCTTTTACTTACAGCCGGCATGGCACATAGAAGAAAATGAGTTTTCTCGAAAGAAACCTTGTGCTTCCAGTTCCTAGTTGAAAGCTCACCCTGCTCTGCTCTATACCTAAAGTGAAAGTCAACGTGAGCCCAAGCTTCGAAGTAAGGCCCTGATTATCCTTGCAAAACGAGAGGCGTGCAGCAGCTCCATGAGGCCTTCATCGTTGTTCTGCTTTAGTTTCAAGATAGTAAGCTTTTCAACACTCCTAGGGGCCTTGCTTCAGCACCCGTTTCAGTACCAGAACACTGCGTAGAACCAGGAAGCTCTGCTCCTGCGTGTATGCTGCGTGTCAACCTAGAAATTAGAGACTGATGGCACAAGGCTAGTTTTCCCATTATGAAAGCTCCGTTGATGCGGCCCCGAAGCTACCTGAAAAGCACTGTTGTTACCGTGCTTTTACTTACAGCCGGCATGGTTCATAGAAGAAAATGAGTTTTCTCGAAAGAAACCTTGTGCTTCCAGTTCCTAGTTGGAAGCTCACCCTGCTCTGCTCTATACCAAACGTGAGAGTCAATGTGAGCACTAGCCTCGAAGTAAGGCCCTGATTATCCTGGCAAAACGGGAGGCGTGCAGCAGCTCCATGAGGCCTTCATCGCTGTTCTGCTTTAGTTTCACGGTAGTAAGCTTTCCAACATTCCTAGGGACTTTGCTTAAGCAACCGTTTCGGTACCAGAACACTGCGTAGAGACAGTAAGCTCTGGTCCTGCGTGTATGCTGCGTGTCAACCTAGAAATTGGAGACTGATGGCATAAGGCTTCTTTTCCCATTATGAAAGCTCCGTTCATGCGGCCTCGAAGCTACCTGAAAAGCATTGTTGTTGCCGGGGTTTTCCTCACTGCCGGCATGGTTCTGAGAAGAAAATGAGTTTCCTCCTGAGAAACCTTGGGTTTCCAGTTCCTTGTTGGAAGCTCACCCTGCTCTGCGCTATACCTAAAGTGAAAGTCAACGTGAGCCCAAGCTTCGAAGTAAGGCCCTGATTATCCTTGCAAAACGAGAGGCGTGCAGCAGCTCCATGAGGCCTTCATCGTTGTTCTGCTTTAGTTTCAAGGTAGTAAGCTTTTCAACACTCCTAGGGGCCTTGCTTCAGCACCCGTTTCAGTACCAGAACACTGCGTAGAACCAGGAAGCTCTGCTCCTGCGTGTATGCTGCGTGTCAACCTAGAAATTAGAGACTGATGGCACAAGGCTAGTTTTCCCATTATGAAAGCTCTGTTGATGCGGCCCCGAAGCTACCTGAAAAGCACTGTTGTTACCGTGCTTTTACTTACAGCCGGCATGGTTCATAGAAGAAAATGAGTTTTCTCGAAAGAAACCTTGTGCTTCCAGTTCCTAGTTGGAAGCTCACCCTGCTCTGCTCTATACCAAACGTGAAAGTCAATGTGAGCACTAGCCTCGAAATAAGGCCCTGATTATCCTGGCAAAACGGGAGGCGTGCAGCAGCTCCATGAGGCCTTCATCGCTGTTCTGCTTTAGTTTCACGGTAGTAAGCTTTCCAAGACTCCTAGGGACTTTGCTTAAGCAACCGTTTCGGTACCAGAACACTGCGTAGAGACAGTAAGCTCTGGTCCTGCGTGTATGCTGCGTGTCAACCTAGAAATTGGAGACTGATGGCATAAGGCTTCTTTTCCCATTATGAAAGCTCCGTTCATGCGGCCTCGAAGCTACCTGAAAAGCATTGTTGCTGCCGGGGTTTTCCTCACTGCCGGCATGGTTCTGAGAAGAAAATGAGTTTTCTCCTAAAAACCTTGGGGTTCCAGTTCCTTGTTGGAAGCTCACCCTGCTCTGCGCTATACCTAAAGTGAAAGTCAACGTGAGCCCAAGCTTCGAAGTAAGGCCCTGATTATCCTTGCAAAACGAGAGGCGTGCAGCAGCTCCATGAGGCCTTCATCGTTGTTCTGCTTTAGTTTCAAGGTAGTAAGCTTTTCAACACTCCTAGGGGCCTTGCTTCAGCACCCGTTTCAGTACCAGAACACTGCGTAGAACCAGGAAGCTCAGCTCCTGCGTGTATGCTGCGTGTCAACCTAGAAATTAGAGACTGATGGCACAAGGCTAGTTTTCCCATTATGAAAGCTCTATTGATGCGGCCCCGAAGCTACCTGAAAAGCACTGTTGTTACCGTGCTTTTACTTACAGCCGGCATGGTTCATAGAAGAAAATGAGTTTTCTCGAAAGAAACCTTGTGCTTCCAGTTCCTAGTTGGAAGCTCACCCTGCTCTGCTCTATACCAAACGTGAAAGTCAATGTGAGCACTAGCCTCGAAGTAAGGCCCTGATTATCCTGGCAAAACGGGAGGCGTGCAGCAGCTCCATGAGGCCTTCATCGCTGTTCTGCTTTAGTTTCACGGTAGTAAGCTTTCCAAGACTCCTAGGGACTTTGCTTAAGCAACCGTTTCGGTACCAGAACACTGCGTAGAGACAGTAAGCTCTGGTCCTGCGTGTATGCTGCGTGTCAACCTAGAAATTGGAGACTGATGGCATAAGGCTTCTTTTCCCATTATGAAAGCTCCGTTCATGCGGCCTCGAAGCTACCTGAAAAGCATTGTTGTTGCCGGGGTTTTCCTCACTGCCGGCATGGTTCTGAGAAGAAAATGAGTTTTCTCCTAAGAAACCTGGGGTTTCCAGTTCCTTGTTGGAAGCTCACCCTGCTCTGCGCTATACCTAAAATGAAAGTCAACGTGAGCCCAAGCTTCGAAGTAAGGCCCTGATTATCCTTGCAAAACGAGAGGCGTGCAGCAGCTCCATGAGGCCTTCATCGTTGTTCTGCTTTAGTTTCAAGGTAGTAAGCTTTTCAACACTCCTAGGGGCCTTGCTTCAGCACCCGTTTCAGTCAGAACACTGCGTAGAACCAGGAAGCTCTGCTCCTGCGTGTATGCTGCGTGTCAACCTAGAAATTAGAGACTGATGGCACAAGGCTTCTTTTCCCATTTTGAAAGCTCCATTCATGCGTCCCCGAAGCTACCTGAAAAGCACTGTTGTTACCGTGCTTTTACTTACAGCCGGCATGGCACATAGAAGAAAATGAGTTTTCTCGAAAGAAACCTTGTGCTTCCAGTTCCTAGTTGGAAGCTCACCCTGCTCTGCTCTATACCAAACGTGAAAGTCATTGTGAGCACTAGCCTCGAAGTAAGGCCCTGATTATCCTCGCAAAACGGGAGGCGTGCAGCAGCTCCATGAGGCCTTCATCGCTGTTCTGCTTTAGTTTCACGGTAGTAAGCTTTCCAACATTCCTAGGGACTTTGCTTAAGCAACCGTTTCGGTACCAGAACACTGCGTAGAGACAGTAAGCTCTGGTCCTGCGTGTATGCTGCGTGTCAACCTAGAAATTAGAGACTGATGGCACAAGGCTAGTTTTCCCATTATGAAAGCTCCGTTCATGCGGCCTCGAAGCTACCTGAAAAGCATGGTTGTTGCCAGGGTTTTCCTCACTGCCGGCATGGTTCTGAGAAGAAAATGAGTTTTCTCCTAAGAAACCTTGGGTTTCCAGTACCTTGTTGGAAGCTCACCCTGCTCTGCTCTATACCTAATGTGAAAGTCAACGTGAGCCCAAGCTTCGAAGTAAGGCCCTGATTATCCTTGCAAAACGAGAGGCGTGCAGCAGCTCCATGAGGCCTTCATCGTTGTTCTGCTTTAGTTTCAAGGTAGTAAGCTTTTCAACACTCCTAGGGGCCTTGCTTCAGCACCCGTTTCAGTACCAGAACACTGCCTAGAACCAGGAAGCTCTGGTCCTACGTGTATGCTGCGTGTCAACTTAGAAATTAGAGACTGATGGCACAAGGCTTGTTTTCCCATTTTGAAAGCTCCAGTCATGCGGCCCCGAAGCTACCTGAAAAGCACTGTTGTTACCGTGCTTTTACTTACAGCCGGCATGGCACATAGAAGAAAATGAGTTTTCTCGAAAGAAACCTTGTGCTTCCAGTTCCTAGTTGAAAGCTCACCCTGCTCTGCTCTATACCTAAAGTGAAAGTCAACGTGAGCCCAAGCTTCGAAGTAAGGCCCTGATTATCCTTGCAAAACGAGAGGCGTGCAGCAGCTCCATGAGGCCTTCATCGTTGTTCTGCTTTAGTTTCAAGATAGTAAGCTTTTCAACACTCCTAGGGGCCTTGCTTCAGCACCCGTTTCAGTACCAGAACACTGCGTAGAACCAGGAAGCTCTGCTCCTGCGTGTATGCTGCGTGTCAACCTAGAAATTAGAGACTGATGGCACAAGGCTAGTTTTCCCATTATGAAAGCTCCGTTGATGCGGCCCCGAAGCTACCTGAAAAGCACTGTTGTTACCGTGCTTTTACTTACAGCCGGCATGGTTCATAGAAGAAAATGAGTTTTCTCGAAAGAAACCTTGTGCTTCCAGTTCCTAGTTGGAAGCTCACCCTGCTCTGCTCTATACCAAACGTGAGAGTCAATGTGAGCACTAGCCTCGAAGTAAGGCCCTGATTATCCTGGCAAAACGGGAGGCGTGCAGCAGCTCCATGAGGCCTTCATCGCTGTTCTGCTTTAGTTTCACGGTAGTAAGCTTTCCAACATTCCTAGGGACTTTGCTTAAGCAACCGTTTCGGTACCAGAACACTGCGTAGAGACAGTAAGCTCTGGTCCTGCGTGTATGCTGCGTGTCAACCTAGAAATTGGAGACTGATGGCATAAGGCTTCTTTTCCCATTATGAAAGCTCCGTTCATGCGGCCTCGAAGCTACCTGAAAAGCATTGTTGTTGCCGGGGTTTTCCTCACTGCCGGCATGGTTCTGAGAAGAAAATGAGTTTCCTCCTGAGAAACCTTGGGTTTCCAGTTCCTTGTTGGAAGCTCACCCTGCTCTGCGCTATACCTAAAGTGAAAGTCAACGTGAGCCCAAGCTTCGAAGTAAGGCCCTGATTATCCTTGCAAAACGAGAGGCGTGCAGCAGCTCCATGAGGCCTTCATCGTTGTTCTGCTTTAGTTTCAAGGTAGTAAGCTTTTCAACACTCCTAGGGGCCTTGCTTCAGCACCCGTTTCAGTACCAGAACACTGCGTAGAACCAGGAAGCTCTGCTCCTGCGTGTATGCTGCGTGTCAACCTAGAAATTAGAGACTGATGGCACAAGGCTAGTTTTCCCATTATGAAAGCTCTGTTGATGCGGCCCCGAAGCTACCTGAAAAGCACTGTTGTTACCGTGCTTTTACTTACAGCCGGCATGGTTCATAGAAGAAAATGAGTTTTCTCGAAAGAAACCTTGTGCTTCCAGTTCCTAGTTGGAAGCTCACCCTGCTCTGCTCTATACCAAACGTGAAAGTCAATGTGAGCACTAGCCTCGAAATAAGGCCCTGATTATCCTGGCAAAACGGGAGGCGTGCAGCAGCTCCATGAGGCCTTCATCGCTGTTCTGCTTTAGTTTCACGGTAGTAAGCTTTCCAAGACTCCTAGGGACTTTGCTTAAGCAACCGTTTCGGTACCAGAACACTGCGTAGAGACAGTAAGATCTGGTCCTGCGTGTATGCTGCGTGTCAACCTAGAAATTGGAGACTGATGGCATAAGGCTTCTTTTCCCATTATGAAAGCTCCGTTCATGCGGCCTCGAAGCTACCTGAAAAGCATTGTTGTTGCCGGGGTTTTCCTCACTGCCGGCATGGTTCTGAGAAGAAAATGAGTTTTCTCCTAAGAAACCTGTGGTTTCCAGTTCCTTGTTGGAAGCTCACCCTGCTCTGCGCTATACCTAAAATGAAAGTCAACGTGAGCCCAAGCTTCGAAGTAAGGCCCTGATTATCCTTGCAAAACGAGAGGCGTGCAGCAGCTCCATGAGGCCTTCATCGCTGTTCTGCTTTAGTTTCAAGGTAGTAAGCTTTTCAACACTCCTAGGGGCCTTGCTTCAGCACCCGTTTCAGTCAGAACACTGCGTAGAACCAGGAAGCTCTGCTCCTGCGTGTATGCTGCGTGTCAACCTAGAAATTAGAGACTGATGGCACAAGGCTTCTTTTCCCATTTTGAAAGCTCCATTCATGCGTCCCCGAAGCTACCTGAAAAGCACTGTTGTTACCGTGCTTTTACTTACAGCCGGCATGGCACATAGAAGAAAATGAGTTTTCTCAAAAGAAACCTTGTGCTTCCAGTTCCTAGTTGGAAGCTCACCCGGCTCTGCTCTATACCAAACGTGAAAGTCAATGTGAGCACTAGCCTCGAAGTAAGGCCCTGATTATCCTGGCAAAACGGGAGGCGTGCAGCAGCTCCATGAGGCCTTCATCGCTGTTCTGCTTTAGTTTCACGGTAGTAAGCTTTCCAACATTCCTAGGGACTTTGCTTAAGCAACCGTTTCGGTACCAGAACACTGCGTAGAGACAGTAAGCTCTGGTCCTGCGTGTATGCTGCGTGTCAACCTAGAAATTGGAGACTGATGGCATAAGGCTTCTTTTCCCATTATGAAAGCTCCGTTCATGCGGCCTCGAAGCTACCTGAAAAGCATTGTTGTTGCCGGGGTTTTCCTCACTGCCGGCATGGTTCTGAGAAGAAAATGAGTTTTCTTCTGAGAAACCTTGGGTTTCCAGTTCCTTGTTGGAAGCTCACCCTGCTCTGCGCTATACCTAAAGTGAAAGTCAACGTGAGCCCAAGCTTCGAAGTAAGGCCCTGATTATCCTTGCAAAACGAGAGGCGTGCAGCAGCTCCATGAGGCCTTCATCGTTGTTCTGCTTTAGTTTCAAGGTAGTAAGCTTTTCAACACTCCTAGGGGCCTTGCTTCCGCACCCGTTTCTGTACCAGAACACTGCGTAGAGCCAGGAAGCTCTGCTCCTGCGTGTATGCTGCGTGTCAACCTAGAAATTAGAGACTGATGGCATAAGGCTTCTTTTCCCATTATGAAAGCTCCGTTGATGCGGCCCCGAAGCTACCTGAAAAGCACTGTTGTTACCGTGCTTTTACTTACAGCCGGCATGGCACATAGAAGAAAATGAGTTTTCTCCTAAAAACCTTGGGTTTCCAGTTCCTTGTTGGAAGCTCACCGTGCTCTGCGCTATACCTAAAGTGAAAGTCAACGTGAGCCCAAGCTTCGAAGTAAGGCCCTGATTATCCTTGCAAAACGAGAGGCGTGCAGCAGCTCCATGAGGCCTTCATCATTGTTCTGCTTTAGTTTCAAGGTAGTAAGCTTTTCAACACTCCTAGGGGCCTTGCTTCAGCACCCGTTTCAGTCAGAACACTGCGTAGAACCAGGTAGCTCTGCTCCTGCGTGTATGCTGCGTGTCAACTTAGAAATTAGAGACTGATGGCACAAGGCTTGTTTTCCCATTTTGAAAGCTCCATTCATGCGGCCCCGAAGCTACCTGAAAAGCACTGTTGTTACCGTGCTTTTACTTACAGCCGGCACGGCACATAGAAGAAAATGAGTTTTCTCGAAAGAAACCTTGTGCTTCCAGTTCCTAGTTGAAAGCTCACCCTGCTCTGCTCTATACCTAAAGTGAAAGTCAACGTGAGCCCAAGCTTCGAAGTAAGGCCCTGATTATCCTTGCAAAACGAGAGGCGTGCAGCAGCTCCATGAGGCCTTCATCGTTGTTCTGCTTTAGTTTCAAGGTAGTAAGCTTTTCAACACTCCTAGGGGCCTTGCTTCAGCACCCGTTTCAGTACCAGAACACTGCGTAGAACCAGGAAGCTCTGCTCCTGCGTGTATGCTGCGTGTCAAACTAGAAATTAGAGACTGATGGCACAAGGCTAGTTTTCCCATTATGAAAGCTCCGTTGATGCGGCCCCGAAGCTACCTGAAAAGCACTGTTGTTACCGTGCTTTTACTTACAGCCGGCATGGTTCATAGAAGAAAATGAGTTTTCTCGAAAGAAACCTTGTTCTTCCAGTTCCTAGTTGGAAGCTCACCCTGCTCTGCTCTATACCAAACGTGAAAGTCAATGTGAGCACTAGCCTCGAAGTAAGGCCCTGATTATCCTGGCAAAACGGGAGGCGTGCAGCAGCTCCATGAGGCCTTCATCGCTGTTCTGCTTTAGTTTCACGGTAGTAAGCTTTCCAACATTCCTAGGGACTTTGCTTAAGCAACCGTTTCGGTACCAGAACACTGCGTAGAGACAGTAAGCTCTGGTCCTGCGTGTATGCTGCGTGTCAACCTAGAAATTGGAGACTGATGGCATAAGGCTTCTTTTCCCATTATGAAAGCTCCGTTCATGCGGCCTCGAAGCTACCTGAAAAGCATTGTTGTTGCCGGGGTTTTTCTCACTGCCGGCATGGTTCTGAGAAGAAAATGAGTTTTCTCCTAAAAACCTTGGGTTTCCAGTTCCTTGTTGGAAGCTCACCCTGCTCTGCGCTATACCTAAAGTGAAAGTCAACGTGAGCTCAAGCTTCAAAGTAAGGCCCTGATTATCCTTGCAAAACGAGAGGCGTGCAGCAGCTCCATGAGGCCTTCATCGTTGTTCTGCTTTAGTTTCAAGGTAGTAAGCTTTTCAACACTCCTAGGGGCCTTGCTTCAGCACCCGTTTCTGTACCAGAACACTGCGTAGAACCAGGAAGCTCTGCTCCTGCGTGTATGCTGCGTGTCAACCTAGAAATTAGAGACTGATGGCACAAGGCTAGTTTTCCCATTATGAAAGCTCCGTTGATGCGGCCCCGAAGCTACCTGAAAAGCACTGTTGTTACCGTGCTTTTACTTACAGCCGGCATGGTTCATAGAAGAAAATGAGTTTTCTCGAAAGAAACCTTGTGCTTCCAGTTCCTAGTTGGAAGCTCACCCGGCTCTGCTCTATACCAAACGTGAAAGTCAATGTGAGCACTAGCCTCGAAGTAAGGCCCTGATTATCCTGGCAAAACGGGAGGCGTGCAGCAGCTCCATGAGGCCTTCATCGCTGTTCTGCTTTAGTTTCACGGTAGTAAGCTTTCCAACATTCCTAGGGACTTTGCTTAAGCAACCGTTTCGGTACCAGAACACTGCGTAGAGACAGTAAGCTCTGGTCCTGCGTGTATGCTGCGTGTCAACCTAGAAATTGGAGACTGATGGCATAAGGCTTCTTTTCCCATTATGAAAGCTCCGTTCATGCGGCCTCGAAGCTACCTGAAAAGCATTGTTGTTGCCGGGGTTTTTCTCACTGCCGGCATGGTTCTGAGAAGAAAATGAGTTTTCTCCTAAAAACCTTGGGTTTCCAGTTCCTTGTTGGAAGCTCACCCTGCTCTGCGCTATACCTAAAGTGAAAGTCAACGTGAGCTCAAGCTTCAAAGTAAGGCCCTGATTATCCTTGCAAAACGAGAGGCGTGCAGCAGCTCCATGAGGCCTTCATCGTTGTTCTGCTTTAGTTTCAAGGTAGTAAGCTTTTCAACACTCCTAGGGGCCTTGCTTCAGCACCCGTTTCTGTACCAGAACACTGCGTAGAGACAGTAAGCTCTGGTCCTGCGTGTATGCTGCGTGTCAACCTAGAAATTGGAGACTGATGGCATAAGGCTTCTTTTCCCATTATGAAAGCTCCGTTCATGCGGCCTCGAAGCTACCTGAAAAGCATTGTTGTTGCCGGGGTTTTCCTCACTGCCGGCATGGTTCTGAGAAGAAAATGAGTTTTCTCCTAAAAACCTTGGTTTTCCAGTTCCTTGTTGGAAGCTCACCCTGCTCTGCGCTATACCTAAAGTGAAAGTCAACGTGAGCTCAAGCTTCAAAGTAAGGCCCT
Source organism: Eubalaena glacialis (assembly GCF_028564815.1). Taxonomy (NCBI): domain Eukaryota; kingdom Metazoa; phylum Chordata; class Mammalia; order Artiodactyla; family Balaenidae; genus Eubalaena; species Eubalaena glacialis. The sequence goes on along the minus strand of NC_083721.1, from coordinate 138,780,237 downwards.
GATTATCCTTGCAAAACGAGAGGCGTGCAGCAGCTCCATGAGGCCTTCATCGTTGTTCTGCTTTAGTTTCAAGGTAGTAAGCTTTTCAACACTCCTAGGGGCCTTGCTTCAGCACCCGTTTCTGTACCAGAACACTGCGTAGAACCAGGAAGCTCTGCTCCTGCGTGTATGCTGCGTGTCAACCTAGAAATTAGAGACTGATGGCACAAGGCTAGTTTTCCCATTATGAAAGCTCCGTTGATGCGGCCCCGAAGCTACCTGAAAAGCACTGTTGTTACCGTGCTTTTACTTACAGCCGGCATGGTTCATAGAAGAAAATGAGTTTTCTCGAAAGAAACCTTGTGCTTCCAGTTCCTAGTTGGAAGCTCACCCGGCTCTGCTCTATACCAAACGTGAAAGTCAATGTGAGCACTAGCCTCGAAGTAAGGCCCTGATTATCCTGGCAAAACGGGAGGCGTGCAGCAGCTCCATGAGGCCTTCATCGCTGTTCTGCTTTAGTTTCACGGTAGTAAGCTTTCCAAGACTCCTAGGGACTTGGCTTAAGCAACCGTTTCGGTACCAGAACACTGCGTAGAGACAGTAAGCTCTGGTCCTGCGTGTATGCTGCGTGTCAACCTAGAAATTGGAGACTGATGGCATAAGGCTTCTTTTCCCATTATGAAAGCTCCGTTCATGCGGCCTCGAAGCTACCTGAAAAGCATTGTTGTTGCCGGGGTTTTCCTCACTGCCGGCATGGTTCTGAGAAGAAAATGAGTTTTCTCCTAAGAAACCTGTGGTTTCCAGTTCCTTGTTGGAAGCTCACCCTGCTCTGCGCTATACCTAAAATGAAAGTCAACGTGAGCCCAAGCTTCGAAGTAAGGCCCTGATTATCCTTGCAAAACGAGAGGCGTGCAGCAGCTCCATGAGGCCTTCATCGCTGTTCTGCTTTAGTTTCAAGGTAGTAAGCTTTTCAACACTCCTAGGGGCCTTGCTTCAGCACCCGTTTCAGTCAGAACACTGCGTAGAACCAGGAAGCTCTGCTCCTGCGTGTATGCTGCGTGTCAATCTAGAAATTAGAGACTGATGGCACAAGGCTTCTTTTCCCATTTTGAAAGCTCCATTCATGCGTCCCCGAAGCTACCTGAAAAGCACTGTTGTTACCGTGCTTTTACTTACAGCCGGCATGGCACATAGAAGAAAATGAGTTTTCTCAAAAGAAACCTTGTGCTTCCAGTTCCTAGTTGGAAGCTCACCCGGCTCTGCTCTATACCAAACGTGAAAGTCAATGTGAGCACTAGCCTCGAAGTAAGGCCCTGATTATCCTGGCAAAACGGGAGGCGTGCAGCAGCTTCATGAGGCCTTCATCGCTGTTCTGCTTTAGTTTCACGGTAGTAAGCTTTCCAACATTCCTAGGGACTTTGCTTAAGCAACCGTTTCGGTACCAGAACACTGCGTAGAAACAGTAAACTCTGGTCCTGCGTGTATGCTGCGTGTCAACCTAGAAATTGGAGACTGATGGCATAAGGCTTCTTTTCCCATTATGAAAGCTCCGTTCATGCGGCCTCGAAGCTACCTGAAAAGCATTGTTGTTGCCGGGGTTTTCCTCACTGCCGGCATGGTTCTGAGAAGAAAATGAGTTTTCTTCTGAGAAACCTTGGGTTTCCAGTTCCTTGTTGGAAGCTCACCCTGCTCTGCGCTATACCTAAAGTGAAAGTCAACGTGAGCCCAAGCTTCGAAGTAAGGCCCTGATTATCCTTGCAAAACGAGAGGCGTGCAGCAGCTCCATGAGGCCTTCATCGTTGTTCTGCTTTAGTTTCAAGGTAGTAAGCTTTTCAACACTCCTAGGGGCCTTGCTTCCGCACCCGTTTCTGTACCAGAACACTGCGTAGAGCCAGGAAGCTCTGCTCCTGCGTGTATGCTGCGTGTCAACCTAGAAATTAGAGACTGATGGCATAAGGCTTCTTTTCCCATTATGAAAGCTCCGTTGATGCGGCCCCGAAGCTACCTGAAAAGCACTGTTGTTACCGTGCTTTTACTTACAGCCGGCATGGCACATAGAAGAAAATGAGTTTTCTCCTAAAAACCTTGGGTTTCCAGTTCCTTGTTGGAAGCTCACCGTGCTCTGCGCTATACCTAAAGTGAAAGTCAACGTGAGCCCAAGCTTCGAAGTAAGGCCCTGATTATCCTTGCAAAACGAGAGGCGTGCAGCAGCTCCATGAGGCCTTCATCATTGTTCTGCTTTAGTTTCAAGGTAGTAAGCTTTTCAACACTCCTAGGGGCCTTGCTTCAGCACCCGTTTCAGTCAGAACACTGCGTAGAACCAGGTAGCTCTGCTCCTGCGTGTATGCTGCGTGTCAACTTAGAAATTAGAGACTGATGGCACAAGGCTTGTTTTCTCATTTTGAAAGCTCCATTCATGCGGCCCCGAAGCTACCTGAAAAGCACTGTTGTTACCGTGCTTTTACTTACAGCCGGCATGGCACATAGAAGAAAATGAGTTTTCTCGAAAGAAACCTTGTGCTTCCAGTTCCTAGTTGAAAGCTCACCCTGCTCTGCTCTATACCTAAAGTGAAAGTCAACGTGAGCCCAAGCTTCGAAGTAAGGCCCTGATTATCCTTGCAAAACGAGAGGCGTGCAGCAGCTCCATGAGGCCTTCATCGTTGTTCTGCTTTAGTTTCAAGGTAGTAAGCTTTTCAACACTCCTAGGGGCCTTGCTTCAGCACCCGTTTCAGTACCAGAACACTGCGTAGAACCAGGAAGCTCTGCTCCTGCGTGTATGCTGCGTGTCAACCTAGAAATTAGAGACTGATGGCACAAGGCTAGTTTTCCCATTATGAAAGCTCAGTTGATGCGGCCCCGAAGCTACCTGAAAAGCACTGTTGTTACCGTGCTTTTACTTACAGCCGGCATGGTTCATAGAAGAAAATGAGTTTTCTCGAAAGAAACCTTGTGCTTCCAGTTCCTAGTTGGAAGCTCACCCGGCTCTGCTCTATACCAAACGTGAAAGTCAATGTGAGCACTAGCCTCGAAGTAAGGCCCTGATTATCCTGGCAAAACGGGAGGCGTGCAGCAGCTCCATGAGGCCTTCATCGCTGTTCTGCTTTAGTTTCACGGTAGTAAGCTTTCCAACATTCCTAGGGACTTTGCTTAAGCAACCGTTTCGGTACCAGAACACTGCGTAGAGACAGTAAGCTCTGGTCCTGCGTGTATGCTGCGTGTCAACCTAGAAATTGGAGACTGATGGCATAAGGCTTCTTTTCCCATTATGAAAGCTCCGTTCATGCGGCCTCGAAGCTACCTGAAAAGCATTGTTGTTGCCGGGGTTTTTCTCACTGCCGGCATGGTTCTGAGAAGAAAATGAGTTTTCTCCTAAAAACCTTGGGTTTCCAGTTCCTTGTTGGAAGCTCACCCTGCTCTGCGCTATACCTAAAGTGAAAGTCAACGTGAGCTCAAGCTTCAAAGTAAGGCCCTGATTATCCTTGCAAAACGAGAGGCGTGCAGCAGCTCCATGAGGCCTTCATCGTTGTTCTGCCTTAGTTTCAAGGTAGTAAGCTTTTCAACACTCCTAGGGGCCTTGCTTCAGCACCCGTTTCTGTACCAGAACACTGCGTAGAACCAGGAAGCTCTGCTCCTGCGTGTATGCTGCGTGTCAACCTAGAAATTAGAGACTGATGGCACAAGGCTAGTTTTCCCATTATGAAAGCTCCGTTGATGCGGCCCCGAAGCTACCTGAAAAGCACTGTTGTTACCGTGCTTTTACTTACAGCCGGCATGGTTCATAGAAGAAAATGAGTTTTCTCGAAAGAAACCTTGTGCTTCCAGTTCCTAGTTGGAAGCTCACCCGGCTCTGCTCTATACCAAACGTGAAAGTCAATGTGAGCACTAGCCTCGAAGTAAGGCCCTGATTATCCTGGCAAAACGGGAGGCGTGCAGCAGCTCCATGAGGCCTTCATCGCTGTTCTGCTTTAGTTTCACGGTAGTAAGCTTTCCAACATTCCTAGGGACTTTGCTTAAGCAACCGTTTCGGTACCAGAACACTGCGTAGAGACAGTAAGTTCTGGTCCTGCGTGTATGCTGCGTGTCAACCTAGAAATTGGAGACTGATGGCATAAGGCTTCTTTTCCCATTATGAAAGCTCCGTTCATGCGGCCTCGAAGCTACCTGAAAAGCATTGTTGTTGCCGGGGTTTTCCTCACTGCCGGCATGGTTCTGAGAAGAAAATGAGTTTTCTTCTGAGAAACCTTGGGTTTCCAGTTCCTTGTTGGAAGCTCACCCTGCTCTGCGCTATACCTAAAGTGAAAGTCAACGTGAGCCCAAGCTTCGAAGTAAGGCCCTGATTATCCTTGCAAAACGAGAGGCGTGCAGCAGCTCCATGAGGCCTTCATCGTTGTTCTGCTTTAGTTTCAAGGTAGTAAGCTTTTCAACACTCCTAGGGGCCTTGCTTCCGCACCCGTTTCTGTACCAGAACACTGCGTAGAGCCAGGAAGCTCTGCTCCTGCGTGTATGCTGCGTGTCAACCTAGAAATTAGAGACTGATGGCATAAGGCTTCTTTTCCCATTATGAAAGCTCCGTTGATGCGGCCCCAAAGCTACCTGAAAAGCACTGTTGTTACCGTGCTTTTACTTACAGCCGGCATGGCACATAGAAGAAAATGAGTTTTCTCCTAAAAACCTTGGGTTTCCAGTTCCTTGTTGGAAGCTCACCGTGCTCTGCGCTATACCTAAAGTGAAAGTCAACGTGAGCCCAAGCTTCGAAGTAAGGCCCTGATTATCCTTGCAAAACGAGAGGCGTGCAGCAGCTCCATGAGGCCTTCATCATTGTTCTGCTTTAGTTTCAAGGTAGTAAGCTTTTCAACACTCCTAGGGGCCTTGCTTCAGCACCCGTTTCAGTCAGAACACTGCGTAGAACCAGGTAGCTCTGCTCCTGCGTGTATGCTGCGTGTCAACTTAGAAATTAGAGACTGATGGCACAAGGCTTGTTTTCCCATTTTGAAAGCTCCATTCATGCGGCCCCGAAGCTACCTGAAAAGCACTGTTGTTACCGTGCTTTTACTTACAGCCGGCATGGCACATAGAAGAAAATGAGTTTTCTCGAAAGAAACCTTGTGCTTCCAGTTCCTAGTTGAAAGCTCACCCTGCTCTGCTCTATACCTAAAGTGAAAGTCAACGTGAGCCCAAGCTTCGAAGTAAGGCCCTGATTATCCTTGCAAAACGAGAGGCGTGCAGCAGCTCCATGAGGCCTTCATCGTTGTTCTGCCTTAGTTTCAAGGTAGTAAGCTTTTCAACACTCCTAGGGGCCTTGCTTCAGCACCCGTTTCTGTACCAGAACACTGCGTAGAACCAGGAAGCTCTGCTCCTGCGTGTATGCTGCGTGTCAACCTAGAAATTAGAGACTGATGGCACAAGGCTAGTTTTCCCATTATGAAAGCTCCGTTGATGCGGCCCCGAAGCTACCTGAAAAGCACTGTTGTTACCGTGCTTTTACTTACAGCCGGCATGGTTCATAGAAGAAAATGAGTTTTCTCGAAAGAAACCTTGTGCTTCCAGTTCCTAGTTGGAAGCTCACCCGGCTCTGCTCTATACCAAACGTGAAAGTCAATGTGAGCACTAGCCTCGAAGTAAGGCCCTGATTATCCTGGCAAAACGGGAGGCGTGCAGCAGCTCCATGAGGCCTTCATCGCTGTTCTGCTTTAGTTTCACGGTAGTAAGCTTTCCAACATTCCTAGGGACTTTGCTTAAGCAACCGTTTCGGTACCAGAACACTGCGTAGAGACAGTAAGCTCTGGTCCTGCGTGTATGCTGCGTGTCAACCTAGAAATTGGAGACTGATGGCATAAGGCTTCTTTTCCCATTATGAAAGCTCCGTTCATGCGGCCTCGAAGCTACCTGAAAAGCATTGTTGTTGCCGGGGTTTTCCTCACTGCCGGCATGGTTCTGAGAAGAAAATGAGTTTTCTTCTGAGAAACCTTGGGTTTCCAGTTCCTTGTTGGAAGCTCACCCTGCTCTGCGCTATACCTAAAGTGAAAGTCAACGTGAGCCCAAGCTTCGAAGTAAGGCCCTGATTATCCTTGCAAAACGAGAGGCGTGCAGCAGCTCCATGAGGCCTTCATCGTTGTTCTGCTTTAGTTTCAAGGTAGTAAGCTTTTCAACACTCCTAGGGGCCTTGCTTCCGCACCCGTTTCTGTACCAGAACACTGCGTAGAGCCAGGAAGCTCTGCTCCTGCGTGTATGCTGCGTGTCAACCTAGAAATTAGAGACTGATGGCATAAGGCTTCTTTTCCCATTATGAAAGCTCCGTTGATGCGGCCCCGAAGCTACCTGAAAAGCACTGTTGTTACCGTGCTTTTACTTACAGCCGGCATGGCACATAGAAGAAAATGAGTTTTCTCCTAAAAACCTTGGGTTTCCAGTTCCTTGTTGGAAGCTCACCGTGCTCTGCGCTATACCTAAAGTGAAAGTCAACGTGAGCCCAAGCTTCGAAGTAAGGCCCTGATTATCCTTGCAAAACGAGAGGCGTGCAGCAGCTCCATGAGGCCTTCATCATTGTTCTGCTTTAGTTTCAAGGTAGTAAGCTTTTCAACACTCCTAGGGGCCTTGCTTCAGCACCCGTTTCAGTCAGAACACTGCGTAGAACCAGGTAGCTCTGCTCCTGCGTGTATGCTGCGTGTCAACTTAGAAATTAGAGACTGATGGCACAAGGCTTGTTTTCCCATTTTGAAAGCTCCATTCATGCGGCCCCGAAGCTACCTGAAAAGCACTGTTGTTACCGTGCTTTTACTTACAGCCGGCATGGCACATAGAAGAAAATGAGTTTTCTCGAAAGAAACCTTGTGCTTCCAGTTCCTAGTTGAAAGCTCACCCTGCTCTGCTCTATACCTAAAGTGAAAGTCAACGTGAGCCCAAGCTTCGAAGTAAGGCCCTGATTATCCTTGCAAAACGAGAGGCGTGCAGCAGCTCCATGAGGCCTTCATCGTTGTTCTGCTTTAGTTTCAAGGTAGTAAGCTTTTCAACACTCCTAGGGGCCTTGCTTCAGCACCCGTTTCAGTACCAGAACACTGCGTAGAACCAGGAAGCTCTGCTCCTGCGTGTATGCTGCGTGTCAACCTAGAAATTAGAGACTGATGGCACAAGGCTAGTTTTCCCATTATGAAAGCTCCGTTGATGCGGCCCCGAAGCTACCTGAAAAGCACTGTTGTTACCGTGCTTTTACTTACAGCCGGCATGGTTCATAGAAGAAAATGAGTTTTCTCGAAAGAAACCTTGTTCTTCCAGTTCCTAGTTGGAAGCTCACCCTGCTCTGCTCTATACCAAACGTGAAAGTCAATGTGAGCACTAGCCTCGAAGTAAGGCCCTGATTATCCTGGCAAAACGGGAGGCGTGCAGCAGCTCCATGAGGCCTTCATCGCTGTTCTGCTTTAGTTTCACGGTAGTAAGCTTTCCAACATTCCTAGGGACTTTGCTTAAGCAACCGTTTCGGTACCAGAACACTGCGTAGAGACAGTAAGCTCTGGTCCTGCGTGTATGCTGCGTGTCAACCTAGAAATTGGAGACTGATGGCATAAGGCTTCTTTTCCCATTATGAAAGCTCCGTTCATGCGGCCTCGAAGCTACCTGAAAAGCATTGTTGTTGCCGGGGTTTTCCTCACTGCCGGCATGGTTCTGAGAAGAAAATGAGTTTTCTTCTGAGAAACCTTGGGTTTCCAGTTCCTTGTTGGAAGCTCACCCTGCTCTGCGCTATACCTAAAGTGAAAGTCAACGTGAGCCCAAGCTTCGAAGTAAGGCCCTGATTATCCTTGCAAAACGAGAGGCGTGCAGCAGCTCCATGAGGCCTTCATCGTTGTTCTGCTTTAGTTTCAAGGTAGTAAGCTTTTCAACACTCCTAGGGGCCTTGCTTCCGCACCCGTTTCTGTACCAGAACACTGCGTAGAGCCAGGAAGCTCTGCTCCTGCGTGTATGCTGCGTGTCAACCTAGAAATTAGAGACTGATGGCATAAGGCTTCTTTTCCCATTATGAAAGCTCCGTTGATGCGGCCCCGAAGCTACCTGAAAAGCACTGTTGTTACCGTGCTTTTACTTACAGCCGGCATGGCACATAGAAGAAAATGAGTTTTCTCCTAAAAACCTTGGGTTTCCAGTTCCTTGTTGGAAGCTCACCGTGCTCTGCGCTATACCTAAAGTGAAAGTCAACGTGAGCCCAAGCTTCGAAGTAAGGCCCTGATTATCCTTGCAAAACGAGAGGCGTGCAGCAGCTCCATGAGGCCTTCATCATTGTTCTGCTTTAGTTTCAAGGTAGTAAGCTTTTCAACACTCCTAGGGGCCTTGCTTCAGCACCCGTTTCAGTCAGAACACTGCGTAGAACCAGGTAGCTCTGCTCCTGCGTGTATGCTGCGTGTCAACTTAGAAATTAGAGACTGATGGCACAAGGCTTGTTTTCCCATTTTGAAAGCTCCATTCATGCGGCCCCGAAGCTACCTGAAAAGCACTGTTGTTACCGTGCTTTTACTTACAGCCGGCATGGCACATAGAAGAAAATGAGTTTTCTCGAAAGAAACCTTGTGCTTCCAGTTCCTAGTTGAAAGCTCACCCTGCTCTGCTCTATACCTAAAGTGAAAGTCAACGTGAGCCCAAGCTTCGAAGTAAGGCCCTGATTATCCTTGCAAAACGAGAGGCGTGCAGCAGCTCCATGAGGCCTTCATCGTTGTTCTGCTTTAGTTTCAAGGTAGTAAGCTTTTCAACACTCCTAGGGGCCTTGCTTCAGCACCCGTTTCAGTACCAGAACACTGCGTAGAACCAGGAAGCTCTGCTCCTGCGTGTATGCTGCGTGTCAACCTAGAAATTAGAGACTGATGGCACAAGGCTAGTTTTCCCATTATGAAAGCTCCGTTGATGCGGCCCCGAAGCTACCTGAAAAGCACTGTTGTTACCGTGCTTTTACTTACAGCCGGCATGGTTCATAGAAGAAAATGAGTTTTCTCGAAAGAAACCTTGTTCTTCCAGTTCCTAGTTGGAAGCTCACCCTGCTCTGCTCTATACCAAACGTGAAAGTCAATGTGAGCACTAGCCTCGAAGTAAGGCCCTGATTATCCTGGCAAAACGGGAGGCGTGCAGCAGCTCCATGAGGCCTTCATCGCTGTTCTGCTTTAGTTTCACGGTAGTAAGCTTTCCAACATTCCTAGGGACTTTGCTTAAGCAACCGTTTCGGTACCAGAACACTGCGTAGAGACAGTAAGCTCTGGTCCTGCGTGTATGCTGCGTGTCAACCTAGAAATTGGAGACTGATGGCATAAGGCTTCTTTTCCCATTATGAAAGCTCCGTTCATGCGGCCTCGAAGCTACCTGAAAAGCATTGTTGTTGCCGGGGTTTTTCTCACTGCCGGCATGGTTCTGAGAAGAAAATGAGTTTTCTCCTAAAAACCTTGGGTTTCCAGTTCCTTGTTGGAAGCTCACCCTGCTCTGCGCTATACCTAAAGTGAAAGTCAACGTGAGCTCAAGCTTCAAAGTAAGGCCCTGATTATCCTTGCAAAACGAGAGGCGTGCAGCAGCTCCATGAGGCCTTCATCGTTGTTCTGCTTTAGTTTCAAGGTAGTAAGCTTTTCAACACTCCTAGGGGCCTTGCTTCAGCACCCGTTTCTGTACCAGAACACTGCGTAGAACCAGGAAGCTCTGCTCCTGCGTGTATGCTGCGTGTCAACCTAGAAATTAGAGACTGATGGCACAAGGCTAGTTTTCCCATTATGAAAGCTCCGTTGATGCGGCCCTGAAGCTACCTGAAAAGCACTGTTGTTACCGTGCTTTTACTTACAGCCGGCATGGTTCATAGAAGAAAATGAGTTTTCTCGAAAGAAACCTTGTGCTTCCAGTTCCTAGTTGGAAGCTCACCCGGCTCTGCTCTATACCAAACGTGAAAGTCAATGTGAGCACTAGCCTCGAAGTAAGGCCCTGATTATCCTGGCAAAACGGGAGGCGTGCAGCAGCTCCATGAGGCCTTCATCGCTGTTCTGCTTTAGTTTCACGGTAGTAAGCTTTCCAACATTCCTAGGGACTTTGCTTAAGCAACCGTTTCGGTACCAGAACACTGCGTAGAGACAGTAAGCTCTGGTCCTGCGTGTATGCTGCGTGTCAACCTAGAAATTGGAGACTGATGGCATAAGGCTTCTTTTCCCATTATGAAAGCTCCGTTCATGCGGCCTCGAAGCTACCTGAAAAGCATTGTTGTTGCCGGGGTTTTCCTCACTGCCGGCATGGTTCTGAGAAGAAAATGAGTTTTCTCCTAAGAAACCTGTGGTTTCCAGTTCCTTGTTGGAAGCTCACCCTGCTCTGCGCTATACCTAAAATGAAAGTCAACGTGAGCCCAAGCTTCGAAGTAAGGCCCTGATTATCCTTGCAAAACGAGAGGCGTGCAGCAGCTCCATGAGGCCTTCATCGCTGTTCTGCTTTAGTTTCAAGGTAGTAAGCTTTTCAACACTCCTAGGGGCCTTGCTTCAGCACCCGTTTCAGTCAGAACACTGCGTAGAACCAGGAAGCTCTGCTCCTGCGTGTATGCTGCGTGTCAACCTAGAAATTAGAGACTGATGGCACAAGGCTTGTTTTCCCATTTTGAAAGCTCCATTCATGCGGCCCCGAAGCTACCTGAAAAGCACTGTTGTTACCGTGCTTTTACTTACAGCCGGCATGGCACATAGAAGAAAATGAGTTTTCTCGAAAGAAACCTTGTGCTTCCAGTTCCTAGTTGAAAGCTCACCCTGCTCTGCTCTATACCTAAAGTGAAAGTCAACGTGAGCCCAAGCTTCGAAGTAAGGCCCTGATTGTCCTTGTAAAACGAGAGGCGTGCAGCAGCTCCATGAGGCCTTCATCGTTGTTCTGCTTTAGTTTCAAGGTAGTAAGCTTTTCAACACTCCTAGGGGCCTTGCTTCAGCACCCGTTTCAGTACCAGAACACTGCGTAGAACCAGGAAGCTCTGCTCCTGCGTGTATGCTGCGTGTCAACCTAGAAATTAGAGACTGATGGCACAAGGCTAGTTTTCCCATTATGAAAGCTCCGTTGATGCGGCCCCGAAGCTACCTGAAAAGCACTGTTGTTACCGTGCTTTTACTTACAGCCGGCATGGTTCATAGAAGAAAATGAGTTTTCTCGAAAGAAACCTTGTGCTTCCAGTTCCTAGTTGGAAGCTCACCCTGCTCTGCTCTATACCAAACGTGAAAGTCAATGTGAGCACTAGCCTCGAAGTAAGGCCCTGATTATCCTGGCAAAACGGGAGGCGTGCAGCAGCTCCATGAGGCCTTCATCGCTGTTCTGCTTTAGTTTCACGGTAGTAAGCTTTCCAACATTCCTAGGGACTTTGCTTAAGCAACCGTTTCGGTACCAGAACACTGCGTAGAGACAGTAAGCTCTGGTCCTGCGTGTATGCTGCGTGTCAACCTAGAAATTGGAGACTGATGGCATAAGGCTTCTTTTCCCATTATGAAAGCTCCGTTCATGCGGCCTCGAAGCTACCTGAAAAGCATTGTTGTGCCGGGGTTTTCCTCACTGCCGGCATGGTTCTGAGAAGAAAATGAGTTTTCTCCTAAGAAACCTGGGGTTTCCAGTTCCTTGTTGGAAGCTCACCCTGCTCTGCGCTATACCTAAAGTGAAAGTCAACGTGAGCTCAAGCTTCAAAGTAAGGCCCTGATTATCCTTGCAAAACGAGAGGCGTGCAGCAGCTCCATGAGGCCTTCATCGTTGTTCTGCTTTAGTTTCAAGGTAGTAAGCTTTTCAACACTCCTAGGGGCCTTGCTTCAGCACCCGTTTCTGTACCAGAACACTGCGTAGAACCAGGAAGCTCTGCTCCTGCGTGTATGCTGCGTGTCAACCTAGAAATTAGAGACTGATGGCACAAGGCTAGTTTTCCCATTATGAAAGCTCCGTTGATGCGGCCCCGAAGCTACCTGAAAAGCACTGTTGTTACCGTGCTTTTACTTACAGCCGGCATGGTTCATAGAAGAAAATGAGTTTTCTCGAAAGAAACCTTGTGCTTCCAGTTCCTAGTTGGAAGCTCACCCGGCTCTGCTCTATACCAAACGTGAAAGTCAATGTGAGCACTAGCCTCGAAGTAAGGCCCTGATTATCCTGGCAAAACGGGAGGCGTGCAGCAGCTCCATGAGGCCTTCATCGCTGTTCTGCTTTAGTTTCACGGTAGTAAGCTTTCCAACATTCCTAGGGACTTTGCTTAAGCAACCGTTTCGGTACCAGAACACTGCGTAGAGACAGTAAGCTCTGGTCCTGCGTGTATGCTGCGTGTCAACCTAGAAATTGGAGACTGATGGCATAAGGCTTCTTTTCCCATTATGAAAGCTCCGTTCATGCAGCCTCGAAGCTACCTGAAAAGCATTGTTGTTGCCGGGGTTTTCCTCACTGCCGGCATGGTTCTGAGAAGAAAATGAGTTTTCTCCTAAGAAACCTGGGGTTTCCAGTTCCTTGTTGGAAGCTCACCCTGCTCTGCGCTATACCTAAAATGAAAGTCAACGTGAGCCCAAGCTTCGAAGTAAGGCCCTGATTATCCTTGCAAAACGAGAGGCGTGCAGCAGCTCCATGAGGCCTTCATCGCTGTTCTGCTTTAGTTTCAAGGTAGTAAGCTTTTCAACACTCCTAGGGGCCTTGCTTCCGCACCCGTTTCTGTACCAGAACACTGCGTAGAGCCAGGAAGCTCTGCTCCTGCGTGTATGCTGCGTGTCAACCTAGAAATTAGAGACTGATGGCATAAGGCTTCTTTTCCCATTATGAAAGCTCCGTTGATGCGGCCCCGAAGCTACCTGAAAAGCACTGTTGTTACCGTGCTTTTACTTACAGCCGGCATGGCACATAGAAGAAAATGAGTTTTCTCCTAAAAACCTTGGGTTTCCAGTTCCTTGTTGGAAGCTCACCGTGCTCTGCGCTATACCTAAAGTGAAAGTCAACGTGAGCCCAAGCTTCGAAGTAAGGCCCTGATTATCCTTGCAAAACGAGAGGCGTGCAGCAGCTCCATGAGGCCTTCATCATTGTTCTGCTTTAGTTTCAAGGTAGTAAGCTTTTCAACACTCCTAGGGGCCTTGCTTCAGCACCCGTTTCAGTCAGAACACTGCGTAGAACCAGGTAGCTCTGCTCCTGCGTGTATGCTGCGTGTCAACCTAGAAATTAGAGACTGATGGCACAAGGCTTGTTTTCCCATTTTGAAAGCTCCATTCATGCGGCCCCGAAGCTACCTGAAAAGCACTGTTGTTACCGTGCTTTTACTTACAGCCGGCATGGCACATAGAAGAAAATGAGTTTTCTCGAAAGAAACCTTGTGCTTCCAGTTCCTAGTTGGAAGCTCACCCGGCTCTGCTCTATACCAAACGTGAAAGTCAATGTGAGCACTAGCCTCGAAGTAAGGCCCTGATTATCCTGGCAAAACGGGAGGCGTGCAGCAGCTCCATGAGGCCTTCATCGCTGTTCTGCTTTAGTTTCACGGTAGTAAGCTTTCCAACATTCCTAGGGACTTTGCTTAAGCAACCGTTTCGGTACCAGAACACTGCGTAGAGACAGTAAGCTCTGGTCCTGCGTGTATGCTGCGTGTCAACCTAGAAATTGGAGACTGATGGCATAAGGCTTCTTTTCCCATTATGAAAGCTCCGTTCATGCGGCCTCGAAGCTACCTGAAAAGCATTGTTGTTGCCGGGGTTTTCCTCACTGCCGGCATGGTTCTGAGAAGAAAATGAGTTTTCTCCTAAGAAACCTGTGGTTTCCAGTTCCTTGTTGGAAGCTCACCCTGCTCTGCGCTATACCTAAAATGAAAGTCAACGTGAGCCCAAGCTTCGAAGTAAGGCCCTGATTATCCTTGCAAAACGAGAGGCGTGCAGCAGCTCCATGAGGCCTTCATCGCTGTTCTGCTTTAGTTTCAAGGTAGTAAGCTTTTCAACACTCCTAGGGGCCTTGCTTCAGCACCCGTTTCAGTCAGAACACTGCGTAGAACCAGGAAGCTCTGCTCCTGCGTGTATGCTGCGTGTCAACCTAGAAATTAGAGACTGATGGCACAAGGCTTGTTTTCCCATTTTGAAAGCTCCATTCATGCGGCCCCGAAGCTACCTGAAAAGCACTGTTGTTACCGTGCTTTTACTTACAGCCGGCATGGCACATAGAAGAAAATGAGTTTTCTCGAAAGAAACCTTGTGCTTCCAGTTCCTAGTTGAAAGCTCACCCTGCTCTGCTCTATACCTAAAGTGAAAGTCAACGTGAGCCCAAGCTTCGAAGTAAGGCCCTGATTGTCCTTGTAAAACGAGAGGCGTGCAGCAGCTCCATGAGGCCTTCATCGTTGTTCTGCTTTAGTTTCAAGGTAGTAAGCTTTTCAACACTCCTAGGGGCCTTGCTTCAGCACCCGTTTCAGTACCAGAACACTGCGTAGAACCAGGAAGCTCTGCTCCTGCGTGTATGCTGCGTGTCAACCTAGAAATTAGAGACTGATGGCACAAGGCTAGTTTTCCCATTATGAAAGCTCCGTTGATGCGGCCCCGAAGCTACCTGAAAAGCACTGTTGTTACCGTGCTTTTACTTACAGCCGGCATGGTTCATAGAAGAAAATGAGTTTTCTCGAAAGAAACCTTGTGCTTCCAGTTCCTAGTTGGAAGCTCACCCTGCTCTGCTCTATACCAAACGTGAAAGTCAATGTGAGCACTAGCCTCGAAGTAAGGCCCTGATTATCCTGGCAAAACGGGAGGCGTGCAGCAGCTCCATGAGGCCTTCATCGCTGTTCTGCTTTAGTTTCACGGTAGTAAGCTTTCCAACATTCCTAGGGACTTTGCTTAAGCAACCGTTTCGGTACCAGAACACTGCGTAGAGACAGTAAGCTCTGGTCCTGCGTGTATGCTGCGTGTCAACCTAGAAATTGGAGACTGATGGCATAAGGCTTCTTTTCCCATTATGAAAGCTCCGTTCATGCGGCCTCGAAGCTACCTGAAAAGCATTGTTGTGCCGGGGTTTTCCTCACTGCCGGCATGGTTCTGAGAAGAAAATGAGTTTTCTCCTAAGAAACCTGGGGTTTCCAGTTCCTTGTTGGAAGCTCACCCTGCTCTGCGCTATACCTAAAGTGAAAGTCAACGTGAGCTCAAGCTTCAAAGTAAGGCCCTGATTATCCTTGCAAAACGAGAGGCGTGCAGCAGCTCCATGAGGCCTTCATCGTTGTTCTGCTTTAGTTTCAAGGTAGTAAGCTTTTCAACACTCCTAGGGGCCTTGCTTCAGCACCCGTTTCTGTACCAGAACACTGCGTAGAACCAGGAAGCTCTGCTCCTGCGTGTATGCTGCGTGTCAACCTAGAAATTAGAGACTGATGGCACAAGGCTAGTTTTCCCATTATGAAAGCTCCGTTGATGCGGCCCCGAAGCTACCTGAAAAGCACTGTTGTTACCGTGCTTTTACTTACAGCCGGCATGGTTCATAGAAGAAAATGAGTTTTCTCGAAAGAAACCTTGTGCTTCCAGTTCCTAGTTGGAAGCTCACCCGGCTCTGCTCTATACCAAACGTGAAAGTCAATGTGAGCACTAGCCTCGAAGTAAGGCCCTGATTATCCTGGCAAAACGGGAGGCGTGCAGCAGCTCCATGAGGCCTTCATCGCTGTTCTGCTTTAGTTTCACGGTAGTAAGCTTTCCAACATTCCTAGGGACTTTGCTTAAGCAACCGTTTCGGTACCAGAACACTGCGTAGAGACAGTAAGCTCTGGTCCTGCGTGTATGCTGCGTGTCAACCTAGAAATTGGAGACTGATGGCATAAGGCTTCTTTTCCCATTATGAAAGCTCCGTTCATGCAGCCTCGAAGCTACCTGAAAAGCATTGTTGTTGCCGGGGTTTTCCTCACTGCCGGCATGGTTCTGAGAAGAAAATGAGTTTTCTCCTAAGAAACCTGGGGTTTCCAGTTCCTTGTTGGAAGCTCACCCTGCTCTGCGCTATACCTAAAATGAAAGTCAACGTGAGCCCAAGCTTCGAAGTAAGGCCCTGATTATCCTTGCAAAACGAGAGGCGTGCAGCAGCTCCATGAGGCCTTCATCGCTGTTCTGCTTTAGTTTCAAGGTAGTAAGCTTTTCAACACTCCTAGGGGCCTTGCTTCCGCACCCGTTTCTGTACCAGAACACTGCGTAGAGCCAGGAAGCTCTGCTCCTGCGTGTATGCTGCGTGTCAACCTAGAAATTAGAGACTGATGGCATAAGGCTTCTTTTCCCATTATGAAAGCTCCGTTGATGCGGCCCCGAAGCTACCTGAAAAGCACTGTTGTTACCGTGCTTTTACTTACAGCCGGCATGGCACATAGAAGAAAATGAGTTTTCTCCTAAAAACCTTGGGTTTCCAGTTCCTTGTTGGAAGCTCACCGTGCTCTGCGCTATACCTAAAGTGAAAGTCAACGTGAGCCCAAGCTTCGAAGTAAGGCCCTGATTATCCTTGCAAAACGAGAGGCGTGCAGCAGCTCCATGAGGCCTTCATCATTGTTCTGCTTTAGTTTCAAGGTAGTAAGCTTTTCAACACTCCTAGGGGCCTTGCTTCAGCACCCGTTTCAGTCAGAACACTGCGTAGAACCAGGTAGCTCTGCTCCTGCGTGTATGCTGCGTGTCAACCTAGAAATTAGAGACTGATGGCACAAGGCTTGTTTTCCCATTTTGAAAGCTCCATTCATGCGGCCCCGAAGCTACCTGAAAAGCACTGTTGTTACCGTGCTTTTACTTACAGCCGGCATGGCACATAGAAGAAAATGAGTTTTCTCGAAAGAAACCTTGTGCTTCCAGTTCCTAGTTGAAAGCTCACCCTGCTCTGCTCTATACCTAAAGTGAAAGTCAACGTGAGCCCAAGCTTCGAAGTAAGGCCCTGATTATCCTTGCAAAACGAGAGGCGTGCAGCAGCTCCATGAGGCCTTCATCGTTGTTCTGCTTTAGTTTCAAGGTAGTAAGCTTTTCAACACTCCTAGGGGCCTTGCTTCAGCACCCGTTTCAGTACCAGAACACTGCGTAGAACCAGGAAGCTCTGCTCCTGCGTGTATGCTGCGTGTCAACCTAGAAATTAGAGACTGATGGCACAAGGCTAGTTTTCCCATTATGAAAGCTCCGTTGATGCGGCCCCGAAGCTACCTGAAAAGCACTGTTGTTACCGTGCTTTTACTTACAGCCGGCATGGTTCATAGAAGAAAATGAGTTTTCTCGAAAGAAACCTTGTGCTTCCAGTTCCTAGTTGGAAGCTCACCCTGCTCTGCTCTATACCAAACGTGAAAGTCAATGTGAGCACTAGCCTCGAAGTAAGGCCCTGATTATCCTGGCAAAACGGGAGGCGTGCAGCAGCTCCATGAGGCCTTCATCGCTGTTCTGCTTTAGTTTCACGGTAGTAAGCTTTCCAAGACTCCTAGGGACTTTGCTTAAGCAACCGTTTCGGTACCAGAACACTGCGTAGAGACAGTAAGCTCTGGTCCTGCGTGTATGCTGCGTGTCAACCTAGAAATTGGAGACTGATGGCATAAGGCTTCTTTTCCCATTATGAAAGCTCCGTTCATGCGGCCTCGAAGCTACCTGAAAAGCATTGTTGTTGCCGGGGTTTTCCTCACTGCCGGCATGGTTCTGAGAAGAAAATGAGTTTTCTCCTAAAAACCTTGGGTTTCCAGTTCCTTGTTGGAAGCTCACCCTGCTCTGCGCTATACCTAAAATGAAAGTCAACGTGAGCCCAAGCTTCGAAGTAAGGCCCTGATTATCCTTGCAAAACGAGAGGCGTGCAGCAGCTCCATGAGGCCTTCATCGCTGTTCTGCTTTAGTTTCAAGGTAGTAAGCTTTTCAACACTCCTAGGGGCCTTGCTTCAGCACCCGTTTCAGTCAGAACACTGCGTAGAACCAGGAAGCTCTGCTCCTGCGTGTATGCTGCGTGTCAACCTAGAAATTAGAGACTGATGGCACAAGGCTTCTTTTCCCATTTTGAAAGCTCCATTCATGCGTCCCCGAAGCTACCTGAAAAGCACTGTTGTTACCGTGCTTTTACTTACAGCCGGCATGGCACATAGAAGAAAATGAGTTTTCTCGAAAGAAACCTTGTGCTTCCAGTTCCTAGTTGGAAGCTCACCCGGCTCTGCTCTATACCAAACGTGAAAGTCAATGTGAGCAACTAGCCTCGAAGTAAGGCCCTGATTATCCTGGCAAAACGGGAGGCGTGCAGCAGCTCCATGAGGCCTTCATCGCTGTTCTGCTTTAGTTTCACGGTAGTAAGCTTTCCAACATTCCTAGGGACTTTGCTTAAGCAACCGTTTCGGTACCAGAACACTGCGTAGAAACAGTAAACTCTGGTCCTGCGTGTATGCTGCGTGTCAACCTAGAAATTGGAGACTGATGGCATAAGGCTTCTTTTCCCATTATGAAAGCTCCGTTCATGCGGCCTCGAAGCTACCTGAAAAGCATTGTTGTTGCCGGGGTTTTCCTCACTGCCGGCATGGTTCTGAGAAGAAAATGAGTTTTCTTCTGAGAAACCTTGGGTTTCCAGTTCCTTGTTGGAAGCTCACCCTGCTCTGCGCTATACCTAAAGTGAAAGTCAACGTGAGCTCAAGCTTCAAAGTAAGGCCCTGATTATCCTTGCAAAACGAGAGGCGTGCAGCAGCTCCATGAGGCCTTCATCGTTGTTCTGCTTTAGTTTCAAGGTAGTAAGCTTTTCAACACTCCTAGGGGCCTTGCTTCAGCACCCGTTTCTGTACCAGAACACTGCGTAGAACCAGGAAGCTCTGCTCCTGCGTGTATGCTGCGTGTCAACCTAGAAATTAGAGACTGATGGCACAAGGCTAGTTTTCCCATTATGAAAGCTCCGTTGATGCGGCCCCGAAGCTACCTGAAAAGCACTGTTGTTACCGTGCTTTTACTTAC
This sequence comes from Eubalaena glacialis, assembly GCF_028564815.1. Lineage (NCBI taxonomy): Eukaryota > Metazoa > Chordata > Mammalia > Artiodactyla > Balaenidae > Eubalaena > Eubalaena glacialis. The sequence continues at coordinate 138,761,398 of NC_083721.1, read as the reverse complement.
AGCCGGCATGGTTCATAGAAGAAAATGAGTTTTCTCGAAAGAAACCTTGTGCTTCCAGTTCCTAGTTGGAAGCTCACCCGGCTCTGCTCTATACCAAACGTGAAAGTCAATGTGAGCACTAGCCTCGAAGTAAGGCCCTGATTATCCTGGCAAAACGGGAGGCGTGCAGCAGCTCCATGAGGCCTTCATCGCTGTTCTGCTTTAGTTTCACGGTAGTAAGCTTTCCAACATTCCTAGGGACTTTGCTTAAGCAACCGTTTCGGTACCAGAACACTGCGTAGAGACAGTAAGCTCTGGTCCTGCGTGTATGCTGCGTGTCAACCTAGAAATTGGAGACTGATGGCATAAGGCTTCTTTTCCCATTATGAAAGCTCCGTTCATGCGGCCTCGAAGCTACCTGAAAAGCATTGTTGTTGCCGGGGTTTTTCTCACTGCCGGCATGGTTCTGAGAAGAAAATGAGTTTTCTCCTAAAAACCTTGGGTTTCCAGTTCCTTGTTGGAAGCTCACCCTGCTCTGCGCTATACCTAAAGTGAAAGTCAACGTGAGCTCAAGCTTCAAAGTAAGGCCCTGATTATCCTTGCAAAACGAGAGGCGTGCAGCAGCTCCATGAGGCCTTCATCGTTGTTCTGCTTTAGTTTCAAGGTAGTAAGCTTTTCAACACTCCTAGGGGCCTTGCTTCAGCACCCGTTTCTGTACCAGAACACTGCGTAGAACCAGGAAGCTCTGCTCCTGCGTGTATGCTGCGTGTCAACCTAGAAATTAGAGACTGATGGCACAAGGCTAGTTTTCCCATTATGAAAGCTCCGTTGATGCGGCCCCGAAGCTACCTGAAAAGCACTGTTGTTACCGTGCTTTTACTTACAGCCGGCATGGTTCATAGAAGAAAATGAGTTTTCTCGAAAGAAACCTTGTGCTTCCAGTTCCTAGTTGGAAGCTCACCCGGCTCTGCTCTATACCAAACGTGAAAGTCAATGTGAGCACTAGCCTCGAAGTAAGGCCCTGATTATCCTGGCAAAACGGGAGGCGTGCAGCAGCTCCATGAGGCCTTCATCGCTGTTCTGCTTTAGTTTCACGGTAGTAAGCTTTCCAACATTCCTAGGGACTTTGCTTAAGCAACCGTTTCGGTACCAGAACACTGCGTAGAGACAGTAAGCTCTGGTCCTGCGTGTATGCTGCGTGTCAACCTAGAAATTGGAGACTGATGGCATAAGGCTTCTTTTCCCATTATGAAAGCTCCGTTCATGCGGCCTCGAAGCTACCTGAAAAGCATTGTTGTTGCCGGGGTTTTCCTCACTGCCGGCATGGTTCTGAGAAGAAAATGAGTTTTCTCCTAAGAAACCTGGGGTTTCCACTTCCTTGTTGGAAGCTCACCCTGCTCTGCGCTATACCTAAAATGAAAGTCAACGTGAGCCCAAGCTTCGAAGTAAGGCCCTGATTATCCTTGCAAAACGAGAGGCGTGCAGCAGCTCCATGAGGCCTTCATCGCTGTTCTGCTTTAGTTTCAAGGTAGTAAGCTTTTCAACACTCCTAGGGGCCTTGCTTCAGCACCCGTTTCAGTCAGAACACTGCGTAGAACCAGGAAGCTCTGCTCCTGCGTGTATGCTGCGTGTCAACCTAGAAATTAGAGACTGATGGCACAAGGCTTGTTTTCCCATTTTGAAAGCTCCATTCATGCGGCCCCGAAGCTACCTGAAAAGCACTGTTGTTACCGTGCTTTTACTTACAGCCGGCATGGCACATAGAAGAAAATGAGTTTTCTCGAAAGAAACCTTGTGCTTCCAGTTCCTAGTTGAAAGCTCACCCTGCTCTGCTCTATACCTAAAGTGAAAGTCAACGTGAGCCCAAGCTTCGAAGTAAGGCCCTGATTGTCCTTGCAAAACGAGAGGCGTGCAGCAGCTCCATGAGGCCTTCATCGTTGTTCTGCTTTAGTTTCAAGGTAGTAAGCTTTTCAACACTCCTAGGGGCCTTGCTTCAGCACCCGTTTCAGTACCAGAACACTGCGTAGAACCAGGAAGCTCTGCTCCTGCGTGTATGCTGCGTGTCAACCTAGAAATTAGAGACTGATGGCACAAGGCTAGTTTTCCCATTATGAAAGCTCCGTTGATGCGGCCCCGAAGCTACCTGAAAAGCACTGTTGTTACCGTGCTTTTACTTACAGCCGGCATGGTTCATAGAAGAAAATGAGTTTTCTCGAAAGAAACCTTGTTCTTCCAGTTCCTAGTTGGAAGCTCACCCTGCTCTGCTCTATACCAAACGTGAAAGTCAATGTGAGCACTAGCCTCGAAGTAAGGCCCTGATTATCCTGGCAAAACGGGAGGCGTGCAGCAGCTCCATGAGGCCTTCATCGCTGTTCTGCTTTAGTTTCACGGTAGTAAGCTTTCCAACATTCCTAGGGACTTTGCTTAAGCAACCGTTTCGGTACCAGAACACTGCGTAGAGACAGTAAGCTCTGGTCCTGCGTGTATGCTGCGTGTCAACCTAGAAATTGGAGACTGATGGCATAAGGCTTCTTTTCCCATTATGAAAGCTCCGTTCATGCGGCCTCGAAGCTACCTGAAAAGCATTGTTGTTGCCGGGGTTTTTCTCACTGCCGGCATGGTTCTGAGAAGAAAATGAGTTTTCTCCTAAAAACCTTGGGTTTCCAGTTCCTTGTTGGAAGCTCACCCTGCTCTGCGCTATACCTAAAGTGAAAGTCAACGTGAGCTCAAGCTTCAAAGTAAGGCCCTGATTATCCTTGCAAAACGAGAGGCGTGCAGCAGCTCCATGAGGCCTTCATCGTTGTTCTGCTTTAGTTTCAAGGTAGTAAGCTTTTCAACACTCCTAGGGGCCTTGCTTCAGCACCCGTTTCTGTACCAGAACACTGCGTAGAACCAGGAAGCTCTGCTCCTGCGTGTATGCTGCGTGTCAACCTAGAAATTAGAGACTGATGGCACAAGGCTAGTTTTCCCATTATGAAAGCTCCGTTGATGCGGCCCCGAAGCTACCTGAAAAGCACTGTTGTTACCGTGCTTTTACTTACAGCCGGCATGGTTCATAGAAGAAAATGAGTTTTCTCGAAAGAAACCTTGTGCTTCCAGTTCCTAGTTGGAAGCTCACCCGGCTCTGCTCTATACCAAACGTGAAAGTCAATGTGAGCACTAGCCTCGAAGTAAGGCCCTGATTATCCTGGCAAAACGGGAGGCGTGCAGCAGCTCCATGAGGCCTTCATCGCTGTTCTGCTTTAGTTTCACGGTAGTAAGCTTTCCAACATTCCTAGGGACTTTGCTTAAGCAACCGTTTCGGTACCAGAACACTGCGTAGAGACAGTAAGCTCTGGTCCTGCGTGTATGCTGCGTGTCAACCTAGAAATTGGAGACTGATGGCATAAGGCTTCTTTTCCCATTATGAAAGCTCCGTTCATGCGGCCTCGAAGCTACCTGAAAAGCATTGTTGTGCCGGGGTTTTCCTCACTGCCGGCATGGTTCTGAGAAGAAAATGAGTTTTCTCCTAAGAAACCTGGGGTTTCCAGTTCCTTGTTGGAAGCTCACCCTGCTCTGCGCTATACCTAAAGTGAAAGTCAACGTGAGCTCAAGCTTCAAAGTAAGGCCCTGATTATCCTTGCAAAACGAGAGGCGTGCAGCAGCTCCATGAGGCCTTCATCGTTGTTCTGCTTTAGTTTCAAGGTAGTAAGCTTTTCAACACTCCTAGGGGCCTTGCTTCAGCACCCGTTTCTGTACCAGAACACTGCGTAGAACCAGGAAGCTCTGCTCCTGCGTGTATGCTGCGTGTCAACCTAGAAATTAGAGACTGATGGCACAAGGCTAGTTTTCCCATTATGAAAGCTCCGTTGATGCGGCCCCGAAGCTACCTGAAAAGCACTGTTGTTACCGTGCTTTTACTTACAGCCGGCATGGTTCATAGAAGAAAATGAGTTTTCTCGAAAGAAACCTTGTGCTTCCAGTTCCTAGTTGGAAGCTCACCCGGCTCTGCTCTATACCAAACGTGAAAGTCAATGTGAGCACTAGCCTCGAAGTAAGGCCCTGATTATCCTGGCAAAACGGGAGGCGTGCAGCAGCTCCATGAGGCCTTCATCGCTGTTCTGCTTTAGTTTCACGGTAGTAAGCTTTCCAACATTCCTAGGGACTTTGCTTAAGCAACCGTTTCGGTACCAGAACACTGCGTAGAGACAGTAAGCTCTGGTCCTGCGTGTATGCTGCGTGTCAACCTAGAAATTGGAGACTGATGGCATAAGGCTTCTTTTCCCATTATGAAAGCTCCGTTCATGCGGCCTCGAAGCTACCTGAAAAGCATTGTTGTGCCGGGGTTTTCCTCACTGCCGGCATGGTTCTGAGAAGAAAATGAGTTTTCTCCTAAGAAACCTGGGGTTTCCAGTTCCTTGTTGGAAGCTCACCCTGCTCTGCGCTATACCTAAAATGAAAGTCAACGTGAGCCCAAGCTTCGAAGTAAGGCCCTGATTATCCTTGCAAAACGAGAGGCGTGCAGCAGCTCCATGAGGCCTTCATCGCTGTTCTGCTTTAGTTTCAAGGTAGTAAGCTTTTCAACACTCCTAGGGGCCTTGCTTCCGCACCCGTTTCTGTACCAGAACACTGCGTAGAGCCAGGAAGCTCTGCTCCTGCGTGTATGCTGCGTGTCAACCTAGAAATTAGAGACTGATGGCATAAGGCTTCTTTTCCCATTATGAAAGCTCCGTTGATGCGGCCCCGAAGCTACCTGAAAAGCACTGTTGTTACCGTGCTTTTACTTACAGCCGGCATGGCACATAGAAGAAAATGAGTTTTCTCCTAAAAACCTTGGGTTTCCAGTTCCTTGTTGGAAGCTCACCGTGCTCTGCGCTATACCTAAAGTGAAAGTCAACGTGAGCCCAAGCTTCGAAGTAAGGCCCTGATTATCCTTGTAAAACGAGAGGCGTGCAGCAGCTCCATGAGGCCTTCATCATTGTTCTGCTTTAGTTTCAAGGTAGTAAGCTTTTCAACACTCCTAGGGGCCTTGCTTCAGCACCCGTTTCAGTCAGAACACTGCGTAGAACCAGGTAGCTCTGCTCCTGCGTGTATGCTGCGTGTCAACCTAGAAATTAGAGACTGATGGCACAAGGCTTGTTTTCCCATTTTGAAAGCTCCATTCATGCGGCCCCGAAGCTACCTGAAAAGCACTGTTGTTACCGTGCTTTTACTTACAGCCGGCATGGCACATAGAAGAAAATGAGTTTTCTCGAAAGAAACCTTGTGCTTCCAGTTCCTAGTTGAAAGCTCACCCTGCTCTGCTCTATACCTAAAGTGAAAGTCAACGTGAGCCCAAGCTTCGAAGTAAGGCCCTGATTATCCTTGCAAAACGAGAGGCGTGCAGCAGCTCCATGAGGCCTTCATCGTTGTTCTGCTTTAGTTTCAAGGTAGTAAGCTTTTCAACACTCCTAGGGGCCTTGCTTCAGCACCCGTTTCAGTACCAGAACACTGCGTAGAACCAGGAAGCTCTGCTCCTGCGTGTATGCTGCGTGTCAACCTAGAAATTAGAGACTGATGGCACAAGGCTAGTTTTCCCATTATGAAAGCTCCGTTGATGCGGCCCCGAAGCTACCTGAAAAGCACTGTTGTTACCGTGCTTTTACTTACAGCCGGCATGGTTCATAGAAGAAAATGAGTTTTCTCGAAAGAAACCTTGTTCTTCCAGTTCCTAGTTGGAAGCTCACCCTGCTCTGCTCTATACCAAACGTGAAAGTCAATGTGAGCACTAGCCTCGAAGTAAGGCCCTGATTATCCTGGCAAAACGGGAGGCGTGCAGCAGCTCCATGAGGCCTTCATCGCTGTTCTGCTTTAGTTTCACGGTAGTAAGCTTTCCAACATTCCTAGGGACTTTGCTTAAGCAACCGTTTCGGTACCAGAACACTGCGTAGAGACAGTAAGCTCTGGTCCTGCGTGTATGCTGCGTGTCAACCTAGAAATTGGAGACTGATGGCATAAGGCTTCTTTTCCCATTATGAAAGCTCCGTTCATGCGGCCTCGAAGCTACCTGAAAAGCATTGTTGTTGCCGGGGTTTTTCTCACTGCCGGCATGGTTCTGAGAAGAAAATGAGTTTTCTCCTAAAAACCTTGGGTTTCCAGTTCCTTGTTGGAAGCTCACCCTGCTCTGCGCTATACCTAAAGTGAAAGTCAACGTGAGCTCAAGCTTCAAAGTAAGGCCCTGATTATCCTTGCAAAACGAGAGGCGTGCAGCAGCTCCATGAGGCCTTCATCGTTGTTCTGCTTTAGTTTCAAGGTAGTAAGCTTTTCAACACTCCTAGGGGCCTTGCTTCAGCACCCGTTTCTGTACCAGAACACTGCGTAGAACCAGGAAGCTCTGCTCCTGCGTGTATGCTGCGTGTCAACCTAGAAATTAGAGACTGATGGCACAAGGCTAGTTTTCCCATTATGAAAGCTCCGTTGATGCGGCCCCGAAGCTACCTGAAAAGCACTGTTGTTACCGTGCTTTTACTTACAGCCGGCATGGTTCATAGAAGAAAATGAGTTTTCTCGAAAGAAACCTTGTGCTTCCAGTTCCTAGTTGGAAGCTCACCCGGCTCTGCTCTATACCAAACGTGAAAGTCAATGTGAGCACTAGCCTCGAAGTAAGGCCCTGATTATCCTGGCAAAACGGGAGGCGTGCAGCAGCTCCATGAGGCCTTCATCGCTGTTCTGCTTTAGTTTCACGGTAGTAAGCTTTCCAACATTCCTAGGGACTTTGCTTAAGCAACCGTTTCGGTACCAGAACACTGCGTAGAGACAGTAAGCTCTGGTCCTGCGTGTATGCTGCGTGTCAACCTAGAAATTGGAGACTGATGGCATAAGGCTTCTTTTCCCATTATGAAAGCTCCGTTCATGCGGCCTCGAAGCTACCTGAAAAGCATTGTTGTTGCCGGGGTTTTTCTCACTGCCGGCATGGTTCTGAGAAGAAAATGAGTTTTCTCCTAAAAACCTTGGGTTTCCAGTTCCTTGTTGGAAGCTCACCCTGCTCTGCGCTATACCTAAAGTGAAAGTCAACGTGAGCTCAAGCTTCAAAGTAAGGCCCTGATTATCCTTGCAAAACGAGAGGCGTGCAGCAGCTCCATGAGGCCTTCATCGTTGTTCTGCTTTAGTTTCAAGGTAGTAAGCTTTTCAACACTCCTAGGGGCCTTGCTTCAGCACCCGTTTCTGTACCAGAACACTGCGTAGAACCAGGAAGCTCTGCTCCTGCGTGTATGCTGCGTGTCAACCTAGAAATTAGAGACTGATGGCACAAGGCTAGTTTTCCCATTATGAAAGCTCCGTTGATGCGGCCCCGAAGCTACCTGAAAAGCACTGTTGTTACCGTGCTTTTACTTACAGCCGGCATGGTTCATAGAAGAAAATGAGTTTTCTCGAAAGAAACCTTGTGCTTCCAGTTCCTAGTTGGAAGCTCACCCGGCTCTGCTCTATACCAAACGTGAAAGTCAATGTGAGCACTAGCCTCGAAGTAAGGCCCTGATTATCCTGGCAAAACGGGAGGCGTGCAGCAGCTCCATGAGGCCTTCATCGCTGTTCTGCTTTAGTTTCACGGTAGTAAGCTTTCCAACATTCCTAGGGACTTTGCTTAAGCAACCGTTTCGGTACCAGAACACTGCGTAGAGACAGTAAGCTCTGGTCCTGCGTGTATGCTGCGTGTCAACCTAGAAATTGGAGACTGATGGCATAAGGCTTCTTTTCCCATTATGAAAGCTCCGTTCATGCGGCCTCGAAGCTACCTGAAAAGCATTGTTGTTGCCGGGGTTTTCCTCACTGCCGGCATGGTTCTGAGAAGAAAATGAGTTTTCTCCTAAGAAACCTGGGGTTTCCACTTCCTTGTTGGAAGCTCACCCTGCTCTGCGCTATACCTAAAATGAAAGTCAACGTGAGCCCAAGCTTCGAAGTAAGGCCCTGATTATCCTTGCAAAACGAGAGGCGTGCAGCAGCTCCATGAGGCCTTCATCGCTGTTCTGCTTTAGTTTCAAGGTAGTAAGCTTTTCAACACTCCTAGGGGCCTTGCTTCAGCACCCGTTTCAGTCAGAACACTGCGTAGAACCAGGAAGCTCTGCTCCTGCGTGTATGCTGCGTGTCAACCTAGAAATTAGAGACTGATGGCACAAGGCTTGTTTTCCCATTTTGAAAGCTCCATTCATGCGGCCCCGAAGCTACCTGAAAAGCACTGTTGTTACCGTGCTTTTACTTACAGCCGGCATGGCACATAGAAGAAAATGAGTTTTCTCGAAAGAAACCTTGTGCTTCCAGTTCCTAGTTGAAAGCTCACCCTGCTCTGCTCTATACCTAAAGTGAAAGTCAACGTGAGCCCAAGCTTCGAAGTAAGGCCCTGATTGTCCTTGCAAAACGAGAGGCGTGCAGCAGCTCCATGAGGCCTTCATCGTTGTTCTGCTTTAGTTTCAAGGTAGTAAGCTTTTCAACACTCCTAGGGGCCTTGCTTCAGCACCCGTTTCAGTACCAGAACACTGCGTAGAACCAGGAAGCTCTGCTCCTGCGTGTATGCTGCGTGTCAACCTAGAAATTAGAGACTGATGGCACAAGGCTAGTTTTCCCATTATGAAAGCTCCGTTGATGCGGCCCCGAAGCTACCTGAAAAGCACTGTTGTTACCGTGCTTTTACTTACAGCCGGCATGGTTCATAGAAGAAAATGAGTTTTCTCGAAAGAAACCTTGTTCTTCCAGTTCCTAGTTGGAAGCTCACCCTGCTCTGCTCTATACCAAACGTGAAAGTCAATGTGAGCACTAGCCTCGAAGTAAGGCCCTGATTATCCTGGCAAAACGGGAGGCGTGCAGCAGCTCCATGAGGCCTTCATCGCTGTTCTGCTTTAGTTTCACGGTAGTAAGCTTTCCAACATTCCTAGGGACTTTGCTTAAGCAACCGTTTCGGTACCAGAACACTGCGTAGAGATAGTAAGCTCTGGTCCTGCGTGTATGCTGCGTGTCAACCTAGAAATTGGAGACTGATGGCATAAGGCTTCTTTTCCCATTATGAAAGCTCCGTTCATGCGGCCTCGAAGCTACCTGAAAAGCATTGTTGTTGCCGGGGTTTTTCTCACTGCCGGCATGGTTCTGAGAAGAAAATGAGTTTTCTCCTAAAAACCTTGGGTTTCCAGTTCCTTGTTGGAAGCTCACCCTGCTCTGCGCTATACCTAAAGTGAAAGTCAACGTGAGCTCAAGCTTCAAAGTAAGGCCCTGATTATCCTTGCAAAACGAGAGGCGTGCAGCAGCTCCATGAGGCCTTCATCGTTGTTCTGCTTTAGTTTCAAGGTAGTAAGCTTTTCAACACTCCTAGGGGCCTTGCTTCAGCACCCGTTTCTGTACCAGAACACTGCGTAGAACCAGGAAGCTCTGCTCCTGCGTGTATGCTGCGTGTCAACCTAGAAATTAGAGACTGATGGCACAAGGCTAGTTTTCCCATTATGAAAGCTCCGTTGATGCGGCCCCGAAGCTACCTGAAAAGCACTGTTGTTACCGTGCTTTTACTTACAGCCGGCATGGTTCATAGAAGAAAATGAGTTTTCTCGAAAGAAACCTTGTGCTTCCAGTTCCTAGTTGGAAGCTCACCCGGCTCTGCTCTATACCAAACGTGAAAGTCAATGTGAGCACTAGCCTCGAAGTAAGGCCCTGATTATCCTGGCAAAACGGGAGGCGTGCAGCAGCTCCATGAGGCCTTCATCGCTGTTCTGCTTTAGTTTCACGGTAGTAAGCTTTCCAACATTCCTAGGGACTTTGCTTAAGCAACCGTTTCGGTACCAGAACACTGCGTAGAGACAGTAAGCTCTGGTCCTGCGTGTATGCTGCGTGTCAACCTAGAAATTGGAGACTGATGGCATAAGGCTTCTTTTCCCATTATGAAAGCTCCGTTCATGCGGCCTCGAAGCTACCTGAAAAGCATTGTTGTTGCCGGGGTTTTTCTCACTGCCGGCATGGTTCTGAGAAGAAAATGAGTTTTCTCCTAAAAACCTTGGGTTTCCAGTTCCTTGTTGGAAGCTCACCCTGCTCTGCGCTATACCTAAAGTGAAAGTCAACGTGAGCTCAAGCTTCAAAGTAAGGCCCTGATTATCCTTGCAAAACGAGAGGCGTGCAGCAGCTCCATGAGGCCTTCATCGTTGTTCTGCTTTAGTTTCAAGGTAGTAAGCTTTTCAACACTCCTAGGGGCCTTGCTTCAGCACCCGTTTCTGTACCAGAACACTGCGTAGAACCAGGAAGCTCTGCTCCTGCGTGTATGCTGCGTGTCAACCTAGAAATTAGAGACTGATGGCACAAGGCTAGTTTTCCCATTATGAAAGCTCCGTTGATGCGGCCCCGAAGCTACCTGAAAAGCACTGTTGTTACCGTGCTTTTACTTACAGCCGGCATGGTTCATAGAAGAAAATGAGTTTTCTCGAAAGAAACCTTGTGCTTCCAGTTCCTAGTTGGAAGCTCACCCGGCTCTGCTCTATACCAAACGTGAAAGTCAATGTGAGCACTAGCCTCGAAGTAAGGCCCTGATTATCCTGGCAAAACGGGAGGCGTGCAGCAGCTCCATGAGGCCTTCATCGCTGTTCTGCTTTAGTTTCACGGTAGTAAGCTTTCCAACATTCCTAGGGACTTTGCTTAAGCAACCGTTTCGGTACCAGAACACTGCGTAGAGACAGTAAGCTCTGGTCCTGCGTGTATGCTGCGTGTCAACCTAGAAATTGGAGACTGATGGCATAAGGCTTCTTTTCCCATTATGAAAGCTCCGTTCATGCGGCCTCGAAGCTACCTGAAAAGCATTGTTGTTGCCGGGGTTTTCCTCACTGCCGGCATGGTTCTGAGAAGAAAATGAGTTTTCTCCTAAGAAACCTGGGGTTTCCACTTCCTTGTTGGAAGCTCACCCTGCTCTGCGCTATACCTAAAATGAAAGTCAACGTGAGCCCAAGCTTCGAAGTAAGGCCCTGATTATCCTTGCAAAACGAGAGGCGTGCAGCAGCTCCATGAGGCCTTCATCGTTGTTCTGCTTTAGTTTCAAGGTAGTAAGCTTTTCAACACTCCTAGGGGCCTTGCTTCAGCACCCGTTTCAGTCAGAACACTGCGTAGAACCAGGAAGCTCTGCTCCTGCGTGTATGCTGCGTGTCAACCTAGAAATTAGAGACTGATGGCACAAGGCTTGTTTTCCCATTTTGAAAGCTCCATTCATGGGGCCCCGAAGCTACCTGAAAAGCACTGTTGTTACCGTGCTTTTACTTACAGCCGGCATGGCACATAGAAGAAAATGAGTTTTCTCGAAAGAAACCTTGTGCTTCCAGTTCCTAGTTGAAAGCTCACCCTGCTCTGCTCTATACCTAAAGTGAAAGTCAACGTGAGCCCAAGCTTCGAAGTAAGGCCCTGATTGTCCTTGCAAAACGAGAGGCGTGCAGCAGCTCCATGAGGCCTTCATCGTTGTTCTGCTTTAGTTTCAAGGTAGTAAGCTTTTCAACACTCCTAGGGGCCTTGCTTCAGCACCCGTTTCAGTACCAGAACACTGCGTAGAACCAGGAAGCTCTGCTCCTGCGTGTATGCTGCGTGTCAACCTAGAAATTAGAGACTGATGGCACAAGGCTAGTTTTCCCATTATGAAAGCTCCGTTGATGCGGCCCCGAAGCTACCTGAAAAGCACTGTTGTTACCGTGCTTTTACTTACAGCCGGCATGGTTCATAGAAGAAAATGAGTTTTCTCGAAAGAAACCTTGTTCTTCCAGTTCCTAGTTGGAAGCTCACCCTGCTCTGCTCTATACCAAACGTGAAAGTCAATGTGAGCACTAGCCTCGAAGTAAGGCCCTGATTATCCTGGCAAAACGGGAGGCGTGCAGCAGCTCCATGAGGCCTTCATCGCTGTTCTGCTTTAGTTTCACGGTAGTAAGCTTTCCAACATTCCTAGGGACTTTGCTTAAGCAACCGTTTCGGTACCAGAACACTGCGTAGAGACAGTAAGCTCTGGTCCTGCGTGTATGCTGCGTGTCAACCTAGAAATTGGAGACTGATGGCATAAGGCTTCTTTTCCCATTATGAAAGCTCCGTTCATGCGGCCTCGAAGCTACCTGAAAAGCATTGTTGTTGCCGGGGTTTTTCTCACTGCCGGCATGGTTCTGAGAAGAAAATGAGTTTTCTCCTAAAAACCTTGGGTTTCCAGTTCCTTGTTGGAAGCTCACCCTGCTCTGCGCTATACCTAAAGTGAAAGTCAACGTGAGCTCAAGCTTCAAAGTAAGGCCCTGATTATCCTTGCAAAACGAGAGGCGTGCAGCAGCTCCATGAGGCCTTCATCGTTGTTCTGCTTTAGTTTCAAGGTAGTAAGCTTTTCAACACTCCTAGGGGCCTTGCTTCAGCACCCGTTTCTGTACCAGAACACTGCGTAGAACCAGGAAGCTCTGCTCCTGCGTGTATGCTGCGTGTCAACCTAGAAATTAGAGACTGATGGCACAAGGCTAGTTTTCCCATTATGAAAGCTCCGTTGATGCGGCCCCGAAGCTACCTGAAAAGCACTGTTGTTACCGTGCTTTTACTTACAGCCGGCATGGTTCATAGAAGAAAATGAGTTTTCTCGAAAGAAACCTTGTGCTTCCAGTTCCTAGTTGGAAGCTCACCCGGCTCTGCTCTATACCAAACGTGAAAGTCAATGTGAGCACTAGCCTCGAAGTAAGGCCCTGATTATCCTGGCAAAACGGGAGGCGTGCAGCAGCTCCATGAGGCCTTCATCGCTGTTCTGCTTTAGTTTCACGGTAGTAAGCTTTCCAACATTCCTAGGGACTTTGCTTAAGCAACCGTTTCGGTACCAGAACACTGCGTAGAGACAGTAAGCTCTGGTCCTGCGTGTATGCTGCGTGTCAACCTAGAAATTGGAGACTGATGGCATAAGGCTTCTTTTCCCATTATGAAAGCTCCGTTCATGCGGCCTCGAAGCTACCTGAAAAGCATTGTTGTTGCAGGGGTTTTCCTCACTGCCGGCATGGTTCTGAGAAGAAAATGAGTTTTCTCCTAAGAAACCTGGGGTTTCCACTTCCTTGTTGGAAGCTCACCCTGCTCTGCGCTATACCTAAAATGAAAGTCAACGTGAGCCCAAGCTTCGAAGTAAGGCCCTGATTATCCTTGCAAAACGAGAGGCGTGCAGCAGCTCCATGAGGCCTTCATCGCTGTTCTGCTTTAGTTTCAAGGTAGTAAGCTTTTCAACACTCCTAGGGGCCTTGCTTCAGCACCCGTTTCAGTCAGAACACTGCGTAGAACCAGGAAGCTCTGCTCCTGCGTGTATGCTGCGTGTCAACCTAGAAATTAGAGACTGATGGCACAAGGCTTGTTTTCCCATTTTGAAAGCTCCATTCATGCGGCCCCGAAGCTACCTGAAAAGCACTGTTGTTACCGTGCTTTTACTTACAGCCGGCATGGCACATAGAAGAAAATGAGTTTTCTCGAAAGAAACCTTGTGCTTCCAGTTCCTAGTTGAAAGCTCACCCTGCTCTGCTCTATACCTAAAGTGAAAGTCAACGTGAGCCCAAGCTTCGAAGTAAGGCCCTGATTGTCCTTGCAAAACGAGAGGCGTGCAGCAGCTCCATGAGGCCTTCATCGTTGTTCTGCTTTAGTTTCAAGGTAGTAAGCTTTTCAACACTCCTAGGGGCCTTGCTTCAGCACCCGTTTCAGTACCAGAACACTGCGTAGAACCAGGAAGCTCTGCTCCTGCGTGTATGCTGCGTGTCAACCTAGAAATTAGAGACTGATGGCACAAGGCTAGTTTTCCCATTATGAAAGCTCCGTTGATGCGGCCCCGAAGCTACCTGAAAAGCACTGTTGTTACCGTGCTTTTACTTACAGCCGGCATGGTTCATAGAAGAAAATGAGTTTTCTCGAAAGAAACCTTGTTCTTCCAGTTCCTAGTTGGAAGCTCACCCTGCTCTGCTCTATACCAAACGTGAAAGTCAATGTGAGCACTAGCCTCGAAGTAAGGCCCTGATTATCCTGGCAAAACGGGAGGCGTGCAGCAGCTCCATGAGGCCTTCATCGCTGTTCTGCTTTAGTTTCACGGTAGTAAGCTTTCCAACATTCCTAGGGACTTTGCTTAAGCAACCGTTTCGGTACCAGAACACTGCGTAGAGACAGTAAGCTCTGGTCCTGCGTGTATGCTGCGTGTCAACCTAGAAATTGGAGACTGATGGCATAAGGCTTCTTTTCCCATTATGAAAGCTCCGTTCATGCGGCCTCGAAGCTACCTGAAAAGCATTGTTGTTGCCGGGGTTTTTCTCACTGCCGGCATGGTTCTGAGAAGAAAATGAGTTTTCTCCTAAAAACCTTGGGTTTCCAGTTCCTTGTTGGAAGCTCACCCTGCTCTGCGCTATACCTAAAGTGAAAGTCAACGTGAGCTCAAGCTTCAAAGTAAGGCCCTGATTATCCTTGCAAAACGAGAGGCGTGCAGCAGCTCCATGAGGCCTTCATCGTTGTTCTGCTTTAGTTTCAAGGTAGTAAGCTTTTCAACACTCCTAGGGGCCTTGCTTCAGCACCCGTTTCTGTACCAGAACACTGCGTAGAACCAGGAAGCTCTGCTCCTGCGTGTATGCTGCGTGTCAACCTAGAAATTAGAGACTGATGGCACAAGGCTAGTTTTCCCATTATGAAAGCTCCGTTGATGCGGCCCCGAAGCTACCTGAAAAGCACTGTTGTTACCGTGCTTTTACTTACAGCCGGCATGGTTCATAGAAGAAAATGAGTTTTCTCGAAAGAAACCTTGTGCTTCCAGTTCCTAGTTGGAAGCTCACCCGGCTCTGCTCTATACCAAACGTGAAAGTCAATGTGAGCACTAGCCTCGAAGTAAGGCCCTGATTATCCTGGCAAAACGGGAGGCGTGCAGCAGCTCCATGAGGCCTTCATCGCTGTTCTGCTTTAGTTTCACGGTAGTAAGCTTTCCAACATTCCTAGGGACTTTGCTTAAGCAACCGTTTCGGTACCAGAACACTGCGTAGAGACAGTAAGCTCTGGTCCTGCGTGTATGCTGCGTGTCAACCTAGAAATTGGAGACTGATGGCATAAGGCTTCTTTTCCCATTATGAAAGCTCCGTTCATGCGGCCTCGAAGCTACCTGAAAAGCATTGTTGTTGCAGGGGTTTTCCTCACTGCCGGCATGGTTCTGAGAAGAAAATGAGTTTTCTCCTAAGAAACCTGGGGTTTCCACTTCCTTGTTGGAAGCTCACCCTGCTCTGCGCTATACCTAAAATGAAAGTCAACGTGAGCCCAAGCTTCGAAGTAAGGCCCTGATTATCCTTGCAAAACGAGAGGCGTGCAGCAGCTCCATGAGGCCTTCATCGCTGTTCTGCTTTAGTTTCAAGGTAGTAAGCTTTTCAACACTCCTAGGGGCCTTGCTTCAGCACCCGTTTCAGTCAGAACACTGCGTAGAACCAGGAAGCTCTGCTCCTGCGTGTATGCTGCGTGTCAACCTAGAAATTAGAGACTGATGGCACAAGGCTTGTTTTCCCATTTTGAAAGCTCCATTCATGCGGCCCCAAAGCTACCTGAAAAGCACTGTTGTTACCGTGCTTTTACTTACAGCCGGCATGGCACATAGAAGAAAATGAGTTTTCTCGAAAGAAACCTTGTGCTTCCAGTTCCTAGTTGAAAGCTCACCCTGCTCTGCTCTATACCTAAAGTGAAAGTCAACGTGAGCCCAAGCTTCGAAGTAAGGCCCTGATTGTCCTTGCAAAACGAGAGGCGTGCAGCAGCTCCATGAGGCCTTCATCGTTGTTCTGCTTTAGTTTCAAGGTAGTAAGCTTTTCAACACTCCTAGGGGCCTTGCTTCAGCACCCGTTTCAGTACCAGAACACTGCGTAGAACCAGGAAGCTCTGCTCCTGCGTGTATGCTGCGTGTCAACCTAGAAATTAGAGACTGATGGCACAAGGCTAGTTTTCCCATTATGAAAGCTCCGTTGATGCGGCCCCGAAGCTACCTGAAAAGCACTGTTGTTACCGTGCTTTTACTTACAGCCGGCATGGTTCATAGAAGAAAATGAGTTTTCTCGAAAGAAACCTTGTGCTTCCAGTTCCTAGTTGGAAGCTCACCCTGCTCTGCTCTATACCAAACGTGAAAGTCAATGTGAGCACTAGCCTCGAAGTAAGGCCCTGATTATCCTGGCAAAACGGGAGGCGTGCAGCAGCTCCATGAGGCCTTCATCGCTGTTCTGCTTTAGTTTCACGGTAGTAAGCTTTCCAACATTCCTAGGGACTTTGCCTAAGCAACCGTTTCGGTACCAGAACACTGCGTAGAGACAGTAAGCTCTGGTCCTGTGTGTATGCTGCGTGTCAACCTAGAAATTGGAGACTGATGGCATAAGGCTTCTTTTCCCATTATGAAAGCTCCGTTCATGCGGCCTCGAAGCTACCTGAAAAGCATTGTTGTTGCCGGGGTTTTCCTCACTGCCGGCATGGTTCTGAGAAGAAAATGAGTTTTCTCCTAAAAACCTTGGGTTTCCAGTTCCTTGTTGGAAGCTCACCCTGCTCTGCGCTATACCTAAAGTGAAAGTCAACGTGAGCTCAAGCTTCAAAGTAAGGCCCTGATTATCCTTGCAAAACGAGAGGCGTGCAGCAGCTCCATGAGGCCTTCATCGTTGTTCTGCTTTAGTTTCAAGGTAGTAAGCTTTTCAACACTCCTAGGGGCTTTGCTTCAGCACCCGTTTCTGTACCAGAACACTGCGTAGAACCAGGAAGCTCTGCTCCTGCGTGTATGCTGCGTGTCAACCTAGAAATTAGAGACTGATGGCACAAGGCTAGTTTTCCCATTATGAAAGCTCTGTTGATGCGGCCCCGAAGCTACCTGAAAAGCACTGTTGTTACCGTGCTTTTACTTACAGCCGGCATGGTTCATAGAAGAAAATGAGTTTTCTCGAAAGAAACCTTGTGCTTCCAGTTCCTAGTTGGAAGCTCACCCGGCTCTGCTCTATACCAAACGTGAAAGTCAATGTGAGCACTAGCCTCGAAGTAAGGCCCTGATTATCCTGGCAAAACGGGAGGCGTGCAGCAGCTCCATGAGGCCTTCATCGCTGTTCTGCTTTAGTTTCACGGTAGTAAGCTTTGCAACATTCCTAGGGACTTTGCTTAAGCAACCGTTTCGGTACCAGAACACTGCGTAGAGACAGTAAGCTCTGGTCCTGCGTGTATGCTGCGTGTCAACCTAGAAATTGGAGACTGATGGCATAAGGCTTCTTTTCCCATTATGAAAGCTCCGTTCATGCGGCCTCGAAGCTACCTGAAAAGCATTGTTGTTGCCGGGGTTTTCCTCACTGCCGGCATGGTTCTGAGAAGAAAATGAGTTTTCTCCTAAGAAACCTGGGGTTTCCAGTTCCTTGTTGGAAGCTCACCCTGCTCTGCGCTATACCTAAAGTGAAAGTCAACGTGAGCTCAAGCTTCAAAGTAAGGCCCTGATTATCCTTGCAAAACGAGAGGCGTGCAGCAGCTCCATGAGGCCTTCATCGTTGTTCTGCTTTAGTTTCAAGGTAGTAAGCTTTTCAACACTCCTAGGGCCCTTGCTTCAGCACCCGTTTCTGTACCAGAACACTGCGTAGAACCAGGAAGCTCTGCTCCTGCGTGTATGCTGCGTGTCAACCTGGAAATTAGAGACTGATGGCACAAGGCTAGTTTTCCCATTATGAAAGCTCCGTTGATGCGGCCCCGAAGCTACCTGAAAAGCACTGTTGTTACCGTGCTTTTACTTACAGCCGGCATGGTTCATAGAAGAAAATGAGTTTTCTCGAAAGAAACCTTGTTCTTCCAGTTCCTAGTTGGAAGCTCACCCGGCTCTGCTCTATACCAAACGTGAAAGTCAATGTGAGCACTAGCCTCGAAGTAAGGCCCTGATTATCCTGGCAAAACGGGAGGCGTGCAGCAGCTCCATGAGGCCTTCATCGCTGTTCTGCTTTAGTTTCACGGTAGTAAGCTTTCCAACATTCCTAGGGACTTTGCTTAAGCAACCGTTTCGGTACCAGAACACTGCGTAGAGACAGTAAGCTCTGGTCCTGCGTGTATGCTGCGTGTCAACCTAGAAATTGGAGACTGATGGCATAAGGCTTCTTTTCCCATTATGAAAGCTCCGTTCATGCGGCCTCGAAGCTACCTGAAAAGCATTGTTGTGCCGGGGTTTTCCTCACTGCCGGCATGGTTCTGAGAAGAAAATGAGTTTTCTCCTAAGAAACCTGGGGTTTCCAGTTCCTTGTTGGAAGCTCACCCTGCTCTGCGCTATACCTAAAATGAAAGTCAACGTGAGCCCAAGCTTCGAAGTAAGGCCCTGATTATCCTTGCAAAACGAGAGGCGTGCAGCAGCTCCATGAGGCCTTCATCGCTGTTCTGCTTTAGTTTCAAGGTAGTAAGCTTTTCAACACTCCTAGTGGCCTTGCTTCAGCACCCGTTTCAGTACCAGAACACTGCGTAGAACCAGGAAGCTCTGCTCCTGCGTGTATGCTGCGTGTCAACCTAGAAATTAGAGACTGATGGCACAAGGCTAGTTTTCCCATTATGAAAGCTCCGTTGATGCGGCCCCGAAGCTACCTGAAAAGCACTGTTGTTACCGTGCTTTTACTTACAGCCGGCATGGTTCATAGAAGAAAATGAGTTTTCTCGAAAGAAACCTTGTTCTTCCAGTTCCTAGTTGGAAGCTCACCCTGCTCTGCTCTATACCAAACGTGAAAGTCAATGTGAGCACTAGCCTCGAAGTAAGGCCCTGATTATCCTGGCAAAACGGGAGGCGTGCAGCAGCTCCATGAGGCCTTCATCGCTGTTCTGCTTTAGTTTCACGGTAGTAAGCTTTCCAACATTCCTAGGGACTTTGCTTAAGCAACCGTTTCGGTACCAGAACACTGCGTAGAGACAGTAAGCTCTGGTCCTGCGTGTATGCTGCGTGTCAACCTAGAAATTGGAGACTGATGGCATAAGGCTTCTTTTCCCATTATGAAAGCTCCGTTCATGCGGCCTCGAAGCTACCTGAAAAGCATTGTTGTTGCCGGGGTTTTCCTCACTGCCGGCATGGTTCTGAGAAGAAAATGAGTTTTCTCCTAAAAACCTTGGGTTTCCAGTTCCTTGTTGGAAGCTCACCCTGCTCTGCGCTATACCTAAAGTGAAAGTCAACGTGAGCTCAAGCTTCAAAGTAAGGCCCTGATTATCCTTGCAAAACGAGAGGCGTGCAGCAGCTCCATGAGGCCTTCATCGTTGTTCTGCTTTAGTTTCAAGGTAGTAAGCTTTTCAACACTCCTAGGGGCCTTGCTTCAGCACCCGTTTCTGTACCAGAACACTGCGTAGAACCAGGAAGCTCTGCTCCTGCGTGTATGCTGCGTGTCAACCTAGAAATTAGAGACTGATGGCACAAGGCTAGTTTTCCCATTATGAAAGCTCCGTTGATGCGGCCCCGAAGCTACCTGAAAAGCACTGTTGTTACCGTGCTTTTACTTACAGCCGGCATGGTTCATAGAAGAAAATGAGTTTTCTCGAAAGAAACCTTGTGCTTCCAGTTCCTAGTTGGAAGCTCACCCGGCTCTGCTCTATACCAAACGTGAAAGTCAATGTGAGCACTAGCCTCGAAGTAAGGCCCTGATTATCCTGGCAAAACGGGAGGCGTGCAGCAGCTCCATGAGGCCTTCATCGCTGTTCTGCTTTAGTTTCACGGTAGTAAGCTTTCCAACATTCCTAGGGACTTTGCTTAAGCAACCGTTTCGGTACCAGAACACTGTGTAGAGACAGTAAGCTCTGGTCCTGCGTGTATGCTGCGTGTCAACCTAGAAATTGGAGACTGATGGCATAAGGCTTCTTTTCCCATTATGAAAGCTCCGTTCATGCGGCCTCGAAGCTACCTGAAAAGCATTGTTGTGCCGGGGTTTTCCTCACTGCCGGCATGGTTCTGAGAAGAAAATGAGTTTTCTCCTAAGAAACCTGGGGTTTCCAGTTCCTTGTTGGAAGCTCACCCTGCTCTGCGCTATACCTAAAGTGAAAGTCAACGTGAGCTCAAGCTTCAAAGTAAGGCCCTGATTATCCTTGCAAAACGAGAGGCGTGCAGCAGCTCCATGAGGCCTTCATCGTTGTTCTGCTTTAGTTTCAAGGTAGTAAGCTTTTCAACACTCCTAGGGGCTTTGCTTCAGCACCCGTTTCTGTACCAGAACACTGCGTAGAACCAGGAAGCTCTGCTCCTGCGTGTATGCTGCGTGTCAACCTAGAAATTAGAGACTGATGGCACAAGGCTAGTTTTCCCATTATGAAAGCTCTGTTGATGCGGCCCCGAAGCTACCTGAAAAGCACTGTTGTTACCGTGCTTTTACTTACAGCCGGCATGGTTCATAGAAGAAAATGAGTTTTCTCGAAAGAAACCTTGTGCTTCCAGTTCCTAGTTGGAAGCTCACCCGGCTCTGCTCTATACCAAACGTGAAAGTCAATGTGAGCACTAGCCTCGAAGTAAGGCCCTGATTATCCTGGCAAAACGGGAGGCGTGCAGCAGCTCCATGAGGCCTTCATCGCTGTTCTGCTTTAGTTTCACGGTAGTAAGCTTTGCAACATTCCTAGGGACTTTGCTTAAGCAACCGTTTCGGTACCAGAACACTGCGTAGAGACAGTAAGCTCTGGTCCTGCGTGTATGCTGCGTGTCAACCTAGAAATTGGAGACTGATGGCATAAGGCTTCTTTTCCCATTATGAAAGCTCCGTTCATGCGGCCTCGAAGCTACCTGAAAAGCATTGTTGTTGCCGGGGTTTTCCTCACTGCCGGCATGGTTCTGAGAAGAAAATGAGTTTTCTCCTAAGAAACCTGGGGTTTCCAGTTCCTTGTTGGAAGCTCACCCTGCTCTGCGCTATACCTAAAGTGAAAGTCAACGTGAGCTCAAGCTTCAAAGTAAGGCCCTGATTATCCTTGCAAAACGAGAGGCGTGCAGCAGCTCCATGAGGCCTTCATCGTTGTTCTGCTTTAGTTTCAAGGTAGTAAGCTTTTCAACACACCTAGGGGCCTTGCTTCAGCACCCGTTTCTGTACCAGAACACTGCGTAGAACCAGGAAGCTCTGCTCCTGCGTGTATGCTGCGTGTCAACCTGGAAATTAGAGACTGATGGCACAAGGCTAGTTTTCCCATTATGAAAGCTCCGTTGATGCGGCCCCGAAGCTACCTGAAAAGCACTGTTGTTACCGTGCTTTTACTTACAGCCGGCATGGTTCATAGAAGAAAATGAGTTTTCTCGAAAGAAACCTTGTTCTTCCAGTTCCTAGTTGGAAGCTCACCCGGCTCTGCTCTATACCAAACGTGAAAGTCAATGTGAGCACTAGCCTCGAAGTAAGGCCCTGATTATCCTGGCAAAACGGGAGGCGTGCAGCAGCTCCATGAGGCCTTCATCGCTGTTCTGCTTTAGTTTCACGGTAGTAAGCTTTCCAACATTCCTAGGGACTTTGCTTAAGCAACCGTTTCGGTACCAGAACACTGCGTAGAGACAGTAAGCTCTGGTCCTGCGTGTATGCTGCGTGTCAACCTAGAAATTGGAGACTGATGGCATAAGGCTTCTTTTCCCATTATGAAAGCTCCGTTCATGCGGCCTCGAAGCTACCTGAAAAGCATTGTTGTGCCGGGGTTTTCCTCACTGCCGGCATGGTTCTGAGAAGAAAATGAGTTTTCTCCTAAGAAACCTGGGGTTTCCAGTTCCTTGTTGGAAGCTCACCCTGCTCTGCGCTATACCTAAAATGAAAGTCAACGTGAGCCCAAGCTTCGAAGTAAGGCCCTGATTATCCTTGCAAAACGAGAGGCGTGCAGCAGCTCCATGAGGCCTTCATCGCTGTTCTGCTTTAGTTTCAAGGTAGTAAGCTTTTCAACACTCCTAGTGGCCTTGCTTCAGCACCCGTTTCAGTACCAGAACACTGCGTAGAACCAGGAAGCTCTGCTCCTGCGTGTATGCTGCGTGTCAACCTAGAAATTAGAGACTGATGGCACAAGGCTAGTTTTCCCATTATGAAAGCTCCGTTGATGCGGCCCCGAAGCTACCTGAAAAGCACTGTTGTTACCGTGCTTTTACTTACAGCCGGCATGGTTCATAGAAGAAAATGAGTTTTCTCGAAAGAAACCTTGTTCTTCCAGTTCCTAGTTGGAAGCTCACCCTGCTCTGCTCTATACCAAACGTGAAAGTCAATGTGAGCACTAGCCTCGAAGTAAGGCCCTGATTATCCTGGCAAAACGGGAGGCGTGCAGCAGCTCCATGAGGCCTTCATCGCTGTTCTGCTTTAGTTTCACGGTAGTAAGCTTTCCAACATTCCTAGGGACTTTGCTTAAGCAACCGTTTCGGTACCAGAACACTGCGTAGAGACAGTAAGCTCTGGTCCTGCGTGTATGCTGCGTGTCAACCTAGAAATTGGAGACTGATGGCATAAGGCTTCTTTTCCCATTATGAAAGCTCCGTTCATGCGGCCTCGAAGCTACCTGAAAAGCATTGTTGTTGCCGGGGTTTTCCTCACTGCCGGCATGGTTCTGAGAAGAAAATGAGTTTTCTCCTAAAAACCTTGGGTTTCCAGTTCCTTGTTGGAAGCTCACCCTGCTCTGCGCTATACCTAAAGTGAAAGTCAACGTGAGCTCAAGCTTCAAAGTAAGGCCCTGATTATCCTTGCAAAACGAGAGGCGTGCAGCAGCTCCATGAGGCCTTCATCGTTGTTCTGCTTTAGTTTCAAGGTAGTAAGCTTTTCAACACTCCTAGGGGCCTTGCTTCAGCACCCGTTTCTGTACCAGAACACTGCGTAGAACCAGGAAGCTCTGCTCCTGCGTGTATGCTGCGTGTCAACCTAGAAATTAGAGACTGATGGCACAAGGCTAGTTTTCCCATTATGAAAGCTCCGTTGATGCGGCCCCGAAGCTACCTGAAAAGCACTGTTGTTACCGTGCTTTTACTTACAGCCGGCATGGTTCATAGAAGAAAATGAGTTTTCTCGAAAGAAACCTTGTGCTTCCAGTTCCTAGTTGGAAGCTCACCCGGCTCTGCTCTATACCAAACGTGAAAGTCAATGTGAGCACTAGCCTCGAAGTAAGGCCCTGATTATCCTGGCAAAACGGGAGGCGTGCAGCAGCTCCATGAGGCCTTCATCGCTGTTCTGCTTTAGTTTCACGGTAGTAAGCTTTCCAACATTCCTAGGGACTTTGCTTAAGCAACCGTTTCGGTACCAGAACACTGCGTAGAGACAGTAAGCTCTGGTCCTGCGTGTATGCTGCGTGTCAACCTAGAAATTGGAGACTGATGGCATAAGGCTTCTTTTCCCATTATGAAAGCTCCGTTCATGCGGCCTCGAAGCTACCTGAAAAGCATTGTTGTGCCGGGGTTTTCCTCACTGCCGGCATGGTTCTGAGAAGAAAATGAGTTTTCTCCTAAGAAACCTGGGGTTTCCAGTTCCTTGTTGGAAGCTCACCCTGCTCTGCGCTATACCTAAAGTGAAAGTCAACGTGAGCTCAAGCTTCAAAGTAAGGCCCTGATTATCCTTGCAAAACGAGAGGCGTGCAGCAGCTCCATGAGGCCTTCATCGTTGTTCTGCTTTAGTTTCAAGGTAGTAAGCTTTTCAACACTCCTAGGGGCCTTGCTTCAGCACCCGTTTCAGTACCAGAACACTGCGTAGAACCAGGAAGCTCTGCTCCTGCGTGTATGCTGCGTGTCAACCTAGAAATTAGAGACTGATGGCACAAGGCTAGTTTTCCCATTATGAAAGCTCCGTTGATGCGGCCCCGAAGCTACCTGAAAAGCACTGTTGTTACCGTGCTTTTACTTACAGCCGGCATGGTTCATAGAAGAAAATGAGTTTTCTCGAAAGAAACCTTGTGCTTCCAGTTCCTAGTTGGAAGCTCACCCGGCTCTGCTCTATACCAAACGTGAAAGTCAATGTGAGCACTAGCCTCGAAGTAAGGCCCTGATTATCCTGGCAAAACGGGAGGCGTGCAGCAGCTCCATGAGGCCTTCATCGCTGTTCTGCTTTAGTTTCACGGTAGTAAGCTTTCCAACATTCCTAGGGACTTTGCTTAAGCAACCGTTTCGGTACCAGAACACTGCGTAGAGACAGTAAGCTCTGGTCCTGCGTGTATGCTGCGTGTCAACCTAGAAATTGGAGACTGATGGCATAAGGCTTCTTTTCCCATTATGAAAGCTCCGTTCATGCGGCCTCGAAGCTACCTGAAAAGCATTGTTGTGCCGGGGTTTTCCTCACTGCCGGCATGGTTCTGAGAAGAAAATGAGTTTTCTCCTAAGAAACCTGGGGTTTCCAGTTCCTTGTTGGAAGCTCACCCTGCTCTGCGCTATACCTAAAATGAAAGTCAACGTGAGCCCAAGCTTCGAAGTAAGGCCCTGATTATCCTTGCAAAACGAGAGGCGTGCAGCAGCTCCATGAGGCCTTCATCGCTGTTCTGCTTTAGTTTCAAGGTAGTAAGCTTTTCAACACTCCTAGGGGCCTTGCTTCAGCACCCGTTTCAGTACCAGAACACTGCGTAGAACCAGGAAGCTCTGCTCCTGCGTGTATGCTGCGTGTCAACCTAGAAATTAGAGACTGATGGCACAAGGCTAGTTTTCCCATTATGAAAGCTCCGTTGATGCGGCCCCGAAGCTACCTGAAAAGCACTGTTGTTACCGTGCTTTTACTTACAGCCGGCATGGTTCATAGAAGAAAATGAGTTTTCTCGAAAGAAACCTTGTTCTTCCAGTTCCTAGTTGGAAGCTCACCCTGCTCTGCTCTATACCAAACGTGAAAGTCAATGTGAGCACTAGCCTCGAAGTAAGGCCCTGATTATCCTGGCAAAACGGGAGGCGTGCAGCAGCTCCATGAGGCCTTCATCGCTGTTCTGCTTTAGTTTCACGGTAGTAAGCTTTCCAACATTCCTAGGGACTTTGCTTAAGCAACCGTTTCGGTACCAGAACACTGCGTAGAGACAGTAAGCTCTGGTCCTGCGTGTATGCTGCGTGTCAACCTAGAAATTGGAGACTGATGGCATAAGGCTTCTTTTCCCATTATGAAAGCTCCGTTCATGCGGCCTCGAAGCTACCTGAAAAGCATTGTTGTTGCCGGGGTTTTCCTCACTGCCGGCATGGTTCTGAGAAGAAAATGAGTTTTCTCCTAAAAACCTTGGGTTTCCAGTTCCTTGTTGGAAGCTCACCCTGCTCTGCGCTATACCTAAAGTGAAAGTCAACGTGAGCTCAAGCTTCAAAGTAAGGCCCTGATTATCCTTGCAAAACGAGAGGCGTGCAGCAGCTCCATGAGGCCTTCATCGTTGTTCTGCTTTAGTTTCAAGGTAGTAAGCTTTTCAACACTCCTAGGGGCCTTGCTTCAGCACCCGTTTCTGTACCAGAACACTGCGTAGAACCAGGAAGCTCTGCTCCTGCGTGTATGCTGCGTGTCAACCTAGAAATTAGAGACTGATGGCACAAGGCTAGTTTTCCCATTATGAAAGCTCCGTTGATGCGGCCCCGAAGCTACCTGAAAAGCACTGTTGTTACCGTGCTTTTACTTACAGCCGGCATGGTTCATAGAAGAAAATGAGTTTTCTCGAAAGAAACCTTGTGCTTCCAGTTCCTAGTTGGAAGCTCACCCGGCTCTGCTCTATACCAAACGTGAAAGTCAATGTGAGCACTAGCCTCGAAGTAAGGCCCTGATTATCCTGGCAAAACGGGAGGCGTGCAGCAGCTCCATGAGGCCTTCATCGCTGTTCTGCTTTAGTTTCACGGTAGTAAGCTTTCCAACATTCCTAGGGACTTTGCTTAAGCAACCGTTTCGGTACCAGAACACTGCGTAGAGACAGTAAGCTCTGGTCCTGCGTGTATGCTGCGTGTCAACCTAGAAATTGGAGACTGATGGCATAAGGCTTCTTTTCCCATTATGAAAGCTCCGTTCATGCGGCCTCGAAGCTACCTGAAAAGCATTGTTGTGCCGGGGTTTTCCTCACTGCCGGCATGGTTCTGAGAAGAAAATGAGTTTTCTCCTAAGAAACCTGGGGTTTCCAGTTCCTTGTTGGAAGCTCACCCTGCTCTGCGCTATACCTAAAGTGAAAGTCAACGTGAGCTCAAGCTTCAAAGTAAGGCCCTGATTATCCTTGCAAAACGAGAGGCGTGCAGCAGCTCCATGAGGCCTTCATCGTTGTTCTGCTTTAGTTTCAAGGTAGTAAGCTTTTCAACACTCCTAGGGGCCTTGCTTCAGCACCCGTTTCAGTACCAGAACACTGCGTAGAACCAGGAAGCTCTGCTCCTGCGTGTATGCTGCGTGTCAACCTAGAAATTAGAGACTGATGGCACAAGGCTAGTTTTCCCATTATGAAAGCTCCGTTGATGCGGCCCCGAAGCTACCTGAAAAGCACTGTTGTTACCGTGCTTTTACTTACAGCCGGCATGGTTCATAGAAGAAAATGAGTTTTCTCGAAAGAAACCTTGTGCTTCCAGTTCCTAGTTGGAAGCTCACCCGGCTCTGCTCTATACCAAACGTGAAAGTCAATGTGAGCACTAGCCTCGAAGTAAGGCCCTGATTATCCTGGCAAAACGGGAGGCGTGCAGCAGCTCCATGAGGCCTTCATCGCTGTTCTGCTTTAGTTTCACGGTAGTAAGCTTTCCAACATTCCTAGGGACTTTGCTTAAGCAACCGTTTCGGTACCAGAACACTGCGTAGAGACAGTAAGCTCTGGTCCTGCGTGTATGCTGCGTGTCAACCTAGAAATTGGAGACTGATGGCATAAGGCTTCTTTTCCCATTATGAAAGCTCCGTTCATGCGGCCTCGAAGCTACCTGAAAAGCATTGTTGTGCCGGGGTTTTCCTCACTGCCGGCATGGTTCTGAGAAGAAAATGAGTTTTCTCCTAAGAAACCTGGGGTTTCCAGTTCCTTGTTGGAAGCTCACCCTGCTCTGCGCTATACCTAAAATGAAAGTCAACGTGAGCCCAAGCTTCGAAGTAAGGCCCTGATTATCCTTGCAAATCGAGAGGCGTGCAGCAGCTCCATGAGGCCTTCATCGCTGTTCTGCTTTAGTTTCAAGGTAGTAAGCTTTTCAACACTCCTAGGGGCCTTGCTTCAGCACCCGTTTCAGTCAGAACACTGCGTAGAACCAGGAAGCTCTGCTCCTGCGTGTATGCTGCGTGTCAACCTAGAAATTAGAGACTGATGGCACAAGGCTTGTTTTCCCATTTTGAAAGCTCCATTCATGCGGCCCCGAAGCTACCTGAAAAGCACTGTTGTTACCGTGCTTTTACTTACAGCCGGCATGGCACATAGAAGAAAATGAGTTTTCTCGAAAGAAACCTTGTGCTTCCAGTTCCTAGTTGAAAGCTCACCCTGCTCTGCTCTATACCTAAAGTGAAAGTCAACGTGAGCCCAAGCTTCGAAGTAAGGCCCTGATTATCCTTGCAAAACGAGAGGCGTGCAGCAGCTCCATGAGGCCTTCATCGTTGTTCTGCTTTAGTTTCAAGGTAGTAAGCTTTTCAACACTCCTAGGGGCCTTGCTTCAGCACCCGTTTCAGTACCAGAACACTGCGTAGAACCCGGAAGCTCTGCTCCTGCGTGTATGCTGCGTGTCAACCTAGAAATTAGAGACTGATGGCACAAGGCTAGTTTTCCCATTATGAAAGCTCCGTTGATGCGGCCCCGAAGCTACCTGAAAAGCACTGTTGTTACCGTACTTTGACTTACAGCCGGCATGGTTCATAGAAGAAAATGAGTTTTCTCGAAGGAAACCTTGTTCTTCCAGTTCCTAGTTGGAAGCTCACCCTGCTCTGCTCTATACCAAACGTGAAAGTCAATGTGAGCACTAGCCTCGAAGTAAGGCCCTGATTATCCTGGCAAAACGGGAGGCGTGCAGCAGCTCCATGAGGCCTTCATCGCTGTTCTGCTTTAGTTTCACGGTAGTAAGCTTTCCAACATTCCTAGGGACTTTGCTTAAGCAACCGTTTCGGTACCAGAACACTGCGTAGAGACAGTAAGCTCTGGTCCTGCGTGTATGCTGCGTGTCAACCTAGAAATTGGAGACTGATGGCATAAGGCTTCTTTTCCCATTATGAAAGCTCCGTTCATGCGGCCTCGAAGCTACCTGAAAAGCATTGTTGTTGCCGGGGTTTTCCTCACTGCCGGCATGGTTCTGAGAAGAAAATGAGTTTTCTCCTAAAAACCTTGGGTTTCCAGTTCCTTGTTGGAAGCTCACCCTGCTCTGCGCTATACCTAAAGTGAAAGTCAACGTGAGCTCAAGCTTCAAAGTAAGGCCCTGATTATCCTTGCAAAACGAGAGGCGTGCAGCAGCTCCATGAGGCCTTCATCGTTGTTCTGCTTTAGTTTCAAGGTAGTAAGCTTTTCAACACTCCTAGGGGCCTTGCTTCAGCACCCGTTTCTGTACCAGAACACTGCGTAGAACCAGGAAGCTCTGCTCCTGCGTGTATGCTGCGTGTCAACCTAGAAATTAGAGACTGATGGCACAAGGCTAGTTTTCCCATTATGAAAGCTCCGTTGATGCGGCCCCGAAGCTACCTGAAAAGCACTGTTGTTACCGTGCTTTTACTTACAGCCGGCATGGTTCATAGAAGAAAATGAGTTTTCTCGAAAGAAACCTTGTGCTTCCAGTTCCTAGTTGGAAGCTCACCCGGCTCTGCTCTATACCAAACGTGAAAGTCAATGTGAGCACTAGCCTCGAAGTAAGGCCCTGATTATCCTGGCAAAACGGGAGGCGTGCAGCAGCTCCATGAGGCCTTCATCGCTGTTCTGCTTTAGTTTCACGGTAGTAAGCTTTCCAACATTCCTAGGGACTTTGCTTAAGCAACCGTTTCGGTACCAGAACACTGCGTAGAGACAGTAAGCTCTGGTCCTGCGTGTATGCTGGGTGTCAACCTAGAAATTGGAGACTGATGGCATAAGGCTTCTTTTCCCATTATGAAAGCTCCGTTCATGCGGCCTCGAAGCTACCTGAAAAGCATTGTTGTGCCGGGGTTTTCTTCACTGCCGGCATGGTTCTGAGAAGAAAATGAGTTTTCTCCTAAGAAACCTGGGGTTTCCAGTTCCTTGTTGGAAGCTCACCCTGCTCTGCGCTATACCTAAAGTGAAAGTCAACGTGAGCTCAAGCTTCAAAGTAAGGCCCTGATTATCCTTGCAAAACGAGAGGCGTGCAGCAGCTCCATGAGGCCTTCATCGTTGTTCTGCTTTAGTTTCAAGGTAGTAAGCTTTTCAACACTCCTAGGGGTCTTGCTTCAGCACCCGTTTCAGTACCAGAACACTGCGTAGAACCAGGAAGCTCTGCTCCTGCGTGTATGCTGCGTGTCAACCTAGAAATTAGAGACTGATGGCACAAGG
Organism: Eubalaena glacialis; assembly: GCF_028564815.1. NCBI lineage: Eukaryota > Metazoa > Chordata > Mammalia > Artiodactyla > Balaenidae > Eubalaena > Eubalaena glacialis. The sequence goes on along the minus strand of NC_083721.1, from coordinate 138,732,142 downwards.
CTAGTTTTCCCATTATGAAAGCTCCGTTGATGCGGCCCCGAAGCTACCTGAAAAGCACTGTTGTTACCGTGCTTTTACTTACAGCCGGCATGGTTCATAGAAGAAAATGAGTTTTCTCGAAAGAAACCTTGTGCTTCCAGTTCCTAGTTGGAAGCTCACCCTGCTCTGCTCTATACCAAACGTGAAAGTCAATGTGAGCACTAGCCTCGAAGTAAGGCCCGGATTATCCTGGCAAAACGGGAGGCGTGCAGCAGCTCCATGAGGCCTTCATCGCTGTTCTGCTTTAGTTTCACGGTAGTAAGCTTTCCAATATTCCTAGGGACTTTGCTTAAGCAACCGTTTCGGTACCAGAACACTGCGTAGAGACAGTAAGCTCTGGTCCTGCGTGTATGCTGCGTGTCAACCTAGAAATTGGAGACTGATGGCATAAGGCTTCTTTTCCCATTATGAAAGCTCCGTTCATGCGGCCTCGAAGCTACCTGAAAAGCATTGTTGTTGCCGGGGTTTTCCTCACTGCCGGCATGGTTCTGAGAAGAAAATGAGTTTTCTCCTAAGAAACCTGGGGTTTCCAGTTCCTTGTTGGAAGCTCACCCTGCTCTGCGCTATACCTAAAATGAAAGTCAACGTGAGCCCAAGCTTCGAAGTAAGGCCCTGATTATCCTTGCAAAACGAGAGGCGTGCAGCAGCTCCATGAGGCCTTCATCGCTGTTCTGCTTTAGTTTCAAGGTAGTAAGCTTTTCAACACTCCTAGGGGCCTTGCTTCAGCACCCGTTTCAGTCAGAACACTGCGTAGAACCAGGAAGCTCTGCTCCTGCGTGTATGCTGCGTGTCAACCTAGAAATTAGAGACTGATGGCACAAGGCTTGTTTTCCCATTTTGAAAGCTCCATTCATGCGGCCCCGAAGCTACCTGAAAAGCACTGTTGTTACCGTGCTTTTACTTACAGCCGGCATGGCACATAGAAGAAAATGAGTTTTCTCGAAAGAAACCTTGCGCTTCCAGTTCCTAGTTGAAAGCTCACCCTGCTCTGCTCATACCTAAAGTGAAAGTCAACGTGAGCCCAAGCTTCGAAGTAAGGCCCTGATTATCCTTGCAAAACGAGAGGCGTGCAGCAGCTCCATGAGGCCTTCATCGTTGTTCTGCTTTAGTTTCAAGGTAGTAAGCTTTTCAACACTCCTAGGGGCCTTGCTTCAGCACCCGTTTCAGTACCAGAACACTGCGTAGAACCCGGAAGCTCTGCTCCTGCGTGTATGCTGCGTGTCAACCTAGAAATTAGAGACTGATGGCACAAGGCTAGTTTTCCCATTATGAAAGCTCCGTTGATGCGGCCCCGAAGCTACCTGAAAAGCACTGTTGTTACCGTGCTTTTACTTACAGCCGGCATGGTTCATAGAAGAAAATGAGTTTTCTCGAAGGAAACCTTGTTCTTCCAGTTCCTAGTTGGAAGCTCACCCTGCTCTGCTCTATACCAAACGTGAAAGTCAATGTGAGCACTAGCCTCGAAGTAAGGCCCTGATTATCCTGGCAAAACGGGAGGCGTGCAGCAGCTCCATGAGGCCTTCATCGCTGTTCTGCTTTAGTTTCACGGTAGTAAGCTTTCCAACATTCCTAGGGACTTTGCTTAAGCAACCGTTTCGGTACCAGAACACTGCGTAGAGACAGTAAGCTCTGGTCCTGCGTGTATGCTGCGTGTCAACCTAGAAATTGGAGACTGATGGCATAAGGCTTCTTTTCCCATTATGAAAGCTCCGTTCATGCGGCCTCGAAGCTACCTGAAAAGCATTGTTGTTGCCGGGGTTTTCCTCACTGCCGGCATGGTTCTGAGAAGAAAATGAGTTTTCTCCTGAGAAACCTTGGGGTTCCAGTTCCTTGTTGGAAGCTCACCCTGCTCTGCGCTATACCTAAAGTGAAAGTCAACGTGAGCCCAAGCTTCGAAGTAAGGCCCTGATTATCCTTGCAAAACGAGAGGCGTGCAGCAGCTCCATGAGGCCTTCATCGTTGTTCTGCTTTAGTTTCAAGGTAGTAAGCTTTTCAACACTCCTAGGGGCCTTGCTTCCGCACCCGTTTCTGTACCAGAACACTGCGTAGAACCAGGAAGCTCTGCTCCTGCGTGTATGCTGCGTGTCAACCTAGAAATTAGAGACTGATGGCACAAGGCTAGTTTTCCCATTATGAAAGCTCCGTTGATGCGGCCCCGAATCTACCTGAAAAGCACTGTTGTTACCGTGCTTTTACTTACAGCCGGCATGGTTCATAGAAGAAAATGAGTTTTCTCGAAAGAAACCTTGTGCTTCCAGTTCCTAGTTGGAAGCTCACCCTGCTCTGCTCTATACCAAACGTGAAAGTCAATGTGAGCACTAGCCTCGAAGTAAGGCCCGGATTATCCTGGCAAAACGGGAGGCGTGCAGCAGCTCCATGAGGCCTTCATCGCTGTTCTGCTTTAGTTTCACGGTAGTAAGCTTTCCAACATTCCTAGGGACTTTGCTTAAGCAACCGTTTCGGTACCAGAACACTGCGTAGAGACAGTAAGCTCTGGTCCTGCGTGTATGCTGCGTGTCAACCTAGAAATTGGAGACTGATGGCATAAGGCTTCTTTTCCCATTATGAAAGCTCCGTTCATGCGGCCTCGAAGCTACCTGAAAAGCATTGTTGTTGCCGGGGTTTTCCTCACTGCCGGCATGGTTCTGAGAAGAAAATGAGTTTTCTCCTGAGAAACCTTGGGTTTCCAGTTCCTTGTTGGAAGCTCACCCTGCTCTGCGCTATACCTAAAGTGAAAGTCAACGTGAGCCCAAGCTTCGAAGTAAGGCCCTGATTATCCTTGCAAAACGAGAGGCGTGCAGCAGCTCCATGAGGCCTTCATCGTTGTTCTGCTTTAGTTTCAAGGTAGTAAGCTTTTCAACACTCCTAGGGGCCTTGCTTCAGCACCCGTTTCAGTACCAGAACACTGCGTAGAACCAGGAAGCTCTGCTCCTGCGTGTATGCTGCGTGTCAAGCTAGAAATTAGAGACTGATGGCACAAGGCTAGTTTTCCCATTATGAAAGCTCCGTTGATGCGGCCCCGAAGCTACCTGAAAAGCACTGTTGTTACCGTGCTTTTACTTACAGCCGGCATGGTTCATAGAAGAAAATGAGTTTTCTCGAAAGAAACCTTGTGCTTCCAGTTCCTAGTTGGAAGCTCACCCGGCTCTGCTCTATACCAAACGTGAAAGTCAATGTGAGCACTAGCCTCGAAGTAAGGCCCTGATTATCCTGGCAAAACGGGAGGCGTGCAGCAGCTCCATGAGGCCTTCATCGCTGTTCTGCTTTAGTTTCACGGTAGTAAGCTTTCCAACATTCCTAGGGACATTGCTTAAGCAACCGTTTCGGTACCAGAACACTGCGTAGAGACAGTAAGCTCTGGTCCTGCGTGTATGCTGCGTGTCAACCTAGAAATTGGAGACTGATGGCATAAGGCTTCTTTTCCCATTATGAAAGCTCCGTTCATGCGGCCTCGAAGCTACCTGAAAAACATTGTTGTTGCCGGGGTTTTCCTCACTGCCGGCATGGTTCTGAGAAGAAAATGAGTTTTCTCCTGAGAAACCTTGGGGTTCCAGTTCCTTGTTGGAAGCTCACCCTGCTCTGCGCTATACCTAAAGTGAAAGTCAACGTGAGCCCAAGCTTCGAAGTAAGGCCCTGATTATCCTTGCAAAACGAGAGGCGTGCAGCAGCTCCATGAGGCCTTCATCGTTGTTCTGCTTTAGTTTCAAGGTAGTAAGCTTTTCAACACTCCTAGGGGCCTTGCTTCCGCACCCGTTTCTGTACCAGAACACTGCGTAGAACCAGGAAGCTCTGCTCCTGCGTGTATGCTGCGTGTCAACCTAGAAATTAGAGACTGATGGCACAAGGCTAGTTTTCCCATTATGAAAGCTCCGTTGATGCGGCCCCGAAGCTACCTGAAAAGCACTGTTGTTACCGTGCTTTTACTTACAGCCGGCATGGTTCATAGAAGAAAATGAGTTTTCTCGAAAGAAACCTTGTGCTTCCAGTTCCTAGTTGGAAGCTCACCCGGCTCTGCTCTATACCAAACGTGAAAGTCAATGTGAGCACTAGCCTCGAAGTAAGGCCCGGATTATCCTGGCAAAACGGGAGGCGTGCAGCAGCTCCATGAGGCCTTCATCGCTGTTCTGCTTTAGTTTCACGGTAGTAAGCTTTCCAACATTCCTAGGGACTTTGCTTAAGCAACCGTTTCGGTACCAGAACACTGCGTAGAGACAGTAAGCTCTGGTCCTGCGTGTATGCTGCGTGTCAACCTAGAAATTGGAGACTGATGGCATAAGGCTTCTTTTCCCATTATGAAAGCTCCGTTCATGCGGCCTCGAAGCTACCTGAAAAGCATTGTTGTTGCCGGAGTTTTCCTCACTGCCGGCATGGTTCTGAGAAGAAAATGAGTTTTCTCCTGAGAAACCTTGGGTTTCCAGTTCCTTGTTGGAAGCTCACCCTGCTCTGCGCTATACCTAAAGTGAAAGTCAACGTGAGCCCAAGCTTCGAAGTAAGGCCCTGATTATCCTTGCAAAACGAGAGGCGTGCAGCAGCTCCATGAGGCCTTCATCGTTGTTCTGCTTTAGTTTCAAGGTAGTAAGCTTTTCTACACTCCTAGGGGCCTTGCTTCAGCACCCGTTTCAGTACCAGAACACTGCGTAGAACCAGGAAGCTCTGCTCCTGCGTGTATGCTGCGTGTCAACCTAGAAATTAGAGACTGATGGCACAAGGCTAGTTTTCCCATTATGAAAGCTCCGTTGATGCGGCCCCGAAGCTACCTGAAAAGCACTGTTGTTACCGTGCTTTTACTTACAGCCGGCATGGTTCATAGAAGAAAATGAGTTTTCTCGAAAGAAACCTTGTGCTTCCAGTTCCTAGTTGGAAGCTCACCCGGCTCTGCTCTATACCAAACGTGAAAGTCAATGTGAGCACTAGCCTCGAAGTAAGGCCCTGATTATCCTGGCAAAACGGGAGGCGTGCAGCAGCTCCATGAGGCCTTCATCGCTGTTCTGCTTTAGTTTCACGGTAGTAAGCTTTCCAACATTCCTAGGGACATTGCTTAAGCAACCGTTTCGGTACCAGAACACTGCGTAGAGACAGTAAGCTCTGGTCCTGCGTGTATGCTGCGTGTCAACCTAGAAATTGGAGACTGATGGCATAAGGCTTCTTTTCCCATTATGAAAGCTCCGTTCATGCGGCCTCGAAGCTACCTGAAAAGCATTGTTGTTGCCGGGGTTTTCCTCACTGCCGGCATGGTTCTGAGAAGAAAATGAGTTTTCTCCTGAGAAACCTTGGGTTTCCAGTTCCTTGTTGGAAGCTCACCCTGCTCTGCGCTATACCTAAAGTGAAAGTCAACGTGAGCCCAAGCTTCGAAGTAAGGCCCTGATTATCCTTGCAAAACGAGAGGCGTGCAGCAGCTCCATGAGGCCTTCATCGTTGTTCTGCTTTAGTTTCAAGGTAGTAAGCTTTTCAACACTCCTAGGGGCCTTGCTTCCGCACCCGTTTCTGTACCAGAACACTGCGTAGAACCAGGAAGCTCTGCTCCTGCGTGTATGCTGCGTGTCAACCTAGAAATTAGAGACTGATGGCACAAGGCTAGTTTTCCCATTATGAAAGCTCCGTTGATGCGGCCCCGAAGCTACCTGAAAAGCACTGTTGTTACCGTGCTTTTACTTACAGCCGGCATGGTTCATAGAAGAAAATGAGTTTTCTCGAAAGAAACCTTGTGCTTCCAGTTCCTAGTTGGAAGCTCACCCTGCTCTGCTCTATACCAAACGTGAAAGTCAATGTGAGCACTAGCCTCGAAGTAAGGCCCGGATTATCCTGGCAAAACGGGAGGCGTGCAGCAGCTCCATGAGGCCTTCATCGCTGTTCTGCTTTAGTTTCACGGTAGTAAGCTTTCCAACATTCCTAGGGACTTTGCTTAAGCAACCGTTTCGGTACCAGAACACTGCGTAGAGACAGTAAGCTCTGGTCCTGCGTGTATGCTGCGTGTCAACCTAGAAATTGGAGACTGATGGCATAAGGCTTCTTTTCCCATTATGAAAGCTCCGTTCATGCGGCCTCGAAGCTACCTGAAAAGCATTGTTGTTGCCGGGGTTTTCCTCACTGCCGGCATGGTTCTGAGAAGAAAATGAGTTTTCTCCTAAAAACCTTGGGTTTCCAGTTCCTTGTTGGAAGCTCACCCTGCTCTGCGCTATACCTAAAGTGAAAGTCAACGTGAGCTCAAGCTTCAAAGTAAGGCCCTGATTATCCTTGCAAAACGAGAGGCGTGCAGCAGCTCCATGAGGCCTTCATCGTTGTTCTGCTTTAGTTTCAAGGTAGTAAGCTTTTCAACACTCCTAGGGGCCTTGCTTCAGCACCCGTTTCAGTACCAGAACACTGCGTAGAACCAGGAAGCTCTGCTCCTGCGTGTATGCTGCGTGTCAACCTAGAAATTAGAGACTGATGGCACAAGGCTAGTTTTCCCATTATGAAAGCTCCGTTGATGCGGCCCCGAAGCTACCTGAAAAGCACTGTTGTTACCGTGCTTTTACTTACAGCCGGCATGGTTCATAGAAGAAAATGAGTTTTCTCGAAAGAAACCTTGTGCTTCCAGTTCCTAGTTGGAAGCTCACCCTGCTCTGCTCTATACCAAACGTGAAAGTCAATGTGAGCACTAGCCTCGAAGTAAGGCCCGGATTATCCTGGCAAAACGGGAGGCGTGCAGCAGCTCCATGAGGCCTTCATCGCTGTTCTGCTTTAGTTTCACGGTAGTAAGCTTTCCAACATTCCTAGGGACTTTGCTTAAGCAACCGTTTCGGTACCAGAACACTGCGTAGAGACAGTAAGCTCTGGTCCTGCGTGTATGCTGCGTGTCAACCTAGAAATTGGAGACTGATGGCATAAGGCTTCTTTTCCCATTATGAAAGCTCCGTTCATGCGGCCTCGAAGCTACCTGAAAAGCATTGTTGTTGCCGGAGTTTTCCTCACTGCCGGCATGGTTCTGAGAAGAAAATGAGTTTTCTCCTGAGAAACCTTGGGTTTCCAGTTCCTTGTTGGAAGCTCACCCTGCTCTGCGCTATACCTAAAGTGAAAGTCAACGTGAGCCCAAGCTTCGAAGTAAGGCCCTGATTATCCTTGCAAAACGAGAGGCGTGCAGCAGCTCCATGAGGCCTTCATCGTTGTTCTGCTTTAGTTTCAAGGTAGTAAGCTTTTCAACACTCCTAGGGGCCTTGCTTCAGCACCCGTTTCAGTACCAGAACACTGCGTAGAACCAGGAAGCTCTGCTCCTGCGTGTATGCTGCGTGTCAACCTAGAAATTAGAGACTGATGGCACAAGGCTAGTTTTCCCATTATGAAAGCTCCGTTGATGCGGCCCCGAAGCTACCTGAAAAGCACTGTTGTTACCGTGCTTTTACTTACAGCCGGCATGGTTCATAGAAGAAAATGAGTTTTCTCGAAAGAAACCTTGTGCTTCCAGTTCCTAGTTGGAAGCTCACCCGGCTCTGCTCTATACCAAACGTGAAAGTCAATGTGAGCACTAGCCTCGAAGTAAGGCCCTGATTATCCTGGCAAAACGGGAGGCGTGCAGCAGCTCCATGAGGCCTTCATCGCTGTTCTGCTTTAGTTTCACGGTAGTAAGCTTTCCAACATTCCTAGGGACATTGCTTAAGCAACCGTTTCGGTACCAGAACACTGCGTAGAGACAGTAAGCTCTGGTCCTGCGTGTATGCTGCGTGTCAACCTAGAAATTGGAGACTGATGGCATAAGGCTTCTTTTCCCATTATGAAAGCTCCGTTCATGCGGCCTCGAAGCTACCTGAAAAGCATTGTTGTTGCCGGGGTTTTCCTCACTGCCGGCATGGTTCTGAGAAGAAAATGAGTTTTCTCCTGAGAAACCTTGGGTTTCCAGTTCCTTGTTGGAAGCTCACCCTGCTCTGCGCTATACCTAAAGTGAAAGTCAACGTGAGCCCAAGCTTCGAAGTAAGGCCCTGATTATCCTTGCAAAACGAGAGGCGTGCAGCAGCTCCATGAGGCCTTCATCGTTGTTCTGCTTTAGTTTCAAGGTAGTAAGCTTTTCAACACTCCTAGGGGCCTTGCTTCAGCACCCGTTTCAGTACCAGAACACTGCGTAGAACCAGGAAGCTCTGCTCCTGCGTGTATGCTGCGTGTCAACCTAGAAATTAGAGACTGATGGCACAAGGCTAGTTTTCCCATTATGAAAGCTCCGTTGATGCGGCCCCGAAGCTACCTGAAAAGCACTGTTGTTACCGTGCTTTTACTTACAGCCGGCATGGTTCATAGAAGAAAATGAGTTTTCTCGAAAGAAACCTTGTGCTTCCAGTTCCTAGTTGGAAGCTCACCCGGCTCTGCTCTATACCAAACGTGAAAGTCAATGTGAGCACTAGCCTCGAAGTAAGGCCCTGATTATCCTGGCAAAACGGGAGGCGTGCAGCAGCTCCATGAGGCCTTCATCGCTGTTCTGCTTTAGTTTCACGGTAGTAAGCTTTCCAACATTCCTAGGGACATTGCTTAAGCAACCGTTTCGGTACCAGAACACTGCGTAGAGACAGTAAGCTCTGGTCCTGCGTGTATGCTGCGTGTCAACCTAGAAATTGGAGACTGATGGCATAAGGCTTCTTTTCCCATTATGAAAGCTCCGTTCATGCGGCCTCGAAGCTACCTGAAAAACATTGTTGTTGCCGGGGTTTTCCTCACTGCCGGCATGGTTCTGAGAAGAAAATGAGTTTTCTCCTGAGAAACCTTGGGGTTCCAGTTCCTTGTTGGAAGCTCACCCTGCTCTGCGCTATACCTAAAGTGAAAGTCAACGTGAGCCCAAGCTTCGAAGTAAGGCCCTGATTATCCTTGCAAAACGAGAGGCGTGCAGCAGCTCCATGAGGCCTTCATCGTTGTTCTGCTTTAGTTTCAAGGTAGTAAGCTTTTCAACACTCCTAGGGGCCTTGCTTCCGCACCCGTTTCTGTACCAGAACACTGCGTAGAACCAGGAAGCTCTGCTCCTGCGTGTATGCTGCGTGTCAACCTAGAAATTAGAGACTGATGGCACAAGGCTAGTTTTCCCATTATGAAAGCTCCGTTGATGCGGCCCCGAAGCTACCTGAAAAGCACTGTTGTTACCGTGCTTTTACTTACAGCCGGCATGGTTCATAGAAGAAAATGAGTTTTCTCGAAAGAAACCTTGTGCTTCCAGTTCCTAGTTGGAAGCTCACCCTGCTCTGCTCTATACCAAACGTGAAAGTCAATGTGAGCACTAGCCTCGAAGTAAGGCCCGGATTATCCTGGCAAAACGGGAGGCGTGCAGCAGCTCCATGAGGCCTTCATCGCTGTTCTGCTTTAGTTTCACGGTAGTAAGCTTTCCAACATTCCTAGGGACTTTGCTTAAGCAACCGTTTCGGTACCAGAACACTGCGTAGAGACAGTAAGCTCTGGTCCTGCGTGTATGCTGCGTGTCAACCTAGAAATTGGAGACTGATGGCATAAGGCTTCTTTTCCCATTATGAAAGCTCCGTTCATGCGGCCTCGAAGCTACCTGAAAAGCATTGTTGTTGCCGGGGTTTTCCTCACTGCCGGCATGGTTCTGAGAAGAAAATGAGTTTTCTCCTGAGAAACCTTGGGTTTCCAGTTCCTTGTTGGAAGCTCACCCTGCTCTGCGCTATACCTAAAGTGAAAGTCAACGTGAGCCCAAGCTTCGAAGTAAGGCCCTGATTATCCTTGCAAAACGAGAGGCGTGCAGCAGCTCCATGAGGCCTTCATCGTTGTTCTGCTTTAGTTTCAAGGTAGTAAGCTTTTCAACACTCCTAGGGGCCTTGCTTCAGCACCCGTTTCAGTACCAGAACACTGCGTAGAACCAGGAAGCTCTGCTCCTGCGTGTATGCTGCGTGTCAACCTAGAAATTAGAGACTGATGGCACAAGGCTAGTTTTCCCATTATGAAAGCTCCGTTGATGCGGCCCCGAAGCTACCTGAAAAGCACTGTTGTTACCGTGCTTTTACTTACAGCCGGCATGGTTCATAGAAGAAAATGAGTTTTCTCGAAAGAAACCTTGTGCTTCCAGTTCCTAGTTGGAAGCTCACCCGGCTCTGCTCTATACCAAACGTGAAAGTCAATGTGAGCACTAGCCTCGAAGTAAGGCCCTGATTATCCTGGCAAAACGGGAGGCGTGCAGCAGCTCCATGAGGCCTTCATCGCTGTTCTGCTTTAGTTTCACGGTAGTAAGCTTTCCAACATTCCTAGGGACATTGCTTAAGCAACCGTTTCGGTACCAGAACACTGCGTAGAGACAGTAAGCTCTGGTCCTGCGTGTATGCTGCGTGTCAACCTAGAAATTGGAGACTGATGGCATAAGGCTTCTTTTCCCATTATGAAAGCTCCGTTCATGCGGCCTCGAAGCTACCTGAAAAGCATTGTTGTTGCCGGGGTTTTCCTCACTGCCGGCATGGTTCTGAGAAGAAAATGAGTTTTCTCCTGAGAAACCTTGGGTTTCCAGTTCCTTGTTGGAAGCTCACCCTGCTCTGCGCTATACCTAAAGTGAAAGTCAACGTGAGCCCAAGCTTCGAAGTAAGGCCCTGATTATCCTTGCAAAACGAGAGGCGTGCAGCAGCTCCATGAGGCCTTCATCGTTGTTCTGCTTTAGTTTCAAGGTAGTAAGCTTTTCAACACTCCTAGGGGCCTTGCTTCCGCACCCGTTTCTGTACCAGAACACTGCGTAGAACCAGGAAGCTCTGCTCCTGCGTGTATGCTGCGTGTCAACCTAGAAATTAGAGACTGATGGCACAAGGCTAGTTTTCCCATTATGAAAGCTCCGTTGATGCGGCCCCGAAGCTACCTGAAAAGCACTGTTGTTACCGTGCTTTTACTTACAGCCGGCATGGTTCATAGAAGAAAATGAGTTTTCTCGAAAGAAACCTTGTGCTTCCAGTTCCTAGTTGGAAGCTCACCCTGCTCTGCTCTATACCAAACGTGAAAGTCAATGTGAGCACTAGCCTCGAAGTAAGGCCCGGATTATCCTGGCAAAACGGGAGGCGTGCAGCAGCTCCATGAGGCCTTCATCGCTGTTCTGCTTTAGTTTCACGGTAGTAAGCTTTCCAACATTCCTAGGGACTTTGCTTAAGCAACCGTTTCGGTACCAGAACACTGCGTAGAGACAGTAAGCTCTGGTCCTGCGTGTATGCTGCGTGTCAACCTAGAAATTGGAGACTGATGGCATAAGGCTTCTTTTCCCATTATGAAAGCTCCGTTCATGCGGCCTCGAAGCTACCTGAAAAGCATTGTTGTTGCCGGGGTTTTCCTCACTGCCGGCATGGTTCTGAGAAGAAAATGAGTTTTCTCCTAAAAACCTTGGGTTTCCAGTTCCTTGTTGGAAGCTCACCCTGCTCTGCGCTATACCTAAAGTGAAAGTCAACGTGAGCTCAAGCTTCAAAGTAAGGCCCTGATTATCCTTGCAAAACGAGAGGCGTGCAGCAGCTCCATGAGGCCTTCATCGTTGTTCTGCTTTAGTTTCAAGGTAGTAAGCTTTTCAACACTCCTAGGGGCCTTGCTTCAGCACCCGTTTCAGTACCAGAACACTGCGTAGAACCAGGAAGCTCTGCTCCTGCGTGTATGCTGCGTGTCAACCTAGAAATTAGAGACTGATGGCACAAGGCTAGTTTTCCCATTATGAAAGCTCCGTTGATGCGGCCCCGAAGCTACCTGAAAAGCACTGTTGTTACCGTGCTTTTACTTACAGCCGGCATGGTTCATAGAAGAAAATGAGTTTTCTCGAAAGAAACCTTGTGCTTCCAGTTCCTAGTTGGAAGCTCACCCGGCTCTGCTCTATACCAAACGTGAAAGTCAATGTGAGCACTAGCCTCGAAGTAAGGCCCTGATTATCCTGGCAAAACGGGAGGCGTGCAGCAGCTCCATGAGGCCTTCATCGCTGTTCTGCTTTAGTTTCACGGTAGTAAGCTTTCCAACATTCCTAGGGACTTTGCTTAAGCAACCGTTTCGGTACCAGAACACTGCGTAGAGACAGTAAGCTCTGGTCCTGCGTGTATGCTGCGTGTCAACCTAGAAATTGGAGACTGATGGCATAAGGCTTCTTTTCCCATTATGAAAGCTCCGTTCATGCGGCCTCGAAGCTACCTGAAAAGCATTGTTGTGCCGGGGTTTTCCTCACTGCCGGCATGGTTCTGAGAAGAAAATGAGTTTTCTCCTAAGAAACCTGGGGTTTCCAGTTCCTTGTTGGAAGCTCACCCTGCTCTGCGCTATACCTAAAGTGAAAGTCAACGTGAGCTCAAGCTTCAAAGTAAGGCCCTGATTATCCTTGCAAAACGAGAGGCGTGCAGCAGCTCCATGAGGCCTTCATCGTTGTTCTGCTTTAGTTTCAAGGTAGTAAGCTTTTCAACACTCCTAGGGGCCTTGCTTCAGCACCCGTTTCTGTACCAGAACACTGCGTAGAACCAGGAAGCTCTGCTCCTGCGTGTATGCTGCGTGTCAACCTAGAAATTAGAGACTGATGGCACAAGGCTAGTTTTCCCATTATGAAAGCTCCGTTGATGCGGCCCCGAAGCTACCTGAAAAGCACTGTTGTTACCGTGCTTTTACTTACAGCCGGCATGGTTCATAGAAGAAAATGAGTTTTCTCGAAAGAAACCTTGTGCTTCCAGTTCCTAGTTGGAAGCTCACCCGGCTCTGCTCTATACCAAACGTGAAAGTCAATGTGAGCACTAGCCTCGAAGTAAGGCCCTGATTATCCTGGCAAAACGGGAGGCGTGCAGCAGCTCCATGAGGCCTTCATCGCTGTTCTGCTTTAGTTTCACGGTAGTAAGCTTTCCAACATTCCTAGGGACTTTGCTTAAGCAACCGTTTCGGTACCAGAACACTGCGTAGAGACAGTAAGCTCTGGTCCTGCGTGTATGCTGCGTGTCAACCTAGAAATTGGAGACTGATGGCATAAGGCTTCTTTTCCCATTATGAAAGCTCCGTTCATGCGGCCTCGAAGCTACCTGAAAAGCATTGTTGTGCCGGGGTTTTCCTCACTGCCGGCATGGTTCTGAGAAGAAAATGAGTTTTCTCCTAAGAAACCTGGGGTTTCCAGTTCCTTGTTGGAAGCTCACCCTGCTCTGCGCTATACCTAAAATGAAAGTCAACGTGAGCCCAAGCTTCGAAGTAAGGCCCTGATTATCCTTGCAAAACGAGAGGCGTGCAGCAGCTCCATGAGGCCTTCATCGCTGTTCTGCTTTAGTTTCAAGGTAGTAAGCTTTTCAACACTCCTAGGGGCCTTGCTTCCGCACCCGTTTCTGTACCAGAACACTGCGTAGAGCCAGGAAGCTCTGCTCCTGCGTGTATGCTGCGTGTCAACCTAGAAATTAGAGACTGATGGCATAAGGCTTCTTTTCCCATTATGAAAGCTCCGTTGATGCGGCCCCGAAGCTACCTGAAAAGCACTGTTGTTACCGTGCTTTTACTTACAGCCGGCATGGCACATAGAAGAAAATGAGTTTTCTCCTAAAAACCTTGGGTTTCCAGTTCCTTGTTGGAAGCTCACCGTGCTCTGCGCTATACCTAAAGTGAAAGTCAACGTGAGCCCAAGCTTCGAAGTAAGGCCCTGATTATCCTTGCAAAACGAGAGGCGTGCAGCAGCTCCATGAGGCCTTCATCATTGTTCTGCTTTAGTTTCAAGGTAGTAAGCTTTTCAACACTCCTAGGGGCCTTGCTTCAGCACCCGTTTCTGTACCAGAACACTGCGTAGAACCAGGAAGCTCTGCTCCTGCGTGTATGCTGCGTGTCAACCTAGAAATTAGAGACTGATGGCACAAGGCTAGTTTTCCCATTATGAAAGCTCCGTTGATGCGGCCCCGAAGCTACCTGAAAAGCACTGTTGTTACCGTGCTTTTACTTACAGCCGGCATGGTTCATAGAAGAAAATGAGTTTTCTCGAAAGAAACCTTGTGCTTCCAGTTCCTAGTTGGAAGCTCACCCGGCTCTGCTCTATACCAAACGTGAAAGTCAATGTGAGCACTAGCCTCGAAGTAAGGCCCTGATTATCCTGGCAAAACGGGAGGCGTGCAGCAGCTCCATGAGGCCTTCATCGCTGTTCTGCTTTAGTTTCACGGTAGTAAGCTTTCCAACATTCCTAGGGACTTTGCTTAAGCAACCGTTTCGGTACCAGAACACTGCGTAGAGACAGTAAGCTCTGGTCCTGCGTGTATGCTGCGTGTCAACCTAGAAATTGGAGACTGATGGCATAAGGCTTCTTTTCCCATTATGAAAGCTCCGTTCATGCGGCCTCGAAGCTACCTGAAAAGCATTGTTGTGCCGGGGTTTTCCTCACTGCCGGCATGGTTCTGAGAAGAAAATGAGTTTTCTCCTAAGAAACCTGGGGTTTCCAGTTCCTTGTTGGAAGCTCACCCTGCTCTGCGCTATACCTAAAATGAAAGTCAACGTGAGCCCAAGCTTCGAAGTAAGGCCCTGATTATCCTTGCAAAACGAGAGGCGTGCAGCAGCTCCATGAGGCCTTCATCGCTGTTCTGCTTTAGTTTCAAGGTAGTAAGCTTTTCAACACTCCTAGGGGCCTTGCTTCAGCACCCGTTTCAGTCAGAACACTGCGTAGAACCAGGAAGCTCTGCTCCTGCGTGTATGCTGCGTGTCAACCTAGAAATTAGAGACTGATGGCACAAGGCTTGTTTTCCCATTTTGAAAGCTCCATTCATGCGGCCCCGAAGCTACCTGAAAAGCACTGTTGTTACCGTGCTTTTACTTACAGCCGGCATGGCACATAGAAGAAAATGAGTTTTCTCGAAAGAAACCTTGTGCTTCCAGTTCCTAGTTGAAAGCTCACCCTGCTCTGCTCTATACCTAAAGTGAAAGTCAACGTGAGCCCAAGCTTCGAAGTAAGGCCCTGATTATCCTTGCAAAACGAGAGGCGTGCAGCAGCTCCATGAGGCCTTCATCGTTGTTCTGCTTTAGTTTCAAGGTAGTAAGCTTTTCAACACTCCTAGGGGCCTTGCTTCAGCACCCGTTTCAGTACCAGAACACTGCGTAGAACCAGGAAGCTCTGCTCCTGCGTGTATGCTGCGTGTAAACCTAGAAATTAGAGACTGATGGCACAAGGCTAGTTTTCCCATTATGAAAGCTCCGTTGATGCGGCCCCGAAGCTACCTGAAAAGCACTGTTGTTACCGTGCTTTTACTTACAGCCGGCATGGTTCATAGAAGAAAATGAGTTTTCTCGAAGGAAACCTTGTTCTTCCAGTTCCTAGTTGGAAGCTCACCCTGCTCTGCTCTATACCAAACGTGAAAGTCAATGTGAGCACTAGCCTCGAAGTAAGGCCCTGATTATCCTGGCAAAACGGGAGGCGTGCAGCAGCTCCATGAGGCCTTCATCGCTGTTCTGCTTTAGTTTCACGGTAGTAAGCTTTCCAACATTCCTAGGGACTTTGCTTAAGCAACCGTTTCGGTACCAGAACACTGCGTAGAGACAGTAAGCTCTGGTCCTGCGTGTATGCTGCGTGTCAACCTAGAAATTGGAGACTGATGGCATAAGGCTTCTTTTCCCATTATGAAAGCTCCGTTCATGCGGCCTCGAAGCTACCTGAAAAGCATTGTTGTTGCCGGGGTTTTCCTCACTGCCGGCATGGTTCTGAGAAGAAAATGAGTTTTCTCCTAAAAACCTTGGGTTTCCAGTTCCTTGTTGGAAGCTCACCCTGCTCTGCGCTATACCTAAAGTGAAAGTCAACGTGAGCTCAAGCTTCAAAGTAAGGCCCTGATTATCCTTGCAAAACGAGAGGCGTGCAGCAGCTCCATGAGGCCTTCATCGTTGTTCTGCTTTAGTTTCAAGGTAGTAAGCTTTTCAACACTCCTAGGGGCCTTGCTTCAGCACCCGTTTCTGTACCAGAACACTGCGTAGAACCAGGAAGCTCTGCTCCTGCGTGTATGCTGCGTGTCAACCTAGAAATTAGAGACTGATGGCACAAGGCTTCTTTTCCCATTATGAAAGCTCCGTTCATGCGGCCTCGAAGCTACCTGAAAAGCATTGTTGTGCCGGGGTTTTCCTCACTGCCGGCATGGTTCTGAGAAGAAAATGAGTTTTCTCCTAAGAAACCTGGGGTTTCCAGTTCCTTGTTGGAAGCTCACCCTGCTCTGCGCTATACCTAAAATGAAAGTCAACGTGAGCCCAAGCTTCGAAGTAAGGCCCTGATTATCCTTGCAAAACGAGAGGCGTGCAGCAGCTCCATGAGGCCTTCATCGCTGTTCTGCTTTAGTTTCAAGGTAGTAAGCTTTTCAACACTCCTAGGGGCCTTGCTTCAGCACCCGTTTCAGTCAGAACACTGCGTAGAACCAGGAAGCTCTGCTCCTGCGTGTATGCTGCGTGTCAACCTACAAATTAGAGACTGATGGCACAAGGCTTGTTTTCCCATTTTGAAAGCTCCATTCATGCGGCCCCGAAGCTACCTGAAAAGCACTGTTGTTACCGTGCTTTTACTTACAGCCGGCATGGCACATAGAAGAAAATGAGTTTTCTCGAAAGAAACCTTGTGCTTCCAGTTCCTAGTTGAAAGCTCACCCTGCTCTGCTCTATACCTAAAGTGAAAGTCAACGTGAGCCCAAGCTTCGAAGTAAGGCCCTGATTATCCTTGCAAAACGAGAGGCGTGCAGCAGCTCCATGAGGCCTTCATCGTTGTTCTGCTTTAGTTTCAAGGTAGTAAGCTTTTCAACACTCCTAGGGGCCTTGCTTCAGCACCCGTTTCAGTACCAGAACACTGCGTAGAACCCGGAAGCTCTGCTCCTGCGTGTATGCTGCGTGTCAACCTAGAAATTAGAGACTGATGGCACAAGGCTAGTTTTCCCATTATGAAAGCTCCGTTGATGCGGCCCCGAAGCTACCTGAAAAGCACTGTTGTTACCGTGCTTTTACTTACAGCCGGCATGGTTCATAGAAGAAAATGAGTTTTCTCGAAGGAAACCTTGTTCTTCCAGTTCCTAGTTGGAAGCTCACCCTGCTCTGCTCTATACCAAACGTGAAAGTCAATGTGAGCACTAGCCTCGAAGTAAGGCCCTGATTATGCTGGCAAAACGGGAGGCGTGCAGCAGCTCCATGAGGCCTTCATCGCTGTTCTGCTTTAGTTTCACGGTAGTAAGCTTTCCAACATTCCTAGGGACTTTGCTTAAGCAACCGTTTCGGTACCAGAACACTGCGTAGAGACAGTAAGCTCTGGTCCTGCGTGTATGCTGCGTGTCAACCTAGAAATTGGAGACTGATGGCATAAGGCTTCTTTTCCCATTATGAAAGCTCCGTTCATGCGGCCTCGAAGCTACCTGAAAAGCATTGTTGTTGCCGGGGTTTTCCTCACTGCCGGCATGGTTCTGAGAAGAAAATGAGTTTTCTCCTAAAAACCTTGGGTTTCCAGTTCCTTGTTGGAAGCTCACCCTGCTCTGCGCTATACCTAAAGTGAAAGTCAACGTGAGCTCAAGCTTCAAAGTAAGGCCCTGATTATCCTTGCAAAACGAGAGGCGTGCAGCAGCTCCATGAGGCCTTCATCGTTGTTCTGCTTTAGTTTCAAGGTAGTAAGCTTTTCAACACTCCTAGGGGCCTTGCTTCCGCACCCGTTTCTGTACCAGAACACTGCGTAGAACCAGGACGCTCTGCTCCTGCGTGTATGCTGCGTGTCAACCTAGAAATTAGAGACTGATGGCACAAGGCTAGTTTTCCCATTATGAAAGCTCCGTTGATGCGGCCCCGAAGCTACCTGAAAAGCACTGTTGTTACCGTGCTTTTACTTACAGCCGGCATGGTTCATAGAAGAAAATGAGTTTTCTCGAAAGAAACCTTGTGCTTCCAGTTCCTAGTTGGAAGCTCACCCTGCTCTGCTCTATACCAAACGTGAAAGTCAATGTGAGCACTAGCCTCGAAGTAAGGCCCTGATTATCCTGGCAAAACGGGAGGCGTGCAGCAGCTCCATGAGGCCTTCATCGCTGTTCTGCTTTAGTTTCACGGTAGTAAGCTTTCCAACATTCCTAGGGACTTTGCTTAAGCAACCGTTTCGGTACCAGAACACTGCGTAGAGACAGTAAGCTCTGGTCCTGCGTGTATGCTGCGTGTCAACCTAGAAATTGGAGACTGATGGCATAAGGCTTCTTTTCCCATTATGAAAGCTCCGTTCATGCGGCCTCGAAGCTACCTGAAAAGCATTGTTGTTGCCGGGGTTTTCCTCACTGCCGGCATGGTTCTGAGAAGAAAATGAGTTTTCTCCTAAAAACCTTGGGTTTCCAGTTCCTTGTTGGAAGCTCACCCTGCTCTGCGCTATACCTAAAGTGAAAGTCAACGTGAGCTCAAGCTTCAAAGTAAGGCCCTGATTATCCTTGCAAAACGAGAGGCGTGCAGCAGCTCCATGAGGCCTTCATCGTTGTTCTGCTTTAGTTTCAAGGTAGTAAGCTTTTCAACACTCCTAGGGGCCTTGCTTCAGCACCCGTTTCTGTACCAGAACACTGCGTAGAACCAGGAAGCTCTGCTCCTGCGTGTATGCTGCGTGTCAACCTAGAAATTAGAGACTGATGGCACAAGGCTTCTTTTCCCATTATGAAAGCTCCGTTCATGCGGCCTCGAAGCTACCTGAAAAGCATTGTTGTGCCGGGGTTTTCCTCACTGCCGGCATGGTTCTGAGAAGAAAATGAGTTTTCTCCTAAGAAACCTGGGGTTTCCAGTTCCTTGTTGGAAGCTCACCCTGCTCTGCGCTATACCTAAAATGAAAGTCAACGTGAGCCCAAGCTTCGAAGTAAGGCCCTGATTATCCTTGCAAAACGAGAGGCGTGCAGCAGCTCCATGAGGCCTTCATCGCTGTTCTGCTTTAGTTTCAAGGTAGTAAGCTTTTCAACACTCCTAGGGGCCTTGCTTCAGCACCCGTTTCAGTCAGAACACTGCGTAGAACCAGGAAGCTCTGCTCCTGCGTGTATGCTGCGTGTCAACCTACAAATTAGAGACTGATGGCACAAGGCTTGTTTTCCCATTTTGAAAGCTCCATTCATGCGGCCCCGAAGCTACCTGAAAAGCACTGTTGTTACCGTGCTTTTACTTACAGCCGGCATGGCACATAGAAGAAAATGAGTTTTCTCGAAAGAAACCTTGTGCTTCCAGTTCCTAGTTGAAAGCTCACCCTGCTCTGCTCTATACCTAAAGTGAAAGTCAACGTGAGCCCAAGCTTCGAAGTAAGGCCCTGATTATCCTTGCAAAACGAGAGGCGTGCAGCAGCTCCATGAGGCCTTCATCGTTGTTCTGCTTTAGTTTCAAGGTAGTAAGCTTTTCAACACTCCTAGGGGCCTTGCTTCAGCACCCGTTTCAGTACCAGAACACTGCGTAGAACCCGGAAGCTCTGCTCCTGCGTGTATGCTGCGTGTCAACCTAGAAATTAGAGACTGATGGCACAAGGCTAGTTTTCCCATTATGAAAGCTCCGTTGATGCGGCCCCGAAGCTACCTGAAAAGCACTGTTGTTACCGTGCTTTTACTTACAGCCGGCATGGTTCATAGAAGAAAATGAGTTTTCTCGAAGGAAACCTTGTTCTTCCAGTTCCTAGTTGGAAGCTCACCCTGCTCTGCTCTATACCAAACGTGAAAGTCAATGTGAGCACTAGCCTCGAAGTAAGGCCCTGATTATCCTGGCAAAACGGGAGGCGTGCAGCAGCTCCATGAGGCCTTCATCGCTGTTCTGCTTTAGTTTCACGGTAGTAAGCTTTCCAACATTCCTAGGGACTTTGCTTAAGCAACCGTTTCGGTACCAGAACACTGCGTAGAGACAGTAAGCTCTGGTCCTGCGTGTATGCTGCGTGTCAACCTAGAAATTGGAGACTGATGGCATAAGGCTTCTTTTCCCATTATGAAAGCTCCGTTCATGCGGCCTCGAAGCTACCTGAAAAGCATTGTTGTTGCCGGGGTTTTCCTCACTGCCGGCATGGTTCTGAGAAGAAAATGAGTTTTCTCCTAAAAACCTTGGGTTTCCAGTTCCTTGTTGGAAGCTCACCCTGCTCTGCGCTATACCTAAAGTGAAAGTCAACGTGAGCTCAAGCTTCAAAGTAAGGCCCTGATTATCCTTGCAAAACGAGAGGCGTGCAGCAGCTCCATGAGGCCTTCATCGTTGTTCTGCTTTAGTTTCAAGGTAGTAAGCTTTTCAACACTCCTAGGGGCCTTGCTTCCGCACCCGTTTCTGTACCAGAACACTGCGTAGAACCAGGACGCTCTGCTCCTGCGTGTATGCTGCGTGTCAACCTAGAAATTAGAGACTGATGGCACAAGGCTAGTTTTCCCATTATGAAAGCTCCGTTGATGCGGCCCCGAAGCTACCTGAAAAGCACTGTTGTTACCGTGCTTTTACTTACAGCCGGCATGGTTCATAGAAGAAAATGAGTTTTCTCGAAAGAAACCTTGTGCTTCCAGTTCCTAGTTGGAAGCTCACCCTGCTCTGCTCTATACCAAACGTGAAAGTCAATGTGAGCACTAGCCTCGAAGTAAGGCCCGGATTATCCTGGCAAAACGGGAGGCGTGCAGCAGCTCCATGAGGCCTTCATCGCTGTTCTGCTTTAGTTTCACGGTAGTAAGCTTTCCAACATTCCTAGGGACTTTGCTTAAGCAACCGTTTCGGTACCAGAACACTGCGTAGAGACAGTAAGCTCTGGTCCTGCGTGTATGCTGCGTGTCAACCTAGAAATTGGAGACTGATGGCATAAGGCTTCTTTTCCCATTATGAAAGCTCCGTTCATGCGGCCTCGAAGCTACCTGAAAAGCATTGTTGTTGCCGGGGTTTTCCTCACTGCCGGCATGGTTCTGAGAAGAAAATGAGTTTTCTCCTGAGAAACCTTGGGTTTCCAGTTCCTTGTTGGAAGCTCACCCTGCTCTGCGCTATACCTAAAGTGAAAGTCAACGTGAGCCCAAGCTTCGAAGTAAGGCCCTGATTATCCTTGCAAAACGAGAGGCGTGCAGCAGCTCCATGAGGCCTTCATCGTTGTTCTGCTTTAGTTTCAAGGTAGTAAGCTTTTCAACACTCCTAGGGGCCTTGCTTCAGCACCCGTTTCAGTACCAGAACACTGCGTAGAGCCAGGAAGCTCTGCTCCTGCGTGTATGCTGCGTGTCAACCTAGAAATTAGAGACTGATGGCACAAGGCTAGTTTTCCCATTATGAAAGCTCCGTTGATGCGGCCCCGAAGCTACCTGAAAAGCACTGTTGTTACCGTGCTTTTACTTACAGCCGGCATGGTTCATAGAAGAAAATGAGTTTTCTCGAAAGAAACCTTGTGCTTCCAGTTCCTAGTTGGAAGCTCACCCGGCTCTGCTCTATACCAAACGTGAAAGTCAATGTGAGCACTAGCCTCGAAGTAAGGCCCTGATTATCCTGGCAAAACGGGAGGCGTGCAGCAGCTCCATGAGGCCTTCATCGCTGTTCTGCTTTAGTTTCACGGTAGTAAGCTTTCCAACATTCCTAGGGACATTGCTTAAGCAACCGTTTCGGTACCAGAACACTGCGTAGAGACAGTAAGCTCTGGTCCTGCGTGTATGCTGCGTGTCAACCTAGAAATTGGAGACTGATGGCATAAGGCTTCTTTTCCCATTATGAAAGATCCGTTCATGCGGCCTCGAAGCTACCTGAAAAGCATTGTTGTTGCCGGGGTTTTCCTCACTGCCGGCATGGTTCTGAGAAGAAAATGAGTTTTCTCCTGAGAAACCTTGGGGTTCCAGTTCCTTGTTGGAAGCTCACCCTGCTCTGCGCTATACCTAAAGTGAAAGTCAACGTGAGCCCAAGCTTCGAAGTAAGGCCCTGATTATCCTTGCAAAACGAGAGGCGTGCAGCAGCTCCATGAGGCCTTCATCGTTGTTCTGCTTTAGTTTCAAGGTAGTAAGCTTTTCAACACTCCTAGGGGCCTTGCTTCCGCACCCGTTTCTGTACCAGAACACTGCGTAGAACCAGGAAGCTCTGCTCCTGCGTGTATGCTGCGTGTCAACCTAGAAATTAGAGACTGATGGCACAAGGCTAGTTTTCCCATTATGAAAGCTCCGTTGATGCGGCCCCGAAGCTACCTGAAAAGCACTGTTGTTACCGTGCTTTTACTTACAGCCGGCATGGTTCATAGAAGAAAATGAGTTTTCTCGAAAGAAACCTTGTGCTTCCAGTTCCTAGTTGGAAGCTCACCCTGCTCTGCTCTATACCAAACGTGAAAGTCAATGTGAGCACTAGCCTCGAAGTAAGGCCCGGATTATCCTGGCAAAACGGGAGGCGTGCAGCAGCTCCATGAGGCCTTCATCGCTGTTCTGCTTTAGTTTCACGGTAGTAAGCTTTCCAACATTCCTAGGGACTTTGCTTAAGCAACCGTTTCGGTACCAGAACACTGCGTAGAGACAGTAAGCTCTGGTCCTGCGTGTATGCTGCGTGTCAACCTAGAAATTGGAGACTGATGGCATAAGGCTTCTTTTCCCATTATGAAAGCTCCGTTCATGCGGCCTCGAAGCTACCTGAAAAGCATTGTTGTTGCCGGGGTTTTTCTCACTGCCGGCATGGTTCTGAGAAGAAAATGAGTATTCTCCTAAAAACCTTGGGTTTCCAGTTCCTTGTTGGAAGCTCACCCTGCTCTGCGCTATACCTAAAGTGAAAGTCAACGTGAGCTCAAGCTTCAAAGTAAGGCCCTGATTATCCTTGCAAAACGAGAGGCGTGCAGCAGCTCCATGAGGCCTTCATCGTTGTTCTGCTTTAGTTTCAAGGTAGTAAGCTTTTCAACACTCCTAGGGGCCTTGCTTCAGCACCCGTTTCTGTACCAGAACACTGCGTAGAACCAGGAAGCTCTGCTCCTGCGTGTATGCTGCGTGTCAACCTAGAAATTAGAGACTGATGGCACAAGGCTAGTTTTCCCATTATGAAAGCTCCGTTGATGCGGCCCCGAAGCTACCTGAAAAGCACTGTTGTTACCGTGCTTTTACTTACAGCCGGCATGGTTCATAGAAGAAAATGAGTTTTCTCGAAAGAAACCTTGTGCTTCCAGTTCCTAGTTGGAAGCTCACCCGGCTCTGCTCTATACCAAACGTGAAAGTCAATGTGAGCACTAGCCTCGAAGTAAGGCCCTGATTATCCTGGCAAAACGGGAGGCGTGCAGCAGCTCCATGAGGCCTTCATCGCTGTTCTGCTTTAGTTTCACGGTAGTAAGCTTTCCAACATTCCTAGGGACTTTGCTTAAGCAACCGTTTCGGTACCAGAACACTGCGTAGAGACAGTAAGCTCTGGTCCTGCGTGTATGCTGCGTGTCAACCTAGAAATTGGAGACTGATGGCATAAGGCTTCTTTTCCCATTATGAAAGCTCCGTTCATGCGGCCTCGAAGCTACCTGAAAAGCATTGTTGTTGCCGGGGTTTTCCTCACTGCCGGCATGGTTCTGAGAAGAAAATGAGTTTTCTCCTGAGAAACCTTCGGTTTCCAGTTCCTTGTTGGAAGCTCACCCTGCTCTGCGCTATACCTAAAGTGAAAGTGAACGTGAGCCCAAGCTTCGAAGTAAGGCCCTGATTATCCTTGCAAAACGAGAGGCGTGCAGCAGCTCCATGAGGCCTTCATCGTTGTTCTGCTTTAGTTTCAAGGTAGTAAGCTTTTCAACACTCCTAGGGGCCTTGCTTCAGCACCCGTTTCAGTACCAGAACACTGCGTAGAACCAGGAAGCTCTGCTCCTGCGTGTATGCTGCGTGTCAACCTAGAAATTAGAGACTGATGGCACAAGGCTAGTTTTCCCATTATGAAAGCTCCGTTGATGCGGCCCCGAAGCTACCTGAAAAGCACTGTTGTTACCGTGCTTTTACTTACAGCCGGCATGGTTCATAGAAGAAAATGAGTTTTCTCGAAAGAAACCTTGTGCTTCCAGTTCCTAGTTGGAAGCTCACCCGGCTCTGCTCTATACCAAACGTGAAAGTCAATGTGAGCACTAGCCTCGAAGTAAGGCCCTGATTATCCTGGCAAAACGGGAGGCGTGCAGCAGCTCCATGAGGCCTTCATCGCTGTTCTGCTTTAGTTTCACGGTAGTAAGCTTTCCAACATTCCTAGGGACATTGCTTAAGCAACCGTTTCGGTACCAGAACACTGCGTAGAGACAGTAAGCTCTGGTCCTGCGTGTATGCTGCGTGTCAACCTAGAAATTGGAGACTGATGGCATAAGGCTTCTTTTCCCATTATGAAAGCTCCGTTCATGCGGCCTCGAAGCTACCTGAAAAGCATTGTTGTTGCCGGGGTTTTCCTCACTGCCGGCATGGTTCTGAGAAGAAAATGAGTTTTCTCCTGAGAAACCTTGGGTTTCCAGTTCCTTGTTGGAAGCTCACCCTGCTCTGCGCTATACCTAAAGTGAAAGTCAACGTGAGCTCAAGCTTCAAAGTAAGGCCCTGATTATCCTTGCAAAACGAGAGGCGTGCAGCTGCTCCATGAGGCCTTCATCGTTGTTCTGCTTTAGTTTCAAGGTAGTAAGCTTTTCAACACTCCTAGGGGCCTTGCTTCAGCACCCGTTTCAGTACCAGAACACTGCGTAGAACCAGGAAGCTCTGCTCCTGCGTGTATGCTGCGTGTCAACCTAGAAATTAGAGACTGATGGCACAAGGCTTGTTTTCCCATTTTGAAAGCTCCATTCATGCGGCCCCGAAGCTACCTGAAAAGCACTGTTGTTACCGTGCTTTTACTTACAGCCGGCATGGCACATAGAAGAAAATGAGTTTTCTCGAAAGAAACCTTGTGCTTCCAGTTCCTAGTTGAAAGCTCACCCTGCTCTGCTCTATACCTAAAGTGAAAGTCAACGTGAGCCCAAGCTTCGAAGTAAGGCCCTGATTGTCCTTGCAAAACGAGAGGCGTGCAGCAGCTCCATGAGGCCTTCATCGTTGTTCTGCTTTAGTTTCAAGGTAGTAAGCTTTTCAACACTCCTAGGGGCCTTGCTTCAGCACCCGTTTCAGTACCAGAACACTGCGTAGAACCAGGAAGCTCTGCTCCTGCGTGTATGCTGCGTGTCAACCTAGAAATTAGAGACTGATGGCACAAGGCTAGTTTTCCCATTATGAAAGCTCCGTTGATGCGGCCCCGAAGCTACCTGAAAAGCACTGTTGTTACCGTGCTTTTACTTACAGCCGGCATGGTTCATAGAAGAAAATGAGTTTTCTCGAAAGAAACCTTGTTCTTCCAGTTCCTAGTTGGAAGCTCACCCTGCTCTGCTCTATACCAAACGTGAAAGTCAATGTGAGCACTAGCCTCGAAGTAAGGCCCTGATTATCCTGGCAAAACGGGAGGCGTGCAGCAGCTCCATGAGGCCTTCATCGCTGTTCTGCTTTAGTTTCACGGTAGTAAGCTTTCCAACATTCCTAGGGACTTTGCTTAAGCAACCGTTTCGGTACCAGAACACTGCGTAGAGACAGTAAGCTCTGGTCCTGCGTGTATGCTGCGTGTCAACCTAGAAATTGGAGACTGATGGCATAAGGCTTCTTTTCCCATTATGAAAGCTCCGTTCATGCGGCCTCGAAGCTACCTGAAAAGCATTGTTGTTGCCGGGGTTTTCCTCACTGCCGGCATGGTTCTGAGAAGAAAATGAGTTTTCTCCTGAGAAACCTTCGGTTTCCAGTTCCTTGTTGGAAGCTCACCCTGCTCTGCGCTATACCTAAAGTGAAAGTGAACGTGAGCCCAAGCTTCGAAGTAAGGCCCTGATTATCCTTGCAAAACGAGAGGCGTGCAGCAGCTCCATGAGGCCTTCATCGTTGTTCTGCTTTAGTTTCAAGGTAGTAAGCTTTTCAACACTCCTAGGGGCCTTGCTTCAGCACCCGTTTCAGTACCAGAACACTGCGTAGAACCAGGAAGCTCTGCTCCTGCGTGTATGCTGCGTGTCAACCTAGAAATTAGAGACTGATGGCACAAGGCTAGTTTTCCCATTATGAAAGCTCCGTTGATGCGGCCCCGAAGCTACCTGAAAAGCACTGTTGTTACCGTGCTTTTACTTACAGCCAGCATGGTTCATAGAAGAAAATGAGTTTTCTAGAAAGAAACCTTGTGCTTCCAGTTCCTAGTTGGAAGCTCACCCGGCTCTGCTCTATACCAAACGTGAAAGTCAATGTGAGCACTAGCCTCGAAGTAAGGCCCTGATTATCCTGGCAAAACGGGAGGCGTGCAGCAGCTCCATGAGGCCTTCATCGCTGTTCTGCTTTAGTTTCACGGTAGTAAGCTTTCCAACATTCCTAGGGACATTGCTTAAGCAACCGTTTCGGTACCAGAACACTGCGTAGAGACAGTAAGCTCTGGTCCTGCGTGTATGCTGCGTGTCAACCTAGAAATTGGAGACTGATGGCATAAGGCTTCTTTTCCCATTATGAAAGCTCCGTTCATGCGGCCTCGAAGCTACCTGAAAAGCATTGTTGTTGCCGGGGTTTTCCTCACTGCCGGCATGGTTCTGAGAAGAAAATGAGTTTTCTCCTGAGAAACCTTGGGTTTCCAGTTCCTTGTTGGAAGCTCACCCTGCTCTGCGCTATACCTAAAGTGAAAGTCAACGTGAGCTCAAGCTTCATAGTAAGGCCCTGATTATCCTTGCAAAACGAGAGGCGTGCAGCTGCTCCATGAGGCCTTCATCGTTGTTCTGCTTTAGTTTCAAGGTAGTAAGCTTTTCAACACTCCTAGGGGCCTTGCTTCAGCACCCGTTTCAGTACCAGAACACTGCGTAGAACCAGGAAGCTCTGCTCCTGCGTGTATGCTGCGTGTCAACCTAGAAATTAGAGACTGATGGCACAAGGCTTGTTTTCCCATTTTGAAAGCTCCATTCATTCGGCCCCGAAGCTACCTGAAAAGCACTGTTGTTACCGTGCTTTTACTTACAGCCGGCATGGCACATAGAAGAAAATGAGTTTTCTCGAAAGAAACCTTGTGCTTCCAGTTCCTAGTTGAAAGCTCACCCTGCTCTGCTCTATACCTAAAGTGAAAGTCAACGTGAGCCCAAGCTTCGAAGTAAGGCCCTGATTGTCCTTGCAAAACGAGAGGCGTGCAGCAGCTCCATGAGGCCTTCATCGTTGTTCTGCTTTAGTTTCAAGGTAGTAAGCTTTTCAACACTCCTAGGGGCCTTGCTTCAGCACCCGTTTCAGTACCAGAACACTGCGTAGAACCAGGAAGCTCTGCTCCTGCGTGTATGCTGCGTGTCAACCTAGAAATTAGAGACTGATGGCACAAGGCTAGTTTTCCCATTATGAAAGCTCCGTTGATGCGGCCCCGAAGCTACCTGAAAAGCACTGTTGTTACCGTGCTTTTACTTACAGCCGGCATGGTTCATAGAAGAAAATGAGTTTTCTCGAAAGAAACCTTGTTCTTCCAGTTCCTAGTTGGAAGCTCACCCTGCTCTGCTCTATACCAAACGTGAAAGTCAATGTGAGCACTAGCCTCGAAGTAAGGCCCTGATTATCCTGGCAAAACGGGAGGCGTGCAGCAGCTCCATGAGGCCTTCATCGCTGTTCTGCTTTAGTTTCACGGTAGTAAGCTTTCCAACATTCCTAGGGACTTTGCTTAAGCAACCGTTTCGGTACCAGAACACTGCGTAGAGACAGTAAGCTCTGGTCCTGCGTGTATGCTGCGTGTCAACCTAGAAATTGGAGACTGATGGCATAAGGCTTCTTTTCCCATTATGAAAGCTCCGTTCATGCGGCCTCGAAGCTACCTGAAAAGCATTGTTGTTGCCGGGGTTTTCCTCACTGCCGGCATGGTTCTGAGAAGAAAATGAGTTTTCTCCTAGAAACCTTGGGTTTCCAGTTCCTTGTTGGAAGCTCACCCTGCTCTGCGCTATACCTAAAGTGAAAGTCAACGTGAGCTCAAGCTTCAAAGTAAGGCCCTGATTATCCTTGCAAAACGAGAGGCGTGCAGCAGCTCCATGAGGCCTTCATCGTTGTTCTGCTTTAGTTTCAAGGTAGTAAGCTTTTCAACACTCCTAGGGGCCTTGCTTCAGCACCCGTTTCTGTACCAGAACACTGCGTAGAACCAGGAAGCTCTGCTCCTGCGTGTATGCTGCGTGTCAACCTAGAAATTAGAGACTGATGGCACAAGGCTAGTTTTCCCATTATGAAAGCTCCGTTGATGCGGCCCCGAAGCTACCTGAAAAGCACTGTTGTTACCGTGCTTTTACTTACAGCCGGCATGGTTCATAGAAGAAAATGAGTTTTCTCGAAAGAAACCTTGTGCTTCCAGTTCCTAGTTGGAAGCTCACCCGGCTCTGCTCTATACCAAACGTGAAAGTCAATGTGAGCACTAGCCTCGAAGTAAGGCCCTGATTATCCTGGCAAAACGGGAGGCGTGCAGCAGCTCCATGAGGCCTTCATCGCTGTTCTGCTTTAGTTTCACGGTAGTAAGCTTTCCAACATTCCTAGGGACTTTGCTTAAGCAACCGTTTCGGTACCAGAACACTGCGTAGAGACAGTAAGCTCTGGTCCTGCGTGTATGCTGCGTGTCAACCTAGAAATTGGAGACTGATGGCATAAGGCTTCTTTTCCCATTATGAAAGCTCCGTTCATGCGGCCTCGAAGCTACCTGAAAAGCATTGTTGTGCCGGGGTTTTCCTCACTGCCGGCATGGTTCTGAGAAGAAAATGAGTTTTCTCCTAAGAAACCTGGGGTTTCCAGTTCCTTGTTGGAAGCTCACCCTGCTCTGCGCTATACCTAAAGTGAAAGTCAACGTGAGCTCAAGCTTCAAAGTAAGGCCCTGATTATCCTTGCAAAACGAGAGGCGTGCAGCAGCTCCATGAGGCCTTCATCGCTGTTCTGCTTTAGTTTCAAGGTAGTAAGCTTTTCAACACTCCTAGGGGCCTTGCTTCAGCACCCGTTTCTGTACCAGAACACTGCGTAGAACCAGGAAGCTCTGCTCCTGCGTGTATGCTGCGTGTCAACCTAGAAATTAGAGACTGATGGCACAAGGCTAGTTTTCCCATTATGAAAGCTCCGTTGATGCGGCCCCGAAGCTACCTGAAAAGCACTGTTGTTACCGTGCTTTTACTTACAGCCGGCATGGTTCATAGAAGAAAATGAGTTTTCTCGAAAGAAACCTTGTGCTTCCAGTTCCTAGTTGGAAGCTCACCCGGCTCTGCTCTATACCAAACGTGAAAGTCAATGTGAGCACTAGCCTCGAAGTAAGGCCCTGATTATCCTGGCAAAACGGGAGGCGTGCAGCAGCTCCATGAGGCCTTCATCGCTGTTCTGCTTTAGTTTCACGGTAGTAAGCTTTCCAACATTCCTAGGGACTTTGCTTAAGCAACCGTTTCGGTACCAGAACACTGCGTAGAGACAGTAAGCTCTGGTCCTGCGTGTATGCTGCGTGTCAACCTAGAAATTGGAGACTGATGGCATAAGGCTTCTTTTCCCATTATGAAAGCTCCGTTCATGCGGCCTCGAAGCTACCTGAAAAGCATTGTTGTGCCGGGGTTTTCCTCACTGCCGGCATGGTTCTGAGAAGAAAATGAGTTTTCTCCTAAGAAACCTGGGGTTTCCA
Organism: Eubalaena glacialis; assembly: GCF_028564815.1. NCBI lineage: Eukaryota > Metazoa > Chordata > Mammalia > Artiodactyla > Balaenidae > Eubalaena > Eubalaena glacialis. The sequence continues at coordinate 138,702,652 of NC_083721.1, read as the reverse complement.
GTTCCTTGTTGGAAGCTCACCCTGCTCTGCGCTATACCTAAAATGAAAGTCAACGTGAGCCCAAGCTTCGAAGTAAGGCCCTGATTATCCTTGCAAAACGAGAGGCGTGCAGCAGCTCCATGAGGCCTTCATCGCTGTTCTGCTTTAGTTTCAAGGTAGTAAGCTTTTCAACACTCCTAGGGGCCTTGCTTCCGCACCCGTTTCTGTACCAGAACACTGCGTAGAGCCAGGAAGCTCTGCTCCTGCGTGTATGCTGCGTGTCAACCTAGAAATTAGAGACTGATGGCATAAGGCTTCTTTTCCCATTATGAAAGCTCCGTTGATGCGGCCCCGAAGCTACCTGAAAAGCACTGTTGTTACCGTGCTTTTACTTACAGCCGGCATGGCACATAGAAGAAAATGAGTTTTCTCCTAAAAACCTTGGGTTTCCAGTTCCTTGTTGGAAGCTCACCGTGCTCTGCGCTATACCTAAAGTGAAAGTCAACGTGAGCCCAAGCTTCGAAGTAAGGCCCTGATTATCCTTGCAAAACGAGAGGCGTGCAGCAGCTCCATGAGGCCTTCATCATTGTTCTGCTTTAGTTTCAAGGTAGTAAGCTTTTCAACACTCCTAGGGGCCTTGCTTCAGCACCCGTTTCAGTCAGAACACTGCGTAGAACCAGGTAGCTCTGCTCCTGCGTGTATGCTGCGTGTCAACCTAGAAATTAGAGACTGATGGCACAAGGCTGGTTTTCCCATTTTGAAAGCTCCATTCATGCGGCCCCGAAGCTACCTGAAAAGCACTGTTGTTACCGTGCTTTTACTTACAGCCGGCATGGCACATAGAAGAAAATGAGTTTTCTCGAAAGAAACCTTGTGCTTCCAGTTCCTAGTTGAAAGCTCACCCTGCTCTGCTCTATACCTAAAGTGAAAGTCAACGTGAGCCCAAGCTTCGAAGTAAGGCCCTGATTATCCTTGCAAAACGAGAGGCGTGCAGCAGCTCCATGAGGCCTTTATCGTTGTTCTGCTTTAGTTTCAAGGTAGTAAGCTTTTCAACACTCCTAGGGGCCTTGCTTCAGCACCCGTTTCAGTACCAGAACACTGCGTAGAACCAGGAAGCTCTGCTCCTGCGTGTATGCTGCGTGTCAACCTAGAAATTAGAGACTGATGGCACAAGGCTAGTTTTCCCATTATGAAAGCTCCGTTGATGCGGCCCCGAAGCTACCTGAAAAGCACTGTTGTTACCGTGCTTTTACTTACAGCCGGCATGGTTCATAGAAGAAAATGAGTTTTCTCGAAAGAAACCTTGTTCTTCCAGTTCCTAGTTGGAAGCTCACCCTGCTCTGCTCAATACCAAACGTGAAAGTCAATGTGAGCACTAGCCTCGAAGTAAGGCCCTGATTATCCTGGCAAAACGGGAGGCGTGCAGCAGCTCCATGAGGCCTTCATCGCTGTTCTGCTTTAGTTTCACGGTAGTAAGCTTTCCAACATTCCTAGGGACTTTGCTTAAGCAACCGTTTCGGTACCAGAACACTGCGTAGAGACAGTAAGCTCTGGTCCTCGTGTATGCTGCGTGTCAACCTAGAAATTGGAAACTGATGGCATAAAGCTTCTTTTCCCATTATGAAAGCTCCGTTCATGCGGCCTCGAAGCTACCTGAAAAGCATTGTTGTGGCCGGGGTTTTCCTCACTGCCGGCATGGTTCATAGAAGAAAATGAGTTTTCTCCTGAGAAACCTTGGGTTTCCAGTTCCTTGTTGGAAGCTCACCCTGCTCTGCGCTATACCTAAAGTGAAAGTCAACGTGAGCCCAAGCTTCGAAGTAAGGCCCTGATTATCCTTGCAAAACGAGAGGCGTGCAGCAGCTCCATGAGGCCTTCATCGTTGTTCTGCTTTAGTTTCAAGGTAGTAAGCTTTTCAACACTCCTAGGGGCCTTGCTTCCGCACCCGTTTCTGTACCAGAACACTGCGTAGAACCAGGAAGCTCTGCTCCTGCGTGTATGCTGCGTGTCAACCTAGAAATTAGAGACTGATGGCACAAGGCTAGTTTTCCCATTATGAAAGCTCCGTTGATGCGGCCCCGAAGCTACCTGAAAAGCACTGTTGTTACCGTGCTTTTACTTACAGCCGGCATGGTTCATAGAAGAAAATGAGTTTTCTCGAAAGAAACCTTGTGCTTCCAGTTCCTAGTTGGAAGCTCACCCGGCTCTGCTCTATACCAAACGTGAAAGTCAATGTGAGCACTAGCCTCGAAGTAAGGCCCTGATTATCCTGGCAAAACGGGAGGCGTGCAGCAGCTCCATGAGGCCTTCATCGCTGTTCTGCTTTAGTTTCACGGTAGTAAGCTTTCCAACATTCCTAGGGACTTTGCTTAAGCAACCGTTTCGGTACCAGAACACTGCGTAGAGACAGTAAGCTCTGGTCCTGCGTGTATGCTGCGTGTCAACCTAGAAATTGGAGACTGATGGCATAAGGCTTCTTTTCCCATTATGAAAGCTCCGTTCATGCGGCCTCGAAGCTACCTGAAAAGCATTGTTGTGCCGGGGTTTTCCTCACTGCCGGCATGGTTCTGAGAAGAAAATGAGTTTTCTCCTAAGAAACCTGGGGTTTCCAGTTCCTTGTTGGAAGCTCACCCTGCTCTGCGCTATACCTAAAATGAAAGTCAACGTGAGCCCAAGCTTCGAAGTAAGGCCCTGATTATCCTTGCAAAACGAGAGGCGTGCAGCAGCTCCATGAGGCCTTCATCGCTGTTCTGCTTTAGTTTCAAGGTAGTAAGCTTTTCAACACTCCTAGGGGCCTTGCTTCAGCACCCGTTTCAGTCAGAACACTGCGTAGAACCAGGAAGCTCTGCTCCTGCGTGTATGCTGCGTGTCAACCTAGAAATTAGAGACTGATGGCACAAGGCTAGTTTTCCCATTTTGAAAGCTCCATTCATGCGGCCCCGAAGCTACCTGAAAAGCACTGTTGTTACCGTGCTTTTACTTACAGCCGGCATGGCACATAGAAGAAAATGAGTTTTCTCGAAAGAAACCTTGTGCTTCCAGTTCCTAGTTGAAAGCTCACCCTGCTCTGCTCTATACCTAAAGTGAAAGTCAACGTGAGCCCAAGCTTCGAAGTAAGGCCCTGATTATCCTTGCAAAACGAGAGGCGTGCAGCAGCTCCATGAGGCCTTCATCGTTGTTCTGCTTTAGTTTCAAGGTAGTAAGCTTTTCAACACTCCTAGGGGCCTTGCTTCAGCACCCGTTTCAGTACCAGAACACTGCGTAGAACCAGGAAGCTCTGCTCCTGCGTGTATGCTGCGTGTCAACCTAGAAATTAGAGACTGATGGCACAAGGCTAGTTTTCCCATTATGAAAGCTCCGTTGATGCGGCCCCGAAGCTACCTGAAAAGCACTGTTGTTACCGTGCTTTTACTTACAGCCGGCATGGTTCATAGAAGAAAATGAGTTTTCTCGAAGGAAACCTTGTTCTTCCAGTTCCTAGTTGGAAGCTCACCCTGCTCTGCTCTATACCAAACGTGAAAGTCAATGTGAGCAATAGCCTCGAAGTAAGGCCCTGATTATCCTGGCAAAACGGGAGGCGTGCAGCAGCTCCATGAGGCCTTCATCGCTGTTCTGCTTTAGTTTCACGGTAGTAAGCTTTCCAACATTCCTAGGGACTTTGCTTAAGCAACCGTTTCGGTACCAGAACACTGCGTAGAGACAGTAAGCTCTGGTCCTGCGTGTATGCTGCGTGTCAACCTAGAAATTGGAGACTGATGGCATAAGGCTTCTTTTCCCATTATGAAAGCTCCGTTCATGCGGCCTCGAAGCTACCTGAAAAGCATTGTTGTTGCCGGGGTTTTCCTCACTGCCGGCATGGTTCTGAGAAGAAAATGAGTTTTCTCCTAAAAACCTTGGGTTTCCAGTTCCTTGTTGGAAGCTCACCCTGCTCTGCGCTATACCTAAAGTGAAAGTCAACGTGAGCTCAAGCTTCAAAGTAAGGCCCTGATTATCCTTGCAAAACGAGAGGCGTGCAGCAGCTCCATGAGGCCTTCATCGTTGTTCTGCTTTAGTTTCAAGGTAGTAAGCTTTTCAACACTCCTAGGGGCCTTGCTTCAGCACCCGTTTCTGTACCAGAACACTGCGTAGAACCAGGAAGCTCTGCTCCTACGTGTATGCTGCGTGTCAACCTAGAAATTAGAGACTGATGGCACAAGGCTTCTTTTCCCATTATGAAAGCTCCGTTCATGCGGCCTCGAAGCTACCTGAAAAGCATTGTTGTGCCGGGGTTTTCCTCACTGCCGGCATGGTTCTGAGAAGAAAATGAGTTTTCTCCTAAGAAACCTGGGGTTTCCAGTTCCTTGTTGGAAGCTCACCCTGCTCTGCGCTATACCTAAAATGAAAGTCAACGTGAGCCCAAGCTTCGAAGTAAGGCCCTGATTATCCTTGCAAAACGAGAGGCGTGCAGCAGCTCCATGAGGCCTTCATCGCTGTTCTGCTTTAGTTTCAAGGTAGTAAGCTTTTCAACACTCCTAGGGGCCTTGCTTCAGCACCCGTTTCAGTCAGAACACTGCGTAGAACCAGGAAGCTCTGCTCCTGCGTGTATGCTGCGTGTCAACCTAGAAATTAGAGACTGATGGCACAAGGCTTGTTTTCCCATTTTGAAAGCTCCATTCATGCGGCCCCGAAGCTACCTGAAAAGCACTGTTGTTACCGTGCTTTTACTTATAGCCGGCATGGCACATAGAAGAAAATGAGTTTTCTCGAAAGAAACCTTGTGCTTCCAGTTCCTAGTTGAAAGCTCACCCTGCTCTGCTCTATACCTAAAGTGAAAGTCAACGTGAGCCCCAGCTTCGAAGTAAGGCCCTGATTATCCTTGCAAAACGAGAGGCGTGCAGCAGCTCCATGAGGCCTTCATCGTTGTTCTGCTTTAGATTCAAGGTAGTAAGCTTTTCAACACTCCTAGGGGCCTTGCTTCAGCACCCGTTTCAGTACCAGAACACTGCGTAGAACCCGGAAGCTCTGCTCCTGCGTGTATGCTGCGTGTCAACCTAGAAATTAGAGACTGATGGCACAAGGCTAGTTTTCCCATTATGAAAGCTCCGTTGATGCGGCCCCGAAGCTACCTGAAAAGCACTGTTGTTACCGTGCTTTGACTTACAGCCGGCATGGTTCATAGAAGAAAATGAGTTTTCTCGAAGGAAACCTTGTTCTTCCAGTTCCTAGTTGGAAGCTCACCCTGCTCTGCTCTATACCAAACGTGAAAGTCAATGTGAGCACTAGCCTCGAAGTAAGGCCCTGATTATCCTGGCAAAACGGGAGGCGTGCAGCAGCTCCATGAGGCCTTCATCGCTGTTCTGCTTTAGTTTCACGGTAGTAAGCTTTCCAACATTCCTAGGGACTTTGCTTAAGCAACCGTTTCGGTACCAGAACACTGCGTAGAGACAGTAAGCTCTGGTCCTGCGTGTATGCTGCGTGTCAACCTAGAAATTGGAGACTGATGGCATAAGGCTTCTTTTCCCATTATGAAAGCTCCGTTCATGCGGCCTCGAAGCTACCTGAAATGCATTGTTGTTGCCGGGGTTTTCCTCACTGCCGGCATGGTTCTGAGAAGAAAATGAGTTTTCTCCTAAAAACCTTGGGTTTCCAGTTCCTTGTTGGAAGCTCACCCTGCTCTGCGCTATACCTAAAGTGAAAGTCAACGTGAGCTCAAGCTTCAAAGTAAGGCCCTGATTATCCTTGCAAAACGAGAGGCGTGCAGCAGCTCCATGAGGCCTTCATCGTTGTTCTGCTTTAGTTTCAAGGTAGTAAGCTTTTCAACACTCCTAGGGGCCTTGCTTCAGCACCCGTTTCTGTACCAGAACACTGCGTAGAACCAGGAAGCTCTGCTCCTGCGTGTATGCTGCGTGTCAACCTAGAAATTAGAGACTGATGGCACAAGGCTAGTTTTCCCATTATGAAAGCTCCGTTGATGCGGCCCCGAAGCTACCTGAAAAGCACTGTTGTTACCGTGCTTTTACTTACAGCCGGCATGGTTCATAGAAGAAAATGAGTTTTCTCGAAAGAAACCTTGTGCTTCCAGTTCCTAGTTGGAAGCTCACCCGGCTCTGCTCTATACTAAACGTGAAAGTCAATGTGAGCACTAGCCTCGAAGTAAGGCCCTGATTATCCTGGCAAAACGGGAGGCGTGCAGCAGCTCCATGAGGCCTTCATCGCTGTTCTGCTTTAGTTTCACGGTAGTAAGCTTTCCAACATTCCTACGGACTTTGCTTAAGCAACCGTTTCGGTACCAGAACACTGCGTAGAGACAGTAAGCTCTGGTCCTGCGTGTATGCTGCGTGTCAACCTAGAAATTGGAGACTGATGGCATAAGGCTTCTTTTCCCATTATGAAAGCTCCGTTCATGCGGCCTCGAAGCTACCTGAAAAGCATTGTTGTTGCCGGGGTTTTCCTCACTGCCGGCATGGTTCTGAGAAGAAAATGAGTTTTCTCCTGAGAAACCTTGGGGTTCCAGTTCCTTGTTGGAAGCTCACCCTGCTCTGCGCTATACCTAAAGTGAAAGTCAACGTGAGCCCAAGCTTCGAAGTAAGGCCCTGATTATCCTTGCAAAACGAGAGGCGTGCAGCAGCTCCATGAGGCCTTCATCGTTGTTCTGCTTTAGTTTCAAGGTAGTAAGCTTTTCAACACTCCTAGGGGCCTTGCTTCCGCACCCGTTTCTGTACCAGAACACTGCGTAGAACCAGGAAGCTCTGCTCCTGCGTGTATGCTGCGTGTCAACCTAGAAATTAGAGACTGATGGCACAAGGCTAGTTTTCCCATTATGAAAGCTCCGTTGATGCGGCCCCGAAGCTACCTGAAAAGCACTGTTGTTACCGTGCTTTTACTTACAGCCGGCATGGTTCATAGAAGAAAATGAGTTTTCTCGAAAGAAACCTTGTGCTTCCAGTTCCTAGTTGGAAGCTCACCCTGCTCTGCTCTATACCAAACGTGAAAGTCAATGTGAGCACTAGCCTCGAAGTAAGGCCCGGATTATCCTGGCAAAACGGGAGGCGTGCAGCAGCTCCATGAGGCCTTCATCGCTGTTCTGCTTTAGTTTCACGGTAGTAAGCTTTCCAACATTCCTAGGGACTTTGCTTAAGCAACCGTTTCGGTACCAGAACACTGCGTAGAGACAGTAAGCTCTGGTCCTGCGTGTATGCTGCGTGTCAACCTAGAAATTGGAGACTGATGGCATAAGGCTTCTTTTCCCATTATGAAAGCTCCGTTCATGCGGCCTCGAAGCTACCTGAAAAGCATTGTTGTTGCCGGGGTTTTCCTCACTGCCGGCATGGTTCTGAGAAGAAAATGAGTTTTCTCCTGAGAAACCTTGGGTTTCCAGTTCCTTGTTGGAAGCTCACCCTGCTCTGCGCTATACCTAAAGTGAAAGTCAACGTGAGCCCAAGCTTCGAAGTAAGGCCCTGATTATCCTTGCAAAACGAGAGGCGTGCAGCAGCTCCATGAGGCCTTCATCGTTGTTCTGCTTTAGTTTCAAGGTAGTAAGCTTTTCAACACTCCTAGGGGCCTTGCTTCAGCACCCGTTTCAGTACCAGAACACTGCGTAGAACCAGGAAGCTCTGCTCCTGCGTGTATGCTGCGTGTCAACCTAGAAATTAGAGACTGATGGCACAAGGCTAGTTTTCCCATTATGAAAGCTCCGTTGATGCGGCCCCGAAGCTACCTGAAAAGCACTGTTGTTACCGTGCTTTTACTTACAGCCGGCATGGTTCATAGAAGAAAATGAGTTTTCTCGAAAGAAACCTTGTGCTTCCAGTTCCTAGTTGGAAGCTCACCCGGCTCTGCTCTATACCAAACGTGAAAGTCAATGTGAGCACTAGCCTCGAAGTAAGGCCCTGATTATCCTGGCAAAACGGGAGGCGTGCAGCAGCTCCATGAGGCCTTCATCGCTGTTCTGCTTTAGTTTCACGGTAGTAAGCTTTCCAACATTCCTAGGGACATTGCTTAAGCAACCGTTTCGGTACCAGAACACTGCGTAGAGACAGTAAGCTCTGGTCCTGCGTGTATGCTGCGTGTCAACCTAGAAATTGGAGACTGATGGCATAAGGCTTCTTTTCCCATTATGAAAGCTCCGTTCATGCGGCCTCGAAGCTACCTGAAAAGCATTGTTGTTGCCGGGGTTTTCCTCACTGCCGGCATGGTTCTGAGAAGAAAATGAGTTTTCTCCTGAGAAACCTTGGGGTTCCAGTTCCTTGTTGGAAGCTCACCCTGCTCTGCGCTATACCTAAAGTGAAAGTCAACGTGAGCCCAAGCTTCGAAGTAAGGCCCTGATTATCCTTGCAAAACGAGAGGCGTGCAGCAGCTCCATGAGGCCTTCATCGTTGTTCTGCTTTAGTTTCAAGGTAGTAAGCTTTTCAACACTCCTAGGGGCCTTGCTTCCGCACCCGTTTCTGTACCAGAACACTGCGTAGAACCAGGAAGCTCTGCTCCTGCGTGTATGCTGCGTGTCAACCTAGAAATTAGAGACTGATGGCACAAGGCTAGTTTTCCCATTATGAAAGCTCCGTTGATGCGGCCCCGAAGCTACCTGAAAAGCACTGTTGTTACCGTGCTTTTACTTACAGCCGGCATGGTTCATAGAAGAAAATGAGTTTTCTCGAAAGAAACCTTGTGCTTCCAGTTCCTAGTTGGAAGCTCACCCTGCTCTGCTCTATACCAAACGTGAAAGTCAATGTGAGCACTAGCCTCGAAGTAAGGCCCGGATTATCCTGGCAAAACGGGAGGCGTGCAGCAGCTCCATGAGGCCTTCATCGCTGTTCTGCTTTAGTTTCACGGTAGTAAGCTTTCCAACATTCCTAGGGACTTTGCTTAAGCAACCGTTTCGGTACCAGAACACTGCGTAGAGACAGTAAGCTCTGGTCCTGCGTGTATGCTGCGTGTCAACCTAGAAATTGGAGACTGATGGCATAAGGCTTCTTTTCCCATTATGAAAGCTCCGTTCATGCGGCCTCGAAGCTACCTGAAAAGCATTGTTGTTGCCGGGGTTTTCCTCACTGCCGGCATGGTTCTGAGAAGAAAATGAGTTTTCTCCTGAGAAACCTTGGGGTTCCAGTTCCTTGTTGGAAGCTCACCCTGCTCTGCGCTATACCTAAAGTGAAAGTCAACGTGAGCCCAAGCTTCGAAGTAAGGCCCTGATTATCCTTGCAAAACGAGAGGCGTGCAGCAGCTCCATGAGGCCTTCATCGTTGTTCTGCTTTAGTTTCAAGGTAGTAAGCTTTTCAACACTCCTAGGGGCCTTGCTTCAGCACCCGTTTATGTACCAGAACACTGCGTAGAACCAGGAAGCTCTGCTCCTGCGTGTATGCTACGTGTCAACCTAGAAATTAGAGACTGATGGCACAAGGCTAGTTTTCCCATTATGAAAGCTCCGTTGATGCGGCCCCGAAGCTACCTGAAAAGCACTGTTGTTACCGTGCTTTTACTTACAGCCGGCATGGTTCATAGAAGAAAATGAGTTTTCTCGAAAGAAACCTTGTGCTTCCAGTTCCTAGTTGGAAGCTCACCCTGCTCTGCTCTATACCAAACGTGAAAGTCAATGTGAGCACTAGCCTCGAAGTAAGGCCCTGATTATCCTGGCAAAACGGGAGGCGTGCAGCAGCTCCATGAGGCCTTCATCGCTGTTCTGCTTTAGTTTCACGGTACTAAGCTTTCCAAGACTCCTAGGGACTTTGCTTAAGCAACCGTTTCGGTACCAGAACACTGCGTAGAGACAGTAAGCTCTGGTCCTGCGTGTATGCTGCGTGTCAACCTAGAAATTGGAGACTGATGGCATAAGGCTTCTTTTCCCATTATGAAAGCTCCGTTCATGCGGCCTCGAAGCTACCTGAAAAGCATTGTTGCCGGGGTTTTCCTCACTGCCGGCATGGTTCTGAGAAGAAAATGAGTTTTCTCCTAAGAAACCTGGGGTTTCCAGTTTCTTGTTGGAAGCTCACCCTGCTCTGCGCTATACCTAAAATGAAAGTCAACGTGAGCCCAAGCTTCGAAGTAAGGCCCTGATTATCCTTGCAAAACGAGAGGCGTGCAGCAGCTCCATGAGGCCTTCATCGCTGTTCTGCTTTAGTTTCAAGGTAGTAAGCTTTTCAACACTCCTAGGGGCCTTGCTTCAGCACCCGTTTCAGTCAGAACACTGCGTAGAACCAGGAAGCTCTGCTCCTGCGTGTATGCTGCGTGTCAACCTAGAAATTAAGACTGATGGCACAAGGCTTGTTTTCCCATTTTGAAAGCTCCATTCATGCTGCCCCGAAGCTACCTGAAAAGCACTGTTGTTACCGTGCTTTTACTTACAGCCGGCATGGCACATAGAAGAAAATGAGTTTTCTCGAAAGAAACCTTGTGCTTCCAGTTCCTAGTTGAAAGCTCACCCTGCTCTGCTCTATACCAAACGTGAAAGTCAATGTGAGCACTAGCCTCGAAGTAAGGCCCTGATTATCCTGGCAAAACGGGAGGCGTGCAGCAGCTCCATGAGGCCTTCATCGTTGTTCTGCTTTAGTTTCAAGGTAGTAAGCTTTTCAACACTCCTAGGGGCCTTGCTTCAGCACCCGTTTCAGTACCAGAACACTGCGTAGAACCCGGAAGCTCTGCTCCTGCGTGTATGCTGCGTGTCAACCTAGAAATTAGAGACTGATGGCACAAGGCTAGTTTTCCCATTATGAAAGCTCCGTTGATGCGGCCCCGAAGCTACCTGAAAAGCACTGTTGTTACCGTGCTTTTACTTACAGCCGGCATGGTTCATAGAAGAAAATGAGTTTTCTCGAAGGAAACCTTGTTCTTCCAGTTCCTAGTTGGAAACTCACCCTGCTCTGCTCTATACCAAACGTGAAAGTCAATGTGAGCACTAGCCTCGAAGTAAGGCCCTGATTATCCTGGCAAAACGGGAGGCGTGCAGCAGCTCCATGAGGCCTTCATCGCTGTTCTGCTTTAGTTTCACGGTAGTAAGCTTTCCAACATTCCTAGGGACTTTGCTTAAGCAACCGTTTCGGTACCAGAACACTGCGTAGAGACAGTAAGCTCTGGTCCTGCGTGTATGCTGCGTGTCAACCTAGAAATTGGAGACTGATGGCATAAGGCTTCTTTTCCCATTATGAAAGCTCCGTTCATGAGGCCTCGAAGCTACCTGAAAAGCATTGTTGTTGCCGGGGTTTTCCTCACTGCCGGCATGGTTCTGAGAAGAAAATGAGTTTTCTCCTAAAAACCTTGGGTTTCCAGTTCCTTGTTGGAAGCTCACCCTGCTCTGCGCTATACCTAAAGTGAAAGTCAACGTGAGCTCAAGCTTCAAAGTAAGGCCCTGATTATCCTTGCAAAACGAGAGGCGTGCAGCAGCTCCATGAGGCCTTCATCGTTGTTCTGCTTTAGTTTCAAGGTAGTAAGCTTTTCAACACTCCTAGGGGCCTTGCTTCAGCACCCGTTTCTGTACCAGAACACTGCGTAGAACCAGGAAGCTCTGCTCCTGCGTGTATGCTGCGTGTCAACCTAGAAATTAGAGACTGATGGCACAAGGCTAGTTTTCCCATTATGAAAGCTCCGTTGATGCGGCCCCGAAGCTACCTGAAAAGCACTGTTGTTACCGTGCTTTTACTTACAGCCGGCATGGTTCATAGAAGAAAATGAGTTTTCTCGAAAGAAACCTTGTGCTTCCAGTTCCTAGTTGGAAGCTCACCCGGCTCTGCTCTATACCAAACGTGAAAGTCAATGTGAGCACTAGCCTCGAAGTAAGGCCCTGATTATCCTGGCAAAACGGGAGGCGTGCAGCAGCTCCATGAGGCCTTCATCGCTGTTCTGCTTTAGTTTCACGGTAGTAAGCTTTCCAACATTCCTAGGGACTTTGCTTAAGCAACCGTTTCGGTACCAGAACACTGCGTAGAGACAGTAAGCTCTGGTCCTGCGTGTATGCTGGGTGTCAACCTAGAAATTGGAGACTGATGGCATAAGGCTTCTTTTCCCATTATGAAAGCTCCGTTCATGCGGCCTCGAAGCTACCTGAAAAGCATTGTTGTTGCCGGGGTTTTCCTCACTGCCGGCATGGTTCTGAGAAGAAAATGAGTTTTCTCCTGAGAAACCTTGGGTTTCCAGTTCCTTGTTGGAAGCTCACCCTGCTCTGCGCTATACCTAAAGTGAAAGTCAACGTGAGCCCAAGCTTCGAAGTAAGGCCCTGATTATCCTTGCAAAACGAGAGGCGTGCAGCAGCTCCATGAGGCCTTCATCGTTGTTCTGCTTTAGTTTCAAGGTAGTAAGCTTTTCAACACTCCTAGGGGCCTTGCTTCAGCACCCGTTTCAGTACCAGAACACTGCGTAGAACCAGGAAGCTCTGCTCCTGCGTGTATGCTGCGTGTCAACCTAGAAATTAGAGACTGATGGCACAAGGCTAGTTTTCCCATTATGAAAGCTCCGTTGATGCGGCCCCGAAGCTACCTGAAAAGCACTGTTGTTACCGTGCTTTTACTTACAGCCGGCATGGTTCATAGAAGAAAATGAGTTTTCTCGAAAGAAACCTTGTGCTTCCAGTTCCTAGTTGGAAGCTCACCCGGCTCTGCTCTATACCAAACGTGAAAGTCAATGTGAGCACTAGCCTCGAAGTAAGGCCCTGATTATCCTGGCAAAACGGGAGGCGTGCAGCAGCTCCATGAGGCCTTCATCGCTGTTCTGCTTTAGTTTCACGGTAGTAAGCTTTCCAACATTCCTAGGGACATTGCTTAAGCAACCGTTTCGGTACCAGAACACTGCGTAGAGACAGTAAGCTCTGGTCCTGCGTGTATGCTGCGTGTCAACCTAGAAATTGGAGACTGATGGCATAAGGCTTCTTTTCCCATTATGAAAGCTCCGTTCATGCGGCCTCGAAGCTACCTGAAAAGCATTGTTGTTGCCGGGGTTTTCCTCACTGCCGGCATGGTTCTGAGAAGAAAATGAGTTTTCTCCTGAGAAACCTTGGGTTTCCAGTTCCTTGTTGGAAGCTCACCCTGCTCTGCGCTATACCTAAAGTGAAAGTCAACGTGAGCCCAAGCTTCGAAGTAAGGCCCTGATTATCCTTGCAAAACGAGAGGCGTGCAGCAGCTCCATGAGGCCTTCATCGTTGTTCTGCTTTAGTTTCAAGGTAGTAAGCTTTTCAACACTCCTAGGGGCCTTGCTTCAGCACCCGTTTCTGTACCAGAACACTGCGTAGAACCAGGAAGCTCTGCTCCTGCGTGTATGCTACGTGTCAACCTAGAAATTAGAGACTGATGGCACAAGGCTAGTTTTCCCATTATGAAAGCTCCGTTGATGCGGCCCCGAAGCTACCTGAAAAGCACTGTTGTTACCGTGCTTTTACTTACAGCCGGCATGGTTCATAGAAGAAAATGAGTTTTCTCGAAAGAAACCTTGTGCTTCCAGTTCCTAGTTGGAAGCTCACCCGGCTCTGCTCTATACCAAACGTGAAAGTCAATGTGAGCACTAGCCTCGAAGTAAGGCCCTGATTATCCTGGCAAAACGGGAGGCGTGCAGCAGCTCCATGAGGCCTTCATCGCTGTTCTGCTTTAGTTTCACGGTAGTAAGCTTTCCAAGACTCCTAGGGACTTTGCTTAAGCAACCGTTTCGGTACCAGAACACTGCGTAGAGACAGTAAGCTCTGGTCCTGCGTGTATGCTGCGTGTCAACCTAGAAATTGGAGACTGATGGCATAAGGCTTCTTTTCCCATTATGAAAGCTCCGTTCATGCGGCCTCGAAGCTACCTGAAAAGCATTGTTGCCGGGGTTTTCCTCACTGCCGGCATGGTTCTGAGAAGAAAATGAGTTTTCTCCTAAGAAACCTGGGGTTTCCATTTTCTTGTTGGAAGCTCACCCTGCTCTGCGCTATACCTAAAATGAAAGTCAACGTGAGCCCAAGCTTCGAAGTAAGGCCCTGATTATCCTTGCAAAACGAGAGGCGTGCAGCAGCTCCATGAGGCCTTCATCGCTGTTCTGCTTTAGTTTCAAGGTAGTAAGCTTTTCAACACTCCTAGGGGCCTTGCTTCAGCACCCGTTTCAGTCAGAACACTGCGTAGAACCAGGAAGCTCTGCTCCTGCGTGTATGCTGCGTGTCAACCTAGAAATTAAGACTGATGGCACAAGGCTTGTTTTCCCATTTTGAAAGCTCCATTCATGCTGCCCCGAAGCTACCTGAAAAGCACTGTTGTTACCGTGCTTTTACTTACAGCCGGCATGGCACATAGAAGAAAATGAGTTTTCTCGAAAGAAACCTTGTGCTTCCAGTTCCTAGTTGAAAGCTCACCCTGCTCTGCTCTATACCAAACGTGAAAGTCAATGTGAGCACTAGCCTCGAAGTAAGGCCCTGATTATCCTGGCAAAACGGGAGGCGTGCAGCAGCTCCATGAGGCCTTCATCACTGTTCTGCTTTAGTTTCACGGTAGTAAGCTTTCCAACATTCCTAGGGACTTTGCGTAAGCAACCGTTTCGGTACCAGAACACTGCGTAGAGACAGTAAGCTCTGGTCCTGCGTGTATGCTGCGTGTCAACCTAGAAATTGGAGACTGATGGCATAAGGCTTCTTTTCCCATTATGAAAGATCCGTTCATGCGGCCTCGAAGCTACCTGAAAAGCATTGTTGTTGCCGGGGTTTTCCTCACTGCCGGCATGGTTCTGAGAAGAAAATGAGTTTTCTCCTAAAAACCTTGGGTTTCCAATTCCTTGTTGGAAGCTCACCCTGATCTGCGCTATACCTAAAGTGAAAGTCAACGTGAGCTCAAGCTTCAAAGTAAGGCCCTGATTATCCTTGCAAAACGAGAGGCGTGCAGCAGCTCCATGAGGCCTTCATCGTTGTTCTGCTTTAGTTTCAAGGTAGTAAGCTTTTCAACACTCCTAGGGGCCTTGCTTCAGCACCCGTTTCAGTACCAGAACACTGCGTAGAACCAGGAAGCTCTGCTCCTGCGTGTATGCTGCGTGTCAACCTAGAAATTAGAGACTGATGGCACAAGGCTAGTTTTCCCATTATGAAAGCTCCGTTGATGCGGCCCCGAAGCTACCTGAAAAGCACTGTTGTTACCGTGCTTTTACTTACAGCCGGCATGGTTCATAGAAGAAAATGAGTTTTCTCGAAAGAAACCTTGTGCTTCCAGTTCCTAGTTGGAAGCTCACCCGGCTCTGCTCTATACCAAACGTGAAAGTCAATGTGAGCACTAGCCTCGAAGTAAGGCCCTGATTATCCTGGCAAAACGGGAGGCGTGCAGCAGCTCCATGAGGCCTTCATTGCTGTTCTGCTTTAGTTTCACGGTAGTAAGCTTTCCAACATTCCTAGGGACTTTGCTTAAGCAACCGTTTCGGTACCAGAACACTGCGTAGAGACAGTAAGCTCTGGTCCTGCGTGTATGCTGCGTGTCAACCTAGAAATTGGAGACTGATGGCATAAGGCTTCTTTTCCCATTATGAAAGCTCCGTTCATGCGGCCTCGAAGCTACCTGAAAAGCATTGTTGTTGCCGGGGTTTTCCTCACTGCCGGCATGGTTCTGAGAAGAAAATGAGTTTTCTCCTGAGAAACCTTGGGTTTCCAGTTCCTTGTTGGAAGCTCACCCTGCTCTGCGCTATACCTAAAGTGAAAGTGAACGTGAGCCCAAGCTTCGAAGTAAGGCCCTGATTATCCTTGCAAAACGAGAGGCGTGCAGCAGCTCCATGAGGCCTTCATCGTTGTTCTGCTTTAGTTTCAAGGTAGTAAGCTTTTCAACACTCCTAGGGGCCTTGCTTCAGCACCCGTTTCTGTACCAGAACACTGCGTAGAACCAGGAAGCTCTGCTCCTGCGTGTATGCTGCGTGTCAAGCTAGAAATTAGAGACTGATGGCACAAGGCTAGTTTTCCCATTATGAAAGCTCCGTTGATGCGGCCCCGAAGCTACCTGAAAAGCACTGTTGTTACCGTGCTTTTACTTACAGCCGGCATGGTTCATAGAAGAAAATGAGTTTTCTCGAAAGAAACCTTGTGCTTCCAGTTCCTAGTTGGAAGCTCACCCTGCTCTGCGCTATACCTAAAGTGAAAGTCAACGTGAGCCCAAGCTTCGAAGTAAGGCCCTGATTATCCTTGCAAAACGAGAGGCGTGCAGCAGCTCCATGAGGCCTTCATCGTTGTTCTGCTTTAGTTTCAAGGTAGTAAGCTTTTCAACACTCCTAGGGGCCTTGCTTCAGCACCCGTTTCTGTACCAGAACACTGCGTAGAACCAGGAAGCTCTGCTCCTGCGTGTATGCTACGTGTCAACCTAGAAATTAGAGACTGATGGCACAAGGCTAGTTTTCCCATTATGAAAGCTCCGTTGATGCGGCCCCGAAGCTACCTGAAAAGCACTGTTGTTACCGTGCTTTTACTTACAGCCGGCATGGTTCATAGAAGAAAATGAGTTTTCTCGAAAGAAACCTTGTGCTTCCAGTTCCTAGTTGGAAGCTCACCCTGCTCTGCTCTATACCAAACGTGAAAGTCAATGTGAGCACTAGCCTCGAAGTAAGGCCCTGATTATCCTGGCAAAACGGGAGGCGTGCAGCAGCTCCATGAGGCCTTCATCACTGTTCTGCTTTAGTTTCACGGTAGTAAGCTTTCCAACATTCCTAGGGACTTTGCGTAAGCAACCGTTTCGGTACCAGAACACTGCGTAGAGACAGTAAGCTCTGGTCCTGCGTGTATGCTGCGTGTCAACCTAGAAATTGGAGACTGATGGCATAAGGCTTCTTTTCCCATTATGAAAGATCCGTTCATGCGGCCTCGAAGCTACCTGAAAAGCATTGTTGTTGCCGGGGTTTTCCTCACTGCCGGCATGGTTCTGAGAAGAAAATGAGTTTTCTCCTAAAAACCTTGGGTTTCCCATTCCTTGTTGGAAGCTCACCCTGATCTGCGCTATACCTAAAGTGAAAGTCAACGTGAGCTCAAGCTTCAAAGTAAGGCCCTGATTATCCTTGCAAAACGAGAGGCGTGCAGCAGCTCCATGAGGCCTTCATCGTTGTTCTGCTTTAGTTTCAAGGTAGTAAGCTTTTCAACACTCCTAGGGGCCTTGCTTCAGCACCCGTTTCAGTACCAGAACACTGCGTAGAACCAGGAAGCTCTGCTCCTGCGTGTATGCTGCGTGTCAACCTAGAAATTAGAGACTGATGGCACAAGGCTAGTTTTCCCATTATGAAAGCTCCGTTGATGCGGCCCCGAAGCTACCTGAAAAGCACTGTTGTTACCGTGCTTTTACTTACAGCCGGCATGGTTCATAGAAGAAAATGAGTTTTCTCGAAAGAAACCTTGTGCTTCCAGTTCCTAGTTGGAAGCTCACCCTGCTCTGCTCTATACCAAACGTGAAAGTCAATGTGAGCACTAGCCTCGAAGTAAGGCCCTGATTATCCTGGCAAAACGGGAGGCGTGCAGCAGCTCCATGAGGCCTTCATCGCTGTTCTGCTTTAGTTTCACGGTAGTAAGCTTTCCAACATTCCTAGGGACTTTGCTTAAGCAACCGTTTCGGTACCAGAACACTGCGTAGAGACAGTAAGCTCTGGTCCTGCGTGTATGCTGCGTGTCAACCTAGAAATTGGAGACTGATGGCATAAGGCTTCTTTTCCCATTATGAAAGCTCCGTTCATGCGGCCTCGAAGCTACCTGAAAAGCATTGTTGTTGCCGGGGTTTTCCTCACTGCCGGCATGGTTCTGAGAAGAAAATGAGTTTTCTCCTGAGAAACCTTGGGTTTCCAGTTCCTTGTTGGAAGCTCACCCTGCTCTGCGCTATACCTAAAGTGAAAGTGAACGTGAGCCCAAGCTTCGAAGTAAGGCCCTGATTATCCTTGCAAAACGAGAGGCGTGCAGCAGCTCCATGAGGCCTTCATCGTTGTTCTGCTTTAGTTTCAAGGTAGTAAGCTTTTCAACACTCCTAGGGGCCTTGCTTCAGCACCCGTTTCAGTACCAGAACACTGCGTAGAACCAGGAAGCTCTGCTCCTGCGTGTATGCTGCGTGTCAAGCTAGAAATTAGAGACTGATGGCACAAGGCTAGTTTTCCCATTATGAAAGCTCCGTTGATGCGGCCCCGAAGCTACCTGAAAAGCACTGTTGTTACCGTGCTTTTACTTACAGCCGGCATGGTTCATAGAAGAAAATGAGTTTTCTCGAAAGAAACCTTGTGCTTCCAGTTCCTAGTTGGAAGCTCACCCTGCTCTGCGCTATACCTAAAGTGAAAGTCAACGTGAGCCCAAGCTTCGAAGTAAGGCCCTGATTATCCTTGCAAAACGAGAGGCGTGCAGCAGCTCCATGAGGCCTTCATCGTTGTTCTGCTTTAGTTTCAAGGTAGTAAGCTTTTCAACACTCCTAGGGGCCTTGCTTCAGCACCCGTTTCTGTACCAGAACACTGCGTAGAACCAGGAAGCTCTGCTCCTGCGTGTATGCTACGTGTCAACCTAGAAATTAGAGACTGATGGCACAAGGCTAGTTTTCCCATTATGAAAGCTCCGTTGATGCGGCCCCGAAGCTACCTGAAAAGCACTGTTGTTACCGTGCTTTTACTTACAGCCGGCATGGTTCATAGAAGAAAATGAGTTTTCTCGAAAGAAACCTTGTGCTTCCAGTTCCTAGTTGGAAGCTCACCCTGCTCTGCTCTATACCAAACGTGAAAGTCAATGTGAGCACTAGCCTCGAAGTAAGGCCCTGATTATCCTGGCAAAACGGGAGGCGTGCAGCAGCTCCATGAGGCCTTCATCGCTGTTCTGCTTTAGTTTCACGGTACTAAGCTTTCCAAGACTCCTAGGGACTTTGCTTAAGCAACCGTTTCGGTACCAGAACACTGCGTAGAGACAGTAAGCTCTGGTCCTGCGTGTATGCTGCGTGTCAACCTAGAAATTGGAGACTGATGGCATAAGGCTTCTTTTCCCATTATGAAAGCTCCGTTCATGCGGCCTCGAAGCTACCTGAAAAGCATTGTTGCCGGGGTTTTCCTCACTGCCGGCATGGTTCTGAGAAGAAAATGAGTGTTCTCCTAAGAAACCTGGGGTTTCCATTTTCTTGTTGGAAGCTCACCCTGCTCTGCGCTATACCTAAAATGAAAGTCAACGTGAGCCCAAGCTTCGAAGTAAGGCCCTGATTATCCTTGCAAAACGAGAGGCGTGCAGCAGCTCCATGAGGCCTTCATCGCTGTTCTGCTTTAGTTTCAAGGTAGTAAGCTTTTCAACACTCCTAGGGGCCTTGCTTCAGCACCCGTTTCAGTCAGAACACTGCGTAGAACCAGGAAGCTCTGCTCCTGCGTGTATGCTGCGTGTCAACCTAGAAATTAAGACTGATGGCACAAGGCTTGTTTTCCCATTTTGAAAGCTCCATTCATGCTGCCCCGAAGCTACCTGAAAAGCACTGTTGTTACCGTGCTTTTACTTACAGCCGGCATGGCACATAGAAGAAAATGAGTTTTCTCGAAAGAAACCTTGTGCTTCCAGTTCCTAGTTGAAAGCTCACCCTGCTCTGCTCTATACCAAACGTGAAAGTCAATGTGAGCACTAGCCTCGAAGTAAGGCCCTGATTATCCTGGCAAAACGGGAGGCGTGCAGCAGCTCCATGAGGCCTTCATCGTTGTTCTGCTTTAGTTTCAAGGTAGTAAGCTTTTCAACACTCCTAGGGGCCTTGCTTCAGCACCCGTTTCAGTACCAGAACACTGCGTAGAACCCGGAAGCTCTGCTCCTGCGTGTATGCTGCGTGTCAACCTAGAAATTAGAGACTGATGGCACAAGGCTAGTTTTCCCATTATGAAAGCTCCGTTGATGCGGCCCCGAAGCTACCTGAAAAGCACTGTTGTTACCGTGCTTTTACTTACAGCCGGCATGGTTCATAGAAGAAAATGAGTTTTCTCGAAGGAAACCTTGTTCTTCCAGTTCCTAGTTGGAAACTCACCCTGCTCTGCTCTATACCAAACGTGAAAGTCAATGTGAGCACTAGCCTCGAAGTAAGGCCCTGATTATCCTGGCAAAACGGGAGGCGTGCAGCAGCTCCATGAGGCCTTCATCGCTGTTCTGCTTTAGTTTCACGGTAGTAAGCTTTCCAACATTCCTAGGGACTTTGCTTAAGCAACCGTTTCGGTACCAGAACACTGCGTAGAGACAGTAAGCTCTTGTCCTGCGTGTATGCTGCGTGTCAACCTAGAAATTGGAGACTGATGGCATAAGGCTTCTTTTCCCATTATGAAAGCTCCGTTCATGAGGCCTCGAAGCTACCTGAAAAGCATTGTTGTTGCCGGGGTTTTCCTCACTGCCGGCATGGTTCTGAGAAGAAAATGAGTTTTCTCCTAAAAACCTTGGGTTTCCAGTTCCTTGTTGGAAGCTCACCCTGCTCTGCGCTATACCTAAAGTGAAAGTCAACGTGAGCTCAAGCTTCAAAGTAAGGCCCTGATTATCCTTGCAAAACGAGAGGCGTGCAGCAGCTCCATGAGGCCTTCATCGTTGTTCTGCTTTAGTTTCAAGGTAGTAAGCTTTTCAACACTCCTAGGGGCCTTGCTTCAGCACCCGTTTCTGTACCAGAACACTGCGTAGAACCAGGAAGCTCTGCTCCTGCGTGTATGCTGCGTGTCAACCTAGAAATTAGAGACTGATGGCACAAGGCTAGTTTTCCCATTATGAAAGCTCCGTTGATGCGGCCCCGAAGCTACCTGAAAAGCACTGTTGTTACCGTGCTTTTACTTACAGCCGGCATGGTTCATAGAAGAAAATGAGTTTTCTCGAAAGAAACCTTGTGCTTCCAGTTCCTAGTTGGAAGCTCACCCGGCTCTGCTCTATACCAAACGTGAAAGTCAATGTGAGCACTAGCCTCGAAGTAAGGCCCTGATTATCCTGGCAAAACGGGAGGCGTGCAGCAGCTCCATGAGGCCTTCATCGCTGTTCTGCTTTAGTTTCACGGTAGTAAGCTTTCCAACATTCCTAGGGACTTTGCTTAAGCAACCGTTTCGGTACCAGAACACTGCGTAGAGACAGTAAGCTCTGGTCCTGCGTGTATGCTGGGTGTCAACCTAGAAATTGGAGACTGATGGCATAAGGCTTCTTTTCCCATTATGAAAGCTCCGTTCATGCGGCCTCGAAGCTACCTGAAAAGCATTGTTGTTGCCGGGGTTTTCCTCACTGCCGGCATGGTTCTGAGAAGAAAATGAGTTTTCTCCTGAGAAACCTTGGGTTTCCAGTTCCTTGTTGGAAGCTCACCCTGCTCTGCGCTATACCTAAAGTGAAAGTCAACGTGAGCCCAAGCTTCGAAGTAAGGCCCTGATTATCCTTGCAAAACGAGAGGCGTGCAGCAGCTCCATGAGGCCTTCATCGTTGTTCTGCTTTAGTTTCAAGGTAGTAAGCTTTTCAACACTCCTAGGGGCCTTGCTTCAGCACCCGTTTCAGTACCAGAACACTGCGTAGAACCAGGAAGCTCTGCTCCTGCGTGTATGCTGCGTGTCAACCTAGAAATTAGAGACTGATGGCACAAGGCTAGTTTTCCCATTATGAAAGCTCCGTTGATGCGGCCCCGAAGCTACCTGAAAAGCACTGTTGTTACCGTGCTTTTACTTACAGCCGGCATGGTTCATAGAAGAAAATGAGTTTTCTCGAAAGAAACCTTGTGCTTCCAGTTCCTAGTTGGAAGCTCACCCGGCTCTGCTCTATACCAAACGTGAAAGTCAATGTGAGCACTAGCCTCGAAGTAAGGCCCTGATTATCCTGGCAAAACGGGAGGCGTGCAGCAGCTCCATGAGGCCTTCATCGCTGTTCTGCTTTAGTTTCACGGTAGTAAGCTTTCCAACATTCCTAGGGACATTGCTTAAGCAACCGTTTCGGTACCAGAACACTGCGTAGAGACAGTAAGCTCTGGTCCTGCGTGTATGCTGCGTGTCAACCTAGAAATTGGAGACTGATGGCATAAGGCTTCTTTTCCCATTATGAAAGCTCCGTTCATGCGGCCTCGAAGCTACCTGAAAAGCATTGTTGTTGCCGGGGTTTTCCTCACTGCCGGCATGGTTCTGAGAAGAAAATGAGTTTTCTCCTGAGAAACCTTGGGTTTCCAGTTCCTTGTTGGAAGCTCACCCTGCTCTGCGCTATACCTAAAGTGAAAGTCAACGTGAGCCCAAGCTTCGAAGTAAGGCCCTGATTATCCTTGCAAAACGAGAGGCGTGCAGCAGCTCCATGAGGCCTTCATCGTTGTTCTGCTTTAGTTTCAAGGTAGTAAGCTTTTCAACACTCCTAGGGGCCTTGCTTCAGCACCCGTTTCTGTACCAGAACACTGCGTAGAACCAGGAAGCTCTGCTCCTGCGTGTATGCTACGTGTCAACCTAGAAATTAGAGACTGATGGCACAAGGCTAGTTTTCCCATTATGAAAGCTCCGTTGATGCGGCCCCGAAGCTACCTGAAAAGCACTGTTGTTACCGTGCTTTTACTTACAGCCGGCATGGTTCATAGAAGAAAATGAGTTTTCTCGAAAGAAACCTTGTGCTTCCAGTTCCTAGTTGGAAGCTCACCCTGCTCTGCTCTATACCAAACGTGAAAGTCAATGTGAGCACTAGCCTCGAAGTAAGGCCCTGATTATCCTGGCAAAACGGGAGGCGTGCAGCAGCTCCATGAGGCCTTCATCGCTGTTCTGCTTTAGTTTCACGGTAGTAAGCTTTCCAAGACTCCTAGGGACTTTGCTTAAGCAACCGTTTCGGTACCAGAACACTGCGTAGAGACAGTAAGCTCTGGTCCTGCGTGTATGCTGCGTGTCAACCTAGAAATTGGAGACTGATGGCATAAGGCTTCTTTTCCCATTATGAAAGCTCCGTTCATGCGGCCTCGAAGCTACCTGAAAAGCATTGTTGCCGGGGTTTTCCTCACTGCCGGCATGGTTCTGAGAAGAAAATGAGTTTTCTCCTAAGAAACCTGGGGTTTCCATTTTCTTGTTGGAAGCTCACCCTGCTCTGCGCTATACCTAAAATGAAAGTCAACGTGAGCCCAAGCTTCGAAGTAAGGCCCTGATTATCCTTGCAAAACGAGAGGCGTGCAGCAGCTCCATGAGGCCTTCATCGCTGTTCTGCTTTAGTTTCAAGGTAGTAAGCTTTTCAACACTCCTAGGGGCCTTGCTTCAGCACCCGTTTCAGTCAGAACACTGCGTAGAACCAGGAAGCTCTGCTCCTGCGTGTATGCTGCGTGTCAACCTAGAAATTAAGACTGATGGCACAAGGCTTGTTTTCCCATTTTGAAAGCTCCATTCATGCTGCCCCGAAGCTACCTGAAAAGCACTGTTGTTACCGTGCTTTTACTTACAGCCGGCATGGCACATAGAAGAAAATGAGTTTTCTCGAAAGAAACCTTGTGCTTCCAGTTCCTAGTTGAAAGCTCACCCTGCTCTGCTCTATACCAAACGTGAAAGTCAATGTGAGCACTAGCCTCGAAGTAAGGCCCTGATTATCCTGGCAAAACGGGAGGCGTGCAGCAGCTCCATGAGGCCTTCATCACTGTTCTGCTTTAGTTTCACGGTAGTAAGCTTTCCAACATTCCTAGGGACTTTGCGTAAGCAACCGTTTCGGTACCAGAACACTGCGTAGAGACAGTAAGCTCTGGTCCTGCGTGTATGCTGCGTGTCAACCTAGAAATTGGAGACTGATGGCATAAGGCTTCTTTTCCCATTATGAAAGATCCGTTCATGCGGCCTCGAAGCTACCTGAAAAGCATTGTTGTTGCCGGGGTTTTCCTCACTGCCGGCATGGTTCTGAGAAGAAAATGAGTTTTCTCCTAAAAACCTTGGGTTTCCAATTCCTTGTTGGAAGCTCACCCTGATCTGCGCTATACCTAAAGTGAAAGTCAACGTGAGCTCAAGCTTCAAAGTAAGGCCCTGATTATCCTTGCAAAACGAGAGGCGTGCAGCAGCTCCATGAGGCCTTCATCGTTGTTCTGCTTTAGTTTCAAGGTAGTAAGCTTTTCAACACTCCTAGGGGCCTTGCTTCAGCACCCGTTTCAGTACCAGAACACTGCGTAGAACCAGGAAGCTCTGCTCCTGCGTGTATGCTGCGTGTCAACCTAGAAATTAGAGACTGATGGCACAAGGCTAGTTTTCCCATTATGAAAGCTCCGTTGATGCGGCCCCGAAGCTACCTGAAAAGCACTGTTGTTACCGTGCTTTTACTTACAGCCGGCATGGTTCATAGAAGAAAATGAGTTTTCTCGAAAGAAACCTTGTGCTTCCAGTTCCTAGTTGGAAGCTCACCCGGCTCTGCTCTATACCAAACGTGAAAGTCAATGTGAGCACTAGCCTCGAAGTAAGGCCCTGATTATCCTGGCAAAACGGGAGGCGTGCAGCAGCTCCATGAGGCCTTCATTGCTGTTCTGCTTTAGTTTCACGGTAGTAAGCTTTCCAACATTCCTAGGGACTTTGCTTAAGCAACCGTTTCGGTACCAGAACACTGCGTAGAGACAGTAAGCTCTGGTCCTGCGTGTATGCTGCGTGTCAACCTAGAAATTGGAGACTGATGGCATAAGGCTTCTTTTCCCATTATGAAAGCTCCGTTCATGCGGCCTCGAAGCTACCTGAAAAGCATTGTTGTTGCCGGGGTTTTCCTCACTGCCGGCATGGTTCTGAGAAGAAAATGAGTTTTCTCCTGAGAAACCTTGGGTTTCCAGTTCCTTGTTGGAAGCTCACCCTGCTCTGCGCTATACCTAAAGTGAAAGTGAACGTGAGCCCAAGCTTCGAAGTAAGGCCCTGATTATCCTTGCAAAACGAGAGGCGTGCAGCAGCTCCATGAGGCCTTCATCGTTGTTCTGCTTTAGTTTCAAGGTAGTAAGCTTTTCAACACTCCTAGGGGCCTTGCTTCAGCACCCGTTTCTGTACCAGAACACTGCGTAGAACCAGGAAGCTCTGCTCCTGCGTGTATGCTGCGTGTCAAGCTAGAAATTAGAGACTGATGGCACAAGGCTAGTTTTCCCATTATGAAAGCTCCGTTGATGCGGCCCCGAAGCTACCTGAAAAGCACTGTTGTTACCGTGCTTTTACTTACAGCCGGCATGGTTCATAGAAGAAAATGAGTTTTCTCGAAAGAAACCTTGTGCTTCCAGTTCCTAGTTGGAAGCTCACCCTGCTCTGCGCTATACCTAAAGTGAAAGTCAACGTGAGCCCAAGCTTCGAAGTAAGGCCCTGATTATCCTTGCAAAACGAGAGGCGTGCAGCAGCTCCATGAGGCCTTCATCGTTGTTCTGCTTTAGTTTCAAGGTAGTAAGCTTTTCAACACTCCTAGGGGCCTTGCTTCAGCACCCGTTTCTGTACCAGAACACTGCGTAGAACCAGGAAGCTCTGCTCCTGCGTGTATGCTACGTGTCAACCTAGAAATTAGAGACTGATGGCACAAGGCTAGTTTTCCCATTATGAAAGCTCCGTTGATGCGGCCCCGAAGCTACCTGAAAAGCACTGTTGTTACCGTGCTTTTACTTACAGCCGGCATGGTTCATAGAAGAAAATGAGTTTTCTCGAAAGAAACCTTGTGCTTCCAGTTCCTAGTTGGAAGCTCACCCTGCTCTGCTCTATACCAAACGTGAAAGTCAATGTGAGCACTAGCCTCGAAGTAAGGCCCTGATTATCCTGGCAAAACGGGAGGCGTGCAGCAGCTCCATGAGGCCTTCATCACTGTTCTGCTTTAGTTTCACGGTAGTAAGCTTTCCAACATTCCTAGGGACTTTGCGTAAGCAACCGTTTCGGTACCAGAACACTGCGTAGAGACAGTAAGCTCTGGTCCTGCGTGTATGCTGCGTGTCAACCTAGAAATTGGAGACTGATGGCATAAGGCTTCTTTTCCCATTATGAAAGATCCGTTCATGCGGCCTCGAAGCTACCTGAAAAGCATTGTTGTTGCCGGGGTTTTCCTCACTGCCGGCATGGTTCTGAGAAGAAAATGAGTTTTCTCCTAAAAACCTTGGGTTTCCCATTCCTTGTTGGAAGCTCACCCTGATCTGCGCTATACCTAAAGTGAAAGTCAACGTGAGCTCAAGCTTCAAAGTAAGGCCCTGATTATCCTTGCAAAACGAGAGGCGTGCAGCAGCTCCATGAGGCCTTCATCGTTGTTCTGCTTTAGTTTCAAGGTAGTAAGCTTTTCAACACTCCTAGGGGCCTTGCTTCAGCACCCGTTTCAGTACCAGAACACTGCGTAGAACCAGGAAGCTCTGCTCCTGCGTGTATGCTGCGTGTCAACCTAGAAATTAGAGACTGATGGCACAAGGCTAGTTTTCCCATTATGAAAGCTCCGTTGATGCGGCCCCGAAGCTACCTGAAAAGCACTGTTGTTACCGTGCTTTTACTTACAGCCGGCATGGTTCATAGAAGAAAATGAGTTTTCTCGAAAGAAACCTTGTGCTTCCAGTTCCTAGTTGGAAGCTCACCCTGCTCTGCTCTATACCAAACGTGAAAGTCAATGTGAGCACTAGCCTCGAAGTAAGGCCCTGATTATCCTGGCAAAACGGGAGGCGTGCAGCAGCTCCATGAGGCCTTCATCGCTGTTCTGCTTTAGTTTCACGGTAGTAAGCTTTCCAACATTCCTAGGGACTTTGCTTAAGCAACCGTTTCGGTACCAGAACACTGCGTAGAGACAGTAAGCTCTGGTCCTGCGTGTATGCTGCGTGTCAACCTAGAAATTGGAGACTGATGGCATAAGGCTTCTTTTCCCATTATGAAAGCTCCGTTCATGCGGCCTCGAAGCTACCTGAAAAGCATTGTTGTTGCCGGGGTTTTCCTCACTGCCGGCATGGTTCTGAGAAGAAAATGAGTTTTCTCCTGAGAAACCTTGGGTTTCCAGTTCCTTGTTGGAAGCTCACCCTGCTCTGCGCTATACCTAAAGTGAAAGTGAACGTGAGCCCAAGCTTCGAAGTAAGGCCCTGATTATCCTTGCAAAACGAGAGGCGTGCAGCAGCTCCATGAGGCCTTCATCGTTGTTCTGCTTTAGTTTCAAGGTAGTAAGCTTTTCAACACTCCTAGGGGCCTTGCTTCAGCACCCGTTTCAGTACCAGAACACTGCGTAGAACCAGGAAGCTCTGCTCCTGCGTGTGTGCTGCGTGTCAAGCTAGAAATTAGAGACTGATGGCACAAGGCTAGTTTTCCCATTATGAAAGCTCCGTTGATGCGGCCCCGAAGCTACCTGAAAAGCACTGTTGTTACCGTGCTTTTACTTACAGCCGGCATGGTTCATAGAAGAAAATGAGTTTTCTCGAAAGAAACCTTGTGCTTCCAGTTCCTAGTTGGAAGCTCACCCTGCTCTGCGCTATACCTAAAGTGAAAGTCAACGTGAGCCCAAGCTTCGAAGTAAGGCCCTGATTATCCTTGCAAAACGAGAGGCGTGCAGCAGCTCCATGAGGCCTTCATCGTTGTTCTGCTTTAGTTTCAAGGTAGTAAGCTTTTCAACACTCCTAGGGGCCTTGCTTCAGCACCCGTTTCTGTACCAGAACACTGCGTAGAACCAGGAAGCTCTGCTCCTGCGTGTATGCTACGTGTCAACCTAGAAATTAGAGACTGATGGCACAAGGCTAGTTTTCCCATTATGAAAGCTCCGTTGATGCGGCCCCGAAGCTACCTGAAAAGCACTGTTGTTACCGTGCTTTTACTTACAGCCGGCATGGTTCATAGAAGAAAATGAGTTTTCTCGAAAGAAACCTTGTGCTTCCAGTTCCTAGTTGGAAGCTCACCCTGCTCTGCTCTATACCAAACGTGAAAGTCAATGTGAGCACTAGCCTCGAAGTAAGGCCCTGATTATCCTGGCAAAACGGGAGGCGTGCAGCAGCTCCATGAGGCCTTCATCGCTGTTCTGCTTTAGTTTCACGGTAGTAAGCTTTCCAAGACTCCTAGGGACTTTGCTTAAGCAACCGTTTCGGTACCAGAACACTGCGTAGAGACAGTAAGCTCTGGTCCTGCGTGTATGCTGCGTGTCAACCTAGAAATTGGAGACTGATGGCATAAGGCTTCTTTTCCCATTATGAAAGCTCCGTTCATGCGGCCTCGAAGCTACCTGAAAAGCATTGTTGCCGGGGTTTTCCTCACTGCCGGCATGGATCTGAGAAGAAAATGAGTGTTCTCCTAAGAAACCTGGGGTTTCCATTTTCTTGTTGGAAGCTCACCCTGCTCTGCGCTATACCTAAAATGAAAGTCAACGTGAGCCCAAGCTTCGAAGTAAGGCCCTGATTATCCTTGCAAAACGAGAGGCGTGCAGCAGCTCCATGAGGCCTTCATCGCTGTTCTGCTTTAGTTTCAAGGTAGTAAGCTTTTCAACACTCCTAGGGGCCTTGCTTCAGCACCCGTTTCAGTCAGAACACTGCGTAGAACCAGGAAGCTCTGCTCCTGCGTGTATGCTGCGTGTCAACCTAGAAATTAAGACTGATGGCACAAGGCTTGTTTTCCCATTTTGAAAGCTCCATTCATGCTGCCCCGAAGCTACCTGAAAAGCACTGTTGTTACCGTGCTTTTACTTACAGCCGGCATGGCACATAGAAGAAAATGAGTTTTCTCGAAAGAAACCTTGTGCTTCCTGTTCCTAGTTGAAAGCTCACCCTGCTCTGCTCTATACCAAACGTGAAAGTCAATGTGAGCACTAGCCTCGAAGTAAGGCCCTGATTATCCTGGCAAAACGGGAGGCGTGCAGCAGCTCCATGAGGCCTTCATCGCTGTTCTGCTTTAGTTTCACGGTAGTAAGCTTTCCAACATTCCTAGGGACTTTGCGTAAGCAACCGTTTCGGTACCAGAACACTGCGTAGAGACAGTAAGCTCTGGTCCTGCGTGTATGCTGCGTGTCAACCTAGAAATTGGAGACTGATGGCATAAGGCTTCTTTTCCCATTATGAAAGATCCGTTCATGCGGCCTCGAAGCTACCTGAAAAGCATTGTTGTTGCCGGGGTTTTCCTCACTGCCGGCATGGTTCTGAGAAGAAAATGAGTTTTCTCCTAAAAACCTTGGGTTTCCAATTCCTTGTTGGAAGCTCACCCTGATCTGCGCTATACCTAAAGTGAAAGTCAACGTGAGCTCAAGCTTCAAAGTAAGGCCCTGATTATCCTTGCAAAACGAGAGGCGTGCAGCAGCTCCATGAGGCCTTCATCGTTGTTCTGCTTTAGTTTCAAGGTAGTAAGCTTTTCAACACTCCTAGGGGCCTTGCTTCAGCACCCGTTTCAGTACCAGAACACTGCGTAGAACCAGGAAGCTCTGCTCCTGCGTGTATGCTGCGTGTCAACCTAGAAATTAGAGACTGATGGCACAAGGCTAGTTTTCCCATTATGAAAGCTCCGTTGATGCGGCCCCGAAGCTACCTGAAAAGCACTGTTGTTACCGTGCTTTTACTTACAGCCGGCATGGTTCATAGAAGAAAATGAGTTTTCTCGAAAGAAACCTTGTGCTTCCAGTTCCTAGTTGGAAGCTCACCCGGCTCTGCTCTATACCAAACGTGAAAGTCAATGTGAGCACTAGCCTCGAAGTAAGGCCCTGATTATCCTGGCAAAACGGGAGGCGTGCAGCAGCTCCATGAGGCCTTCATCGCTGTTCTGCTTTAGTTTCACGGTAGTAAGCTTTCCAACATTCCTAGGGACTTTGCTTAAGCAACCGTTTCGGTACCAGAACACTGCGTAGAGACAGTAAGCTCTGGTCCTGCGTGTATGCTGCGTGTCAACCTAGAAATTGGAGACTGATGGCATAAGGCTTCTTTTCCCATTATGAAAGCTCCGTTCATGCGGCCTCGAAGCTACCTGAAAAGCATTGTTGTTGCCGGGGTTTTCCTCACTGCCGGCATGGTTCTGAGAAGAAAATGAGTTTTCTCCTGAGAAACCTTGGGTTTCCAGTTCCTTGTTGGAAGCTCACCCTGCTCTGCGCTATACCTAAAGTGAAAGTGAACGTGAGCCCAAGCTTCGAAGTAAGGCCCTGATTATCCTTGCAAAACGAGAGGCGTGCAGCAGCTCCATGAGGCCTTCATCGTTGTTCTGCTTTAGTTTCAAGGTAGTAAGCTTTTCAACACTGCTAGGGGCCTTGCTTCAGCACCCGTTTCAGTACCAGAACACTGCGTAGAACCAGGAAGCTCTGCTCCTGCGTGTATGCTGCGTGTCAACCTAGAAATTAGAGACTGATGGCACAAGGCTAGTTTTCCCATTATGAAAGCTCCGTTGATGCGGCCCCGAAGCTACCTGAAAAGCACTGTTGTTACCGTGCTTTTACTTACAGCCGGCATGGTTCATAGAAGAAAATGAGTTTTCTCGAAAGAAACCTTGTGCTTCCAGTTCCTAGTTGGAAGCTCACCCTGCTCTGCTCTATACCAAACGTGAAAGTCAATGTGAGCACTAGCCTCGAAGTAAGGCCCTGATTATCCTGGCAAAACGGGAGGCGTGCAGCAGCTCCATGAGGCCTTCATCGCTGTTCTGCTTTAGTTTCACGGTAGTAAGCTTTCCAACATTCCTAGGGACATTGCTTAAGCAACCGTTTCGGTACCAGAACACTGCGTAGAGACAGTAAGCTCTGGTCCTGCGTGTATGCTGCGTGTCAACCTAGAAATTGGAGACTGATGGCATAAGGCTTCTTTTCCCATTATGAAAGCTCCGTTCATGCGGCCTCGAAGCTACCTGAAAAGCATTGTTGTTGCCGGGGTTTTCCTCACTGCCGGCATGGTTCTGAGAAGAAAATGAGTTTTCTCCTGCGAAACCTTGGGTTTCCAGTTCCTTGTTGGAAGCTCACCCTGCTCTGCGCTATACCTAAAGTGAAAGTCAACGTGAGCCCAAGCTTCGAAGTAAGGCCCTGATTATCCTTGCAAAACGAGAGGCGTGCAGCAGCTCCATGAGGCCTTCATCGTTGTTCTGCTTTAGTTTCAAGGTAGTAAGCTTTTCAACACTCCTAGGGGCCTTGCTTCCGCACCCGTTTCTGTACCAGAACACTGCGTAGAACCAGGAAGCTCTGCTCCTGCGTGTATGCTGCGTGTCAACCTAGAAATTAGAGACTGATGGCACAAGGCTAGTTTTCCCATTATGAAAGCTCCGTTGATGCGGCCCCGAAGCTACCTGAAAAGCACTGTTGTTACCGTGCTTTTACTTACAGCCGGCATGGTTCATAGAAGAAAATGAGTTTTCTCGAAAGAAACCTTGTGCTTCCAGTTCCTAGTTGGAAGCTCACCCTGCTCTGCTCTATACCAAACGTGAAAGTCAATGTGAGCACTAGCCTCGAAGTAAGGCCCGGATTATCCTGGCAAAACGGGAGGCGTGCAGCAGCTCCATGAGGCCTTCATCGCTGTTCTGCTTTAGTTTCACGGTAGTAAGCTTTCCAACATTCCTAGGGACTTTGCTTAAGCAACCGTTTCGGTACCAGAACACTGCGTAGAGACAGTAAGCTCTGGTCCTGCGTGTATGCTACGTGTCAACCTAGAAATTGGAGACTGATGGCATAAGGCTTCTGTTCCCATTATGAAAGCTCCGTTCATGCGGCCTCGAAGCTACCTGAAAAGCATTGTTGTTGCCGGGGTTTTCCTCACTGCCGGCATGGTTCTGAGAAGAAAATGAGTTTTCTCCTGAGAAACCTTGGGGTTCCAGTTCCTTGTTGGAAGCTCACCCTGCTCTGCGCTATACCTAAAGTGAAAGTCAACGTGAGCCCAAGCTTCGAAGTAAGGCCCTGATTATCCTTGCAAAACGAGAGGCGTGCAGCAGCTCCATGAGGCCTTCATCGTTGTTCTGCTTTAGTTTCAAGGTAGTAAGCTTTTCAACACTCCTAGGGGCCTTGCTTCAGCACCCGTTTCTGTACCAGAACACTGCGTAGAACCAGGAAGCTCTGCTCCTGCGTGTATGCTACGTGTCAACCTAGAAATTAGAGACTGATGGCACAAGGCTAGTTTTCCCATTATGAAAGCTCCGTTGATGCGGCCCCGAAGCTACCTGAAAAGCACTGTTGTTACCGTGCTTTTACTTACAGCCGGCATAGTTCATAGAAGAAAATGAGTTTTCTCGAAAGAAACCTTGTGCTTCCAGTTCCTAGTTGGAAGCTCACCCTGCTCTGCTCTATACCAAACGTGAAAGTCAATGTGAGCACTAGCCTCGAAGTAAGGCCCTGATTATCCTGGCAAAACGGGAGGCGTGCAGCAGCTCCATGAGGCCTTCATCGCTGTTCTGCTTTAGTTTCACGGTAGTAAGCTTTCCAAGACTCCTAGGGACTTTGCTTAAGCAACCGTTTCGGTACCAGAACACTGCGTAGAGACAGTAAGCTCTGGTCCTGCGTGTATGCTGCGTGTCAACCTAGAAATTGGAGACTGATGGCATAAGGCTTCTTTTCCCATTATGAAAGCTCCGTTCATGCGGCCTCGAAGCTACCTGAAAAGCATTGTTGCCGGGGTTTTCCTCACTGCCGGCATGGTTCTGAGAAGAAAATGAGTTTTCTCCTAAGAAACCTGGGGTTTCCAGTTTCTTGTTGGAAGCTCACCCTGCTCTGCGCTATACCTAAAATGAAAGTCAACGTGAGCCCAAGCTTCGAAGTAAGGCCCTGATTATCCTTGCAAAACGAGAGGCGTGCAGCAGCTCCATGAGGCCTTCATCGCTGTTCTGCTTTAGTTTCAATGTAGTAAGCTTTTCAACACTCTTAGGGGCCTTGCTTCAGCACCCGTTTCAGTCAGAACACTGCGTAGAACCAGGAAGCTCTGCTCCTGCGTGTATGCTGCGTGTCAACCTAGAAATTAAGACTGATGGCACAAGGCTTGTTTTCCCATTTTGAAAGCTCCATTCATGCTGCCCCGAAGCTACCTGAAAAGCACTGTTGTTACCGTGCTTTTACTTACAGCCGGCATGGCACATAGAAGAAAATGAGTTTTCTCGAAAGAAACCTTGTGCTTCCAGTTCCTAGTTGAAAGCTCACCCTGCTCTGCTCTATACCAAACGTGAAAGTCAATGTGAGCACTAGCCTCGAAGTAAGGCCCTGATTATCCTGGCAAAACGGGAGGCGTGCAGCAGCTCCATGAGGCCTTCATCGCTGTTCTGCTTTAGTTTCACGGTAGTAAGCTTTCCAACATTCCTAGGGACTTTGCGTAAGCAACCGTTTCGGTACCAGAACACTGCGTAGAGACAGTAAGCTCTGGTCCTGCGTGTATGCTGCGTGTCAACCTAGAAATTGGAGACTGATGGCATAAGGCTTCTTTTCCAATTATGAAAGATCCGTTCATGCGGCCTCGAAGCTACCTGAAAAGCATTGTTGTTGCCGGGGTTTTCCTCACTGCCGGCATGGTTCTGAGAAGAAAATGAGTTTTCTCCTAAAAACCTTGGGTTTCCAATTCCTTGTTGGAAGCTCACCCTGATCTGCGCTATACCTAAAGTGAAAGTCAACGTGAGCTCAAGGTTTAAAGTAAGGCCCTGATTATCCTTGCAAAACGAGAGGCGTGCAGCAGCTCCATGAGGCCTTCATCGTTGTTCTGCTTTAGTTTCAAGGTAGTAAGCTTTTCAACACTCCTAGGGGCCTTGCTTCAG
This sequence comes from Eubalaena glacialis, assembly GCF_028564815.1. NCBI lineage: Eukaryota > Metazoa > Chordata > Mammalia > Artiodactyla > Balaenidae > Eubalaena > Eubalaena glacialis. Next base: position 138,669,250 of record NC_083721.1, on the reverse strand, counting down.
CACCCGTTTCTGTACCAGAACACTGCGTAGAACCAGGAAGCTCTGCTCCTGCGTGTATGCTGCGTGTCAACCTAGAAATTAGAGACTGATGGCACAAGGCTAGTTTTCCCATTATGAAAGCTCCGTTGATGCGGCCCCGAAGCTACCTGAAAAGCACTGTTGTTACCGTGCTTTTACTTACAGCCGGCATGGTTCATAGAAGAAAATGAGTTTTCTCGAAAGAAACCTTGTGCTTCCAGTTCCTAGTTGGAAGCTCACCCGGCTCTGCTCTATACCAAACGTGAAAGTCAATGTGAGCACTAGCCTCGAAGTAAGGCCCTCATTATCCTGGCAAAACGGGAGGCGTGCAGCAGCTCCATGAGGCCTTCATCGCTGTTCTGCTTTAGTTTCACGGTAGTAAGCTTTCCAACATTCCTAGGGACTTTGCTTAAGCAACCGTTTCGGTACCAGAACACTGCGTAGAGACAGTAAGCTCTGGTCCTGCGTGTATGCTGCGTGTCAACCTAGAAATTGGAGACTGATGGCATAAGGCTTCTTTTCCCATTATGAAAGCTCCGTTCATGCGGCCTCGAAGCTACCTGAAAAGCATTGTTGTTGCCGGGGTTTTCCTCACTGCCGGCATGGTTCTGAGAAGAAAATGAGTTTTCTCCTGAGAAACCTTGGGTTTCCAGTTCCTTGTTGGAAGCTCACCCTGCTCTGCGCTATACCTAAAGTGAAAGTGAACGTGAGCCCAAGCTTCGAAGTAAGGCCCTGATTATCCTTGCAAAACGAGAGGCGTGCAGCAGCTCCATGAGGCCTTCATCGTTGTTCTGCTTTAGTTTCAAGGTAGTAAGCTTTTCAACACTCCTAGGGGCCTTGCTTCAGCACCCGTTTCAGTACCAGAACACTGCGTAGAACCAGGAAGCTCTGCTCCTGCGTGTATGCTGCGTGTCAACCTAGAAATTAGAGACTGATGGCACAAGGCTAGTTTTCCCATTATGAAAGCTCCGTTGATGCGGCCCCGAAGCTACCTGAAAAGCACTGTTGTTACCGTGCTTTTACTTACAGCCGGCATGGTTCATAGAAGAAAATGAGTTTTCTCGAAAGAAACCTTGTGCTTCCAGTTCCTAGTTGGAAGCTCACCCGGCTCTGCTCTATACCAAACGTGAAAGTCAATGTGAGCACTAGCCTCGAAGTAAGGCCCTGATTATCCTGGCAAAACGGGAGGCGTGCAGCAGCTCCATGAGGCCTTCATCGCTGTTCTGCTTTAGTTTCACGGTAGTAAGCTTTCCAACATTCCTAGGGACATTGCTTAAGCAACCGTTTCGGTACCAGAACACTGCGTAGAGACAGTAAGCTCTGGTCCTGCGTGTATGCTGCGTGTCAACCTAGAAATTGGAGACTGATGGCATAAGGCTTCTTTTCCCATTATGAAAGCTCCGTTCATGCGGCCTCGAAGCTACCTGAAAAGCATTGTTGTTGCCGGGGTTTTCCTCACTGCCGGCATGGTTCTGAGAAGAAAATGAGTTTTCTCCTGAGAAACCTTGGGTTTCCAGTTCCTTGTTGGAAGCTCACCCTGCTCTGCGCTATACCTAAAGTGAAAGTCAACGTGAGCCCAAGCTTCGAAGTAAGGCCCTGATTATCCTTGCAAAACGAGAGGCGTGCAGCAGCTCCATGAGGCCTTCATCGTTGTTCTGCTTTAGTTTCAAGGTAGTAAGCTTTTCAACACTCCTAGGGGCCTTGCTTCCGCACCCGTTTCTGTACCAGAACACTGCGTAGAACCAGGAAGCTCTGCTCCTGCGTGTATGCTGCGTGTCAACCTAGAAATTAGAGACTGATGGCACAAGGCTAGTTTTCCCATTATGAAAGCTCCGTTGATGCGGCCCCGAAGCTACCTGAAAAGCACTGTTGTTACCGTGCTTTTACTTACAGCCGGCATGGTTCATAGAAGAAAATGAGTTTTCTCGAAAGAAACCTTGTGCTTCCAGTTCCTAGTTGGAAGCTCACCCTGCTCTGCTCTATACCAAACGTGAAAGTCAATGTGAGCACTAGCCTCGAAGTAAGGCCCTGATTATCCTGGCAAAACGGGAGGCGTGCAGCAGCTCCATGAGGCCTTCATCGCTGTTCTGCTTTAGTTTCACGGTAGTAAGCTTTCCAACATTCCTAGGGACATTGCTTAAGCAACCGTTTCGGTACCAGAACACTGCGTAGAGACAGTAAGCTCTGGTCCTGCGTGTATGCTGCGTGTCAACCTAGAAATTGGAGACTGATGGCATAAGGCTTCTTTTCCCATTATGAAAGCTCCGTTCATGCGGCCTCGAAGCTACCTGAAAAGCATTGTTGTTGCCGGGGTTTTCCTCACTGCCGGCATGGTTCTGAGAAGAAAATGAGTTTTCTCCTGCGAAACCTTGGGTTTCCAGTTCCTTGTTGGAAGCTCACCCTGCTCTGTGCTATACCTAAAGTGAAAGTCAACGTGAGCCCAAGCTTCGAAGTAAGGCCCTGATTATCCTTGCAAAACGAGAGGCGTGCAGCAGCTCCATGAGGCCTTCATCGTTGTTCTGCTTTAGTTTCAAGGTAGTAAGCTTTTCAACACTCCTAGGGGCCTTGCTTCCGCACCCGTTTCTGTACCAGAACACTGCGTAGAACCAGGAAGCTCTGCTCCTGCGTGTATGCTGCGTGTCAACCTAGAAATTAGAGACTGATGGCACAAGGCTAGTTTTCCCATTATGAAAGCTCCGTTGATGCGGCCCCGAAGCTACCTGAAAAGCACTGTTGTTACCGTGCTTTTACTTACAGCCGGCATGGTTCATAGAAGAAAATGAGTTTTCTCGAAAGAAACCTTGTGCTTCCAGTTCCTAGTTGGAAGCTCACCCTGCTCTGCTCTATACCAAACGTGAAAGTCAATGTGAGCACTAGCCTCGAAGTAAGGCCCGGATTATCCTGGCAAAACGGGAGGCGTGCAGCAGCTCCATGAGGCCTTCATCGCTGTTCTGCTTTAGTTTCACGGTAGTAAGCTTTCCAACATTCCTAGGGACTTTGCTTAAGCAACCGTTTCGGTACCAGAACACTGCGTAGAGACAGTAAGCTCTGGTCCTGCGTGTATGCTACGTGTCAACCTAGAAATTGGAGACTGATGGCATAAGGCTTCTGTTCCCATTATGAAAGCTCCGTTCATGCGGCCTCGAAGCTACCTGAAAAGCATTGTTGTTGCCGGGGTTTTCCTCACTGCCGGCATGGTTCTGAGAAGAAAATGAGTTTTCTCCTGAGAAACCTTGGGGTTCCAGTTCCTTGTTGGAAGCTCACCCTGCTCTGCGCTATACCTAAAGTGAAAGTCAACGTGAGCCCAAGCTTCGAAGTAAGGCCCTGATTATCCTTGCAAAACGAGAGGCGTGCAGCAGCTCCATGAGGCCTTCATCGTTGTTCTGCTTTAGTTTCAAGGTAGTAAGCTTTTCAACACTCCTAGGGGCCTTGCTTCAGCACCCGTTTCTGTACCAGAACACTGCGTAGAACCAGGAAGCTCTGCTCCTGCGTGTATGCTGCGTGTCAACCTAGAAATTAGAGACTGATGGCACAAGGCTAGTTTTCCCATTATGAAAGCTCCGTTGATGCGGCCCCGAAGCTACCTGAAAAGCACTGTTGTTACCGTGCTTTTACTTACAGCCGGCATGGTTCATAGAAGAAAATGAGTTTTCTCGAAAGAAACCTTGTGCTTCCAGTTCCTAGTTGGAAGCTCACCCGGCTCTGCTCTATACCAAACGTGAAAGTCAATGTGAGCACTAGCCTCGAAGTAAGGCCCTGATTATCCTGGCAAAACGGGAGGCGTGCAGCAGCTCCATGAGGCCTTCATCGCTGTTCTGCTTTAGTTTCACGGTAGTAAGCTTTCCAACATTCCTAGGGACATTGCTTAAGCAACCGTTTCGGTACCAGAACACTGCGTAGAGACAGTAAGCTCTGGTCCTGCGTGTATGCTGCGTGTCAACCTAGAAATTGGAGACTGATGGCATAAGGCTTCTTTTCCCATTATGAAAGCTCCGTTCATGCGGCCTCGAAGCTACCTGAAAAGCATTGTTGTTGCCGGGGTTTTCCTCACTGCCGGCATGGTTCTGAGAAGAAAATGAGTTTTCTCCTGAGAAACCTTGGGTTTCCAGTTCCTTGTTGGAAGCTCACCCTGCTCTGCGCTATACCTAAAGTGAAAGTCAACGTGAGCCCAAGCTTCGAAGTAAGGCCCTGATTATCCTTGCAAAACGAGAGGCGTGCAGCAGCTCCATGAGGCCTTCATCGTTGTTCTGCTTTAGTTTCAAGGTAGTAAGCTTTTCAACACTCCTAGGGGCCTTGCTTCCGCACCCGTTTCTGTACCAGAACACTGCGTAGAACCAGGAAGCTCTGCTCCTGCGTGTATGCTGCGTGTCAACCTAGAAATTAGAGACTGATGGCACAAGGCTAGTTTTCCCATTATGAAAGCTCCGTTGATGCGGCCCCGAAGCTACCTGAAAAGCACTGTTGTTACCGTGCTTTTACTTACAGCCGGCATGGTTCATAGAAGAAAATGAGTTTTCTCGAAAGAAACCTTGTGCTTCCAGTTCCTAGTTGGAAGCTCACCCTGCTCTGCTCTATACCAAACGTGAAAGTCAATGTGAGCACTAGCCTCGAAGTAAGGCCCTGATTATCCTGGCAAAACGGGAGGCGTGCAGCAGCTCCATGAGGCCTTCATCGCTGTTCTGCTTTAGTTTCACGGTAGTAAGCTTTCCAACATTCCTAGGGACATTGCTTAAACAACCGTTTCGGTACCAGAACACTGCGTAGAGACAGTAAGCTCTGGTCCTGCGTGTATGCTGCGTGTCAACCTAGAAATTGGAGACTGATGGCATAAGGCTTCTTTTCCCATTATGAAAGCTCCGTTCATGCGGCCTCGAAGCTACCTGAAAAGCATTGTTGTTGCCGGGGTTTTCCTCACTGCCGGCATGGTTCTGAGAAGAAAATGAGTTTTCTCCTGCGAAACCTTGGGTTTCCAGTTCCTTGTTGGAAGCTCACCCTGCTCTGTGCTATACCTAAAGTGAAAGTCAACGTGAGCCCAAGCTTCGAAGTAAGGCCCTGATTATCCTTGCAAAACGAGAGGCGTGCAGCAGCTCCATGAGGCCTTCATCGTTGTTCTGCTTTAGTTTCAAGGTAGTAAGCTTTTCAACACTCCTAGGGGCCTTGCTTCCGCACCCGTTTCTGTACCAGAACACTGCGTAGAACCAGGAAGCTCTGCTCCTGCGTGTATGCTGCGTGTCAACCTAGAAATTAGAGACTGATGGCACAAGGCTAGTTTTCCCATTATGAAAGCTCCGTTGATGCGGCCCCGAAGCTACCTGAAAAGCACTGTTGTTACCGTGCTTTTACTTACAGCCGGCATGGTTCATAGAAGAAAATGAGTTTTCTCGAAAGAAACCTTGTGCTTCCAGTTCCTAGTTGGAAGCTCACCCTGCTCTGCTCTATACCAAACGTGAAAGTCAATGTGAGCACTAGCCTCGAAGTAAGGCCCGGATTATCCTGGCAAAACGGGAGGCGTGCAGCAGCTCCATGAGGCCTTCATCGCTGTTCTGCTTTAGTTTCACGGTAGTAAGCTTTCCAACATTCCTAGGGACTTTGCTTAAGCAACCGTTTCGGTACCAGAACACTGCGTAGAGACAGTAAGCTCTGGTCCTGCGTGTATGCTACGTGTCAACCTAGAAATTGGAGACTGATGGCATAAGGCTTCTGTTCCCATTATGAAAGCTCCGTTCATGCGGCCTCGAAGCTACCTGAAAAGCATTGTTGTTGCCGGGGTTTTCCTCACTGCCGGCATGGTTCTGAGAAGAAAATGAGTTTTCTCCTGAGAAACCTTGGGGTTCCAGTTCCTTGTTGGAAGCTCACCCTGCTCTGCGCTATACCTAAAGTGAAAGTCAACGTGAGCCCAAGCTTCGAAGTAAGGCCCTGATTATCCTTGCAAAACGAGAGGCGTGCAGCAGCTCCATGAGGCCTTCATCGTTGTTCTGCTTTAGTTTCAAGGTAGTAAGCTTTTCAACACTCCTAGGGGCCTTGCTTCAGCACCCGTATCTGTACCAGAACACTGCGTAGAACCAGGAAGCTCTGCTCCTGCGTGTATGCTACGTGTCAACCTAGAAATTAGAGACTGATGGCACAAGGCTAGTTTTCCCATTATGAAAGCTCCGTTGATGCGGCCCCGAAGCTACCTGAAAAGCACTGTTGTTACCGTGCTTTTACTTACAGCCGGCATAGTTCATAGAAGAAAATGAGTTTTCTCGAAAGAAACCTTGTGCTTCCAGTTCCTAGTTGGAAGCTCACCCTGCTCTGCTCTATACCAAACGTGAAAGTCAATGTGAGCACTAGCCTCGAAGTAAGGCCCTGATTATCCTGGCAAAACGGGAGGCGTGCAGCAGCTCCATGAGGCCTTCATCGCTGTTCTGCTTTAGTTTCACGGTAGTAAGCTTTCCAAGACTCCTAGGGACTTTGCTTAAGCAACCGTTTCGGTACCAGAACACTGCGTAGAGACAGTAAGCTCTGGTCCTGCGTGTATGCTGCGTGTCAACCTAGAAATTGGAGACTGATGGCATAAGGCTTCTTTTCCCATTATGAAAGCTCCGTTCATGCGGCCTCGAAGCTACCTGAAAAGCATTGTTGCCGGGGTTTTCCTCACTGCCGGCATGGTTCTGAGAAGAAAATGAGTTTTCTCCTAAGAAACCTGGGGTTTCCAGTTTCTTGTTGGAAGCTCACCCTGCTCTGCGCTATACCTAAAATGAAAGTCAACGTGAGCCCAAGCTTCGAAGTAAGGCCCTGATTATCCTTGCAAAACGAGAGGCGTGCAGCAGCTCCATGAGGCCTTCATCGCTGTTCTGCTTTAGTTTCAATGTAGTAAGCTTTTCAACACTCTTAGGGGCCTTGCTTCAGCACCCGTTTCAGTCAGAACACTGCGTAGAACCAGGAAGCTCTGCTCCTGCGTGTATGCTGCGTGTCAACCTAGAAATTAAGACTGATGGCACAAGGCTTGTTTTCCCATTTTGAAAGCTCCATTCATGCTGCCCCGAAGCTACCTGAAAAGCACTGTTGTTACCGTGCTTTTACTTACAGCCGGCATGGCACATAGAAGAAAATGAGTTTTCTCGAAAGAAACCTTGTGCTTCCAGTTCCTAGTTGAAAGCTCACCCTGCTCTGCTCTATACCAAACGTGAAAGTCAATGTGAGCACTAGCCTCGAAGTAAGGCCCTGATTATCCTGGCAAAACGGGAGGCGTGCAGCAGCTCCATGAGGCCTTCATCGCTGTTCTGCTTTAGTTTCACGGTAGTAAGCTTTCCAACATTCCTAGGGACTTTGCGTAAGCAACCGTTTCGGTACCAGAACACTGCGTAGAGACAGTAAGCTCTGGTCCTGCGTGTATGCTGCGTGTCAACCTAGAAATTGGAGACTGATGGCATAAGGCTTCTTTTCCAATTATGAAAGATCCGTTCATGCGGCCTCGAAGCTACCTGAAAAGCATTGTTGTTGCCGGGGTTTTCCTCACTGCCGGCATGGTTCTGAGAAGAAAATGAGTTTTCTCCTAAAAACCTTGGGTTTCCAATTCCTTGTTGGAAGCTCACCCTGATCTGCGCTATACCTAAAGTGAAAGTCAACGTGAGCTCAAGGTTTAAAGTAAGGCCCTGATTATCCTTGCAAAACGAGAGGCGTGCAGCAGCTCCATGAGGCCTTCATCGTTGTTCTGCTTTAGTTTCAAGGTAGTAAGCTTTTCAACACTCCTAGGGGCCTTGCTTCAGCACCCGTTTCTGTACCAGAACACTGCGTAGAACCAGGAAGCTCTGCTCCTGCGTGTATGCTGCGTGTCAACCTAGAAATTAGAGACTGATGGCACAAGGCTAGTTTTCCCATTATGAAAGCTCCGTTGATGCGGCCCCGAAGCTACCTGAAAAGCACTGTTGTTACCGTGCTTTTACTTACAGCCGGCATGGTTCATAGAAGAAAATGAGTTTTCTCGAAAGAAACCTTGTGCTTCCAGTTCCTAGTTGGAAGCTCACCCGGCTCTGCTCTATACCAAACGTGAAAGTCAATGTGAGCACTAGCCTCGAAGTAAGGCCCTCATTATCCTGGCAAAACGGGAGGCGTGCAGCAGCTCCATGAGGCCTTCATCGCTGTTCTGCTTTAGTTTCACGGTAGTAAGCTTTCCAACATTCCTAGGGACTTTGCTTAAGCAACCGTTTCGGTACCAGAACACTGCGTAGAGACAGTAAGCTCTGGTCCTGCGTGTATGCTGCGTGTCAACCTAGAAATTGGAGACTGATGGCATAAGGCTTCTTTTCCCATTATGAAAGCTCCGTTCATGCGGCCTCGAAGCTACCTGAAAAGCATTGTTGTTGCCGGGGTTTTCCTCACTGCCGGCATGGTTCTGAGAAGAAAATGAGTTTTCTCCTGAGAAACCTTGGGTTTCCAGTTCCTTGTTGGAAGCTCACCCTGCTCTGCGCTATACCTAAAGTGAAAGTGAACGTGAGCCCAAGCTTCGAAGTAAGGCCCTGATTATCCTTGCAAAACGAGAGGCGTGCAGCAGCTCCATGAGGCCTTCATCGTTGTTCTGCTTTAGTTTCAAGGTAGTAAGCTTTTCAACACTCCTAGGGGCCTTGCTTCAGCACCCGTTTCAGTACCAGAACACTGCGTAGAACCAGGAAGCTCTGCTCCTGCGTGTATGCTGCGTGTCAACCTAGAAATTAGAGACTGATGGCACAAGGCTAGTTTTCCCATTATGAAAGCTCCGTTGATGCGGCCCCGAAGCTACCTGAAAAGCACTGTTGTTACCGTGCTTTTACTTACAGCCGGCATGGTTCATAGAAGAAAATGAGTTTTCTCGAAAGAAACCTTGTGCTTCCAGTTCCTAGTTGGAAGCTCACCCGGCTCTGCTCTATACCAAACGTGAAAGTCAATGTGAGCACTAGCCTCGAAGTAAGGCCCTGATTATCCTGGCAAAACGGGAGGCGTGCAGCAGCTCCATGAGGCCTTCATCGCTGTTCTGCTTTAGTTTCACGGTAGTAAGCTTTCCAACATTCCTAGGGACATTGCTTAAGCAACCGTTTCGGTACCAGAACACTGCGTAGAGACAGTAAGCTCTGGTCCTGCGTGTATGCTGCGTGTCAACCTAGAAATTGGAGACTGATGGCATAAGGCTTCTTTTCCCATTATGAAAGCTCCGTTCATGCGGCCTCGAAGCTACCTGAAAAGCATTGTTGTTGCCGGGGTTTTCCTCACTGCCGGCATGGTTCTGAGAAGAAAATGAGTTTTCTCCTGAGAAACCTTGGGTTTCCAGTTCCTTGTTGGAAGCTCACCCTGCTCTGCGCTATACCTAAAGTGAAAGTCAACGTGAGCCCAAGCTTCGAAGTAAGGCCCTGATTATCCTTGCAAAACGAGAGGCGTGCAGCAGCTCCATGAGGCCTTCATCGTTGTTCTGCTTTAGTTTCAAGGTAGTAAGCTTTTCAACACTCCTAGGGGCCTTGCTTCCGCACCCGTTTCTGTACCAGAACACTGCGTAGAACCAGGAAGCTCTGCTCCTGCGTGTATGCTGCGTGTCAACCTAGAAATTAGAGACTGATGGCACAAGGCTAGTTTTCCCATTATGAAAGCTCCGTTGATGCGGCCCCGAAGCTACCTGAAAAGCACTGTTGTTACCGTGCTTTTACTTACAGCCGGCATGGTTCATAGAAGAAAATGAGTTTTCTCGAAAGAAACCTTGTGCTTCCAGTTCCTAGTTGGAAGCTCACCCTGCTCTGCTCTATACCAAACGTGAAAGTCAATGTGAGCACTAGCCTCGAAGTAAGGCCCGGATTATCCTGGCAAAACGGGAGGCGTGCAGCAGCTCCATGAGGCCTTCATCGCTGTTCTGCTTTAGTTTCACGGTAGTAAGCTTTCCAACATTCCTAGGGACTTTGCTTAAGCAACCGTTTCGGTACCAGAACACTGCGTAGAGACAGTAAGCTCTGGTCCTGCGTGTATGCTACGTGTCAACCTAGAAATTGGAGACTGATGGCATAAGGCTTCTGTTCCCATTATGAAAGCTCCGTTCATGCGGCCTCGAAGCTACCTGAAAAGCATTGTTGTTGCCGGGGTTTTCCTCACTGCCGGCATGGTTCTGAGAAGAAAATGAGTTTTCTCCTGAGAAACCTTGGGTTTCCAGTTCCTTGTTGGAAGCTCACCCTGCTCTGCGCTATACCTAAAGTGAAAGTCAACGTGAGCCCAAGCTTCGAAGTAAGGCCCTGATTATCCTTGCAAAACGAGAGGCGTGCAGCAGCTCCATGAGGCCTTCATCGTTGTTCTGCTTTAGTTTCAAGGTAGTAAGCTTTTCAACACTCCTAGGGGCCTTGCTTCAGCACCCGTTTCTGTACCAGAACACTGCGTAGAACCAGGAAGCTCTGCACCTGCGTGTATGCTGCGTGTCAACCTAGAAATTAGAGACTGATGGCACAAGGCTAGTTTTCCCATTATGAAAGCTCCGTTGATGCGGCCCCGAAGCTACCTGAAAAGCACTGTTGTTACCGTGCTTTTACTTACAGCCGGCATGGTTCATAGAAGAAAATGAGTTTTCTCGAAAGAAACCTTGTGCTTCCAGTTCCTAGTTGGAAGCTCACCCTGCTCTGCTCTATACCAAACGTGAAAGTCAATGTGAGCACTAGCCTCGAAGTAAGGCCCTGATTATCCTGGCAAAACGGGAGGCGTGCAGCAGCTCCATGAGGCCTTCATCGCTGTTCTGCTTTAGTTTCACGGTAGTAAGCTTTCCAAGACTCCTAGGGACTTTGCTTAAGCAACCGTTTCGGTACCAGAACACTGCGTAGAGACAGTAAGCTCTGGTCCTGCGTGTATGCTGCGTGTCAACCTAGAAATTGGAGACTGATGGCATAAGGCTTCTTTTCCCATTATGAAAGCTCCGTTCATGCGGCCTCGAAGCTACCTGAAAAGCATTGTTGTGCCGGGGTTTTCCTCACTGCCGGCATGGTTCTGAGAAGAAAATGAGTTTTCTCCTAAGAAACCTGGGGTTTCCAGTTCCTTGTTGGAAGCTCACCCTGCTCTGCGCTATACCTAAAATGAAAGTCAACGTGAGCCCAAGCTTCGAAGTAAGGCCCTGATTATCCTTGCAAAACGAGAGGCGTGCAGCAGCTCCATGAGGCCTTCATCGCTGTTCTGCTTTAGTTTCAAGGTAGTAAGCTTTTCAACACTCCTAGGGGCCTTGCTTCAGCACCCGTTTCAGTCAGAACACTGCGTAGAACCAGGAAGCTCTGCTCCTGCGTGTATGCTGCGTATCAACCTAGAAATTAGAGACTGATGGCACAAGGCTTGTTTTCCCATTTTGAAAGCTCCATTCATGCTGCCCCGAAGCTACCTGAAAAGCACTGTTGTTACCGTGCTTTTACTTACAGCCGGCATGGCACATAGAAGAAAATGAGTTTTCTCGAAAGAAACCTTGTGCTTCCAGTTCCTAGTTGAAAGCTCACCCTGCTCTGCTCTATACCTGAAGTGAAAGTCAACGTGAGCCCAAGCTTCGAAGTAAGGCCCTGATTATCCTTGCAAAACGAGAGGCGTGCAGCAGCTCCATGAGGCCTTCATCGTTGTTCTGCTTTAGTTTCAAGGTAGTAAGCTTTTCAACACTCCTAGGGGCCTTGCTTCAGCACCCGTTTCAGTACCAGAACACTGCGTAGAACCAGGAAGCTCTGCTCCTGCGTGTATGCTGCGTGTCAACCTAGAAATTAGAGACTGATGGCACAAGGCTAGTTTTCCCATTATGAAAGCTCCGTTGATGCGGCCCCGAAGCTACCTGAAAAGCACTGTTGTTACCGTGCTTTTACTTACAGCCGGCATGGTTCATAGAAGAAAATGAGTTTTCTCGAAAGAAACCTTGTGCTTCCAGTTCCTAGTTGGAAGCTCACCCTGCTCTGCTCTATACCAAACGTGAAAGTCAATGTGAGCACTAGCCTCGAAGTAAGGCCCTGATTATCCTGGCAAAACGGGAGGCGTGCAGCAGCTCCATGAGGCCTTCATCGCTGTTCTGCTTTAGTTTCACGGTAGTAAGCTTTCCAAGACTCCTAGGGACTTTGCTTAAGCAACCGTTTCGGTACCAGAACACTGCGTAGAGACAGTAAGCTCTGGTCCTGCGTGTATGCTGCGTGTCAACCTAGAAATTGGAGACTGATGGCATAAGGCTTCTTTTCCCATTATGAAAGCTCCGTTCATGCGGCCTCGAAGCTACCTGAAAAGCATTGTTGCCGGGGTTTTCCTCACTGCCGGCATGGTTCTGAGAAGAAAATGAGTTTTCTCCTGAGAAACCTTGGGTTTCCAGTTCCTTGTTGGAAGCTCACCCTGCTCTGCGCTATACCTAAAGTGAAAGTCAACGTGAGCCCAAGCTTCGAAGTAAGGCCCTGATTATCCTTGCAAAACGAGAGGCGTGCAGCAGCTCCATGAGGCCTTCATCGTTGTTCTGCTTTAGTTTCAAGGTAGTAAGCTTTTCAACACTCCTAGGGGCCTTGCTTCAGCACCCGTTTCAGTACCAGAACACTGCGTAGAACCAGGAAGCTCTGCTCCTGCGTGTATGCTGCGTGTCAACCTAGAAATTAGAGACTGATGGCACAAGGCTAGTTTTCCCATTATGAAAGCTCCGTTGATGCGGCCCCGAAGCTACCTGAAAAGCACTGTTGTTACCGTGCTTTTACTTACAGCCGGCATGGTTCATAGAAGAAAATGAGTTTTCTCGAAAGAAACCTTGTGCTTCCAGTTCCTAGTTGGAAGCTCACCCTGCTCTGCTCTATACCAAACGTGAAAGTCAATGTGAGCACTAGCCTCGAAGTAAGGCCCTGATTATCCTGGCAAAACGGGAGGCGTGCAGCAGCTCCATGAGGCCTTCATCGCTGTTCTGCTTTAGTTTCACGGTAGTAAGCTTTCCAACATTCCTAGGGACATTGCTTAAGCAACCGTTTCGGTACCAGAACACTGCGTAGAGACAGTAAGCTCTGGTCCTGCGTGTATGCTGCGTGTCAACCTAGAAATTGGAGACTGATGGCATAAGGCTTCTTTTCCCATTATGAAAGCTCCGTTCATGCGGCCTCGAAGCTACCTGAAAAGCATTGTTGTTGCCGGGGTTTTCCTCACTGCCGGCATGGTTCTGAGAAGAAAATGAGTTTTCTCCTGAGAAACCTTGGGTTTCCAGTTCCTTGTTGGAAGCTCACCCTGCTCTGCGCTATACCTAAAGTGAAAGTCAACGTGAGCCCAAGCTTCGAAGTAAGGCCCTGATTATCCTTGCAAAACGAGAGGCGTGCAGCAGCTCCATGAGGCCTTCATCGTTGTTCTGCTTTAGTTTCAAGGTAGTAAGCTTTTCAACACTCCTAGGGGCCTTGCTTCCGCACCCGTTTCTGTACCAGAACACTGCGTAGAACCAGGAAGCTCTGCTCCTGCGTGTATGCTGCGTGTCAACCTAGAAATTAGAGACTGATGGCACAAGGCTAGTTTTCCCATTATGAAAGCTCCGTTGATGCGGCCCCGAAGCTACCTGAAAAGCACTGTTGTTACCGTGCTTTTACTTACAGCCGGCATGGTTCATAGAAGAAAATGAGTTTTCTCGAAAGAAACCTTGTGCTTCCAGTTCCTAGTTGGAAGCTCACCCTGCTCTGCTCTATACCAAACGTGAAAGTCAATGTGAGCACTAGCCTCGAAGTAAGGCCCGGATTATCCTGGCAAAACGGGAGGCGTGCAGCAGCTCCATGAGGCCTTCATCGCTGTTCTGCTTTAGTTTCACGGTAGTAAGCTTTCCAACATTCCTAGGGACTTTGCTTAAGCAACCGTTTCGGTACCAGAACACTGCGTAGAGACAGTAAGCTCTGGTCCTGCGTGTATGCTACGTGTCAACCTAGAAATTGGAGACTGATGGCATAAGGCTTCTGTTCCCATTATGAAAGCTCCGTTCATGCGGCCTCGAAGCTACCTGAAAAGCATTGTTGTTGCCGGGGTTTTCCTCACTGCCGGCATGGTTCTGAGAAGAAAATGAGTTTTCTCCTGAGAAACCTTGGGTTTCCAGTTCCTTGTTGGAAGCTCACCCTGCTCTGCGCTATACCTAAAGTGAAAGTCAACGTGAGCCCAAGCTTCGAAGTAAGGCCCTGATTATCCTTGCAAAACGAGAGGCGTGCAGCAGCTCCATGAGGCCTTCATCGTTGTTCTGCTTTAGTTTCAAGGTAGTAAGCTTTTCAACACTCCTAGGGGCCTTGCTTCAGCACCCGTTTCTGTACCAGAACACTGCGTAGAACCAGGAAGCTCTGCACCTGCGTGTATGCTGCGTGTCAACCTAGAAATTAGAGACTGATGGCACAAGGCTAGTTTTCCCATTATGAAAGCTCCGTTGATGCGGCCCCGAAGCTACCTGAAAAGCACTGTTGTTACCGTGCTTTTACTTACAGCCGGCATGGTTCATAGAAGAAAATGAGTTTTCTCGAAAGAAACCTTGTGCTTCCAGTTCCTAGTTGGAAGCTCACCCTGCTCTGCTCTATACCAAACGTGAAAGTCAATGTGAGCACTAGCCTCGAAGTAAGGCCCTGATTATCCTGGCAAAACGGGAGGCGTGCAGCAGCTCCATGAGGCCTTCATCGCTGTTCTGCTTTAGTTTCACGGTAGTAAGCTTTCCAAGACTCCTAGGGACTTTGCTTAAGCAACCGTTTCGGTACCAGAACACTGCGTAGAGACAGTAAGCTCTGGTCCTGCGTGTATGCTGCGTGTCAACCTAGAAATTGGAGACTGATGGCATAAGGCTTCTTTTCCCATTATGAAAGCTCCGTTCATGCGGCCTCGAAGCTACCTGAAAAGCATTGTTGTGCCGGGGTTTTCCTCACTGCCGGCATGGTTCTGAGAAGAAAATGAGTTTTCTCCTAAGAAACCTGGGGTTTCCAGTTCCTTGTTGGAAGCTCACCCTGCTCTGCGCTATACCTAAAATGAAAGTCAACGTGAGCCCAAGCTTCGAAGTAAGGCCCTGATTATCCTTGCAAAACGAGAGGCGTGCAGCAGCTCCATGAGGCCTTCATCGCTGTTCTGCTTTAGTTTCAAGGTAGTAAGCTTTTCAACACTCCTAGGGGCCTTGCTTCAGCACCCGTTTCAGTCAGAACACTGCGTAGAACCAGGAAGCTCTGCTCCTGCGTGTATGCTGCGTATCAACCTAGAAATTAGAGACTGATGGCACAAGGCTTGTTTTCCCATTTTGAAAGCTCCATTCATGCTGCCCCGAAGCTACCTGAAAAGCACTGTTGTTACCGTGCTTTTACTTACAGCCGGCATGGCACATAGAAGAAAATGAGTTTTCTCGAAAGAAACCTTGTGCTTCCAGTTCCTAGTTGAAAGCTCACCCTGCTCTGCTCTATACCTAAAGTGAAAGTCAACGTGAGCCCAAGCTTCGAAGTAAGGCCCTGATTATCCTTGCAAAACGAGAGGCGTGCAGCAGCTCCATGAGGCCTTCATCGTTGTTCTGCTTTAGTTTCAAGGTAGTAAGCTTTTCAACACTCCTAGGGGCCTTGCTTCAGCACCCGTTTCAGTACCAGAACACTGCGTAGAACCAGGAAGCTCTGCTCCTGCGTGTATGCTGCGTGTCAACCTAGAAATTAGAGACTGATGGCACAAGGCTAGTTTTCCCATTATGAAAGCTCCGTTGATGCGGCCCCGAAGCTACCTGAAAAGCACTGTTGTTACCGTGCTTTTACTTACAGCCGGCATGGTTCATAGAAGAAAATGAGTTTTCTCGAAAGAAACCTTGTGCTTCCAGTTCCTAGTTGGAAGCTCACCCTGCTCTGCTCTATACCAAACGTGAAAGTCAATGTGAGCACTAGCCTCGAAGTAAGGCCCTGATTATCCTGGCAAAACGGGAGGCGTGCAGCAGCTCCATGAGGCCTTCATCGCTGTTCTGCTTTAGTTTCACGGTAGTAAGCTTTCCAAGACTCCTAGGGACTTTGCTTAAGCAACCGTTTCGGTACCAGAACACTGCGTAGAGACAGTAAGCTCTGGTCCTGCGTGTATGCTGCGTGTCAACCTAGAAATTGGAGACTGATGGCATAAGGCTTCTTTTCCCATTATGAAAGCTCCGTTCATGCGGCCTCGAAGCTACCTGAAAAGCATTGTTGCCGGGGTTTTCCTCACTGCCGGCATGGTTCTGAGAAGAAAATGAGTTTTCTCCTGAGAAACCTTGGGTTTCCAGTTCCTTGTTGGAAGCTCACCCTGCTCTGCGCTATACCTAAAGTGAAAGTCAACGTGAGCCCAAGCTTCGAAGTAAGGCCCTGAT
The DNA here is from genome assembly GCF_028564815.1 of Eubalaena glacialis. NCBI lineage: Eukaryota > Metazoa > Chordata > Mammalia > Artiodactyla > Balaenidae > Eubalaena > Eubalaena glacialis. The sequence continues at coordinate 138,652,962 of NC_083721.1, read as the reverse complement.
TATCCTTGCAAAACGAGAGGCGTGCAGCAGCTCCATGAGGCCTTCATCGTTGTTCTGCTTTAGTTTCAAGGTAGTAAGCTTTTCAACACTCCTAGGGGCCTTGCTTCAGCACCCGTTTCAGTACCAGAACACTGCGTAGAACCAGGAAGCTCTGCTCCTGCGTGTATGCTGCGTGTCAACCTAGAAATTAGAGACTGATGGCACAAGGCTAGTTTTCCCATTATGAAAGCTCCGTTGATGCGGCCCCGAAGCTACCTGAAAAGCACTGTTGTTACCGTGCTTTTACTTACAGCCGGCATGGTTCATAGAAGAAAATGAGTTTTCTCGAAAGAAACCTTGTGCTTCCAGTTCCTAGTTGGAAGCTCACCCTGCTCTGCTCTATACCAAACGTGAAAGTCAATGTGAGCACTAGCCTCGAAGTAAGGCCCTGATTATCCTGGCAAAACGGGAGGCGTGCAGCAGCTCCATGAGGCCTTCATCGCTGTTCTGCTTTAGTTTCACGGTAGTAAGCTTTCCAAGACTCCTAGGGACTTTGCTTAAGCAACCGTTTCGGTACCAGAACACTGCGTAGAGACAGTAAGCTCTGGTCCTGCGTGTATGCTGCGTGTCAACGTAGAAATTGGAGACTGATGGCATAAGGCTTCTTTTCCCATTATGAAAGCTCCGTTCATGCGGCCTCGAAGCTACCTGAAAAGCATTGTTGCCGGGGTTTTCCTCACTGCCGGCATGGTTCTGAGAAGAAAATGAGTTTTCTCCTAAGAAACCTGGGGTTTCCAGTTTCTTGTTGGAAGCTCACCCTGCTCTGCGCTATACCTAAAATGAAAGTCAACGTGAGCCCAAGCTTCGAAGTAAGGCCCTGATTATCCTTGCAAAACGAGAGGCGTGCAGCAGCTCCATGAGGCCTTCATCGCTGTTCTGCTTTAGTTTCAAGGTAGTAAGCTTTTCAACACTCCTAGGGGCCTTGCTTCAGCACCCGTTTCAGTCAGAACACTGCGTAGAACCAGGAAGCTCTGCTCCTGCGTGTATGCTGCGTGTCAACCTAGAAATTAAGACTGATGGCACAAGGCTTGTTTTCCCATTTTGAAAGCTCCATTCATGCTGCCCCGAAGCTACCTGAAAAGCACTGTTGTTACCGTGCTTTTACTTACAGCCGGCATGGCACATAGAAGAAAATGAGTTTTCTCGAAAGAAACCTTGTGCTTCCAGTTCCTAGTTGAAAGCTCACCCTGCTCTGCTCTATACCAAACGTGAAAGTCAATGTGAGCACTAGCCTCGAAGTAAGGCCCTGATTATCCTGGCAAAACGGGAGGCGTGCAGCAGCTCCATGAGGCCTTCATCGCTGTTCTGCTTTAGTTTCACGGTAGTAAGCTTTCCAACATTCCTAGGGACTTTGCGTAAGCAACCGTTTCGGTACCAGAACACTGCGTAGAGACAGTAAGCTCTGGTCCTGCGTGTATGCTGCGTGTCAACCTAGAAATTGGAGACTGATGGCATAAGGCTTCTTTTCCCATTATGAAAGATCCGTTCATGCGGCCTCGAAGCTACCTGAAAAGCATTGTTGTTGCCGGGGTTTTCCTCACTGCCGGCATGGTTCTGAGAAGAAAATGAGTTTTCTCCTAAAAACCTTGGGTTTCCAATTCCTTGTTGGAAGCTCACCCTGATCTGCGCTATACCTAAAGTGAAAGTCAACGTGAGCTCAAGCTTCAAAGTAAGGCCCTGATTATCCTTGCAAAACGAGAGGCGTGCAGCAGCTCCATGAGGCCTTCATCGTTGTTCTGCTTTAGTTTCAAGGTAGTAAGCTTTTCAACACTCCTAGGGGCCTTGCTTCAGCACCCGTTTCAGTACCAGAACACTGCGTAGAACCAGGAAGCTCTGCTCCTGCGTGTATGCTGCGTGTCAACCTAGAAATTAGAGACTGATGGCACAAGGCTAGTTTTCCCATTATGAAAGCTCCGTTGATGCGGCCCCGAAGCTACCTGAAAAGCACTGTTGTTACCGTGCTTTTACTTACAGCCGGCATGGTTCATAGAAGAAAATGAGTTTTCTCGAAAGAAACCTTGTGCTTCCAGTTCCTAGTTGGAAGCTCACCCGGCTCTGCTCTATACCAAACGTGAAAGTCAATGTGAGCACTAGCCTCGAAGTAAGGCCCTGATTATCCTGGCAAAACGGGAGGCGTGCAGCAGCTCCATGAGGCCTTCATCGCTGTTCTGCTTTAGTTTCACGGTAGTAAGCTTTCCAACATTCCTAGGGACATTGCTTAAGCAACCGTTTCGGTACCAGAACACTGCGTAGAGACAGTAAGCTCTGGTCCTGCGTGTATGCTGCGTGTCAACCTAGAAATTGGAGACTGATGGCATAAGGCTTCTTTTCCCATTATGAAAGCTCCGTTCATGCGGCCTCGAAGCTACCTGAAAAGCATTGTTGTTGCCGGGGTTTTCCTCACTGCCGGCATGGTTCTGAGAAGAAAATGAGTTTTCTCCTGAGAAACCTTGGGTTTCCAGTTCCTTGTTGGAAGCTCACCCTGCTCTGCGCTATACCTAAAGTGAAAGTCAACGTGAGCCCAAGCTTCGAAGTAAGGCCCTGATTATCCTTGCAAAACGAGAGGCGTGCAGCAGCTCCATGAGGCCTTCATCGTTGTTCTGCTTTAGTTTCAAGGTAGTAAGCTTTTCAACACTCCTAGGGGCCTTGCTTCCGCACCCGTTTCTGTACCAGAACACTGCGTAGAACCAGGAAGCTCTGCTCCTGCGTGTATGCTGCGTGTCAACCTAGAAATTAGAGACTGATGGCACAAGGCTAGTTTTCCCATTATGAAAGCTCCGTTGATGCGGCCCCGAAGCTACCTGAAAAGCACTGTTGTTACCGTGCTTTTACTTACAGCCGGCATGGTTCATAGAAGAAAATGAGTTTTCTCGAAAGAAACCTTGTGCTTCCAGTTCCTAGTTGGAAGCTCACCCTGCTCTGCTCTATACCAAACGTGAAAGTCAATGTGAGCACTAGCCTCGAAGTAAGGCCCGGATTATCCTGGCAAAACGGGAGGCGTGCAGCAGCTCCATGAGGCCTTCATCGCTGTTCTGCTTTACTTTCACGGTAGTAAGCTTTCCAACATTCCTAGGGACTTTGCTTAAGCAACCGTTTCGGTACCAGAACACTGCGTAGAGACAGTAAGCTCTGGTCCTGCGTGTATGCTACGTGTCAACCTAGAAATTGGAGACTGATGGCATAAGGCTTCTGTTCCCATTATGAAAGCTCCGTTGATGCGGCCCCGAAGCTACCTGAAAAGCACTGTTGTTACCGTGCTTTTACTTACAACCGGCATGGCTCATAGAAGAAAATGAGTTTTCTCGAAAGAAACCTTGTGCTTCCAGTTCCTAGTTGAAAGCTCACCCTGCTCTGCTCTATACCTAAAGTGAAAGTCAACGTGAGCCCAAGCTTCGAAGTAAGGCCCTGATTATCCTTGCAAAACGAGAGGCGTGCAGCAGCTCCATGAGGCCTTCATCGCTGTTCTGCTTTAGTTTCAAGGTAGTAAGCTTTTCAACACTCCTAGGGGCCTTGCTTCAGCACCCGTTTCAGTCAGAACACTGCATAGAACCAGGAAGCTCTGCTCCTGCGTGTATGCTGCGTGTCAACCTAGAAATTAGAGACTGATGGCACAAGGCTTGTTTTCCCATTTTGAAAGCTCCATTCATGCGGCCCCGAAGCTACCTGAAAAGCACTGTTGTTACCGTCCTTTTACTTACAGCCGGCATGGCACATAGAAGAAAATGAGTTTTCTCGAAAGAAACCTTGTGCTTCCAGTTCCTAGTTGAAAGCTCACCCGGCTCTGCTCTATACCTAAAGTGAAAGTCAACGTGAGCCCAAGCTTCGAAGTAAGGCCCTGATTATCCTTGCAAAACGAGAGGCGTGCAGCAGCTCCATGAGGCCTTCATCGTTGTTCTGCTTTAGTTTCAAGGTAGTAAGCTTTTCAACACTCCTAGGGGCCTTGCTTCAGCACCCGTTTCAGTACCAGAACACTGCGTAGAACCAGGAAGCTCTGCTCCTGCGTGTATGCTGCGTGTCAACCTAGAAATTAGAGACTGATGGCACAAGGCTAGTTTTCCCATTATGAAAGCTCCGTTGATGCGGCCCCGAAGCTACCTGAAAAGCACTGTTGTTACCGTGCTTTTACTTACAGCCGGCATGGTTCATAGAAGAAAATGAGTTTTCTCGAAAGAAACCTTGTGCTTCCAGTTCCTAGTTGGATGCTCACCCGGCTCTGCTCTATACCAAACGTGAAAGTCAATGTGAGCACTAGCCTCGAAGTAAGGCCCTGATTATCCTGGCAAAACGGGAGGCATGCAGCAGCTCCATGAGGCCTTCATCGCTGTTCTGCTTTAGTTTCACGGTAGTAAGCTTTCCAACATTCCTAGGGACTTTGCTTAAGCAACCGTTTCGGTACCAGAACACTGCGTAGAGACAGTAAGCTCTGGTCCTGCATGTATGCTGCGTGTCAACCTAGAAATTGGAGACTGATGGCATAAGGCTTCTTTTCCCATTATGAAAGCTCCGTTCATGCGGCCTCGAAGCTACCTGAAAAGCATTGTTGTTGCCGGGGTTTTCCTCACTGCCGGCATGGTTCTGAGAAGAAAATGAGTTTTCTCCTGAGAAACCTTGGGTTTCCAGTTCCTTGTTGGAAGCTCACCCTGCTCTGCGCTATACCTAAAGTGAAAGTCAACGTGAGCCCAAGCTTCGAAGTAAGGCCCTAATTATCCTTGCAAAACGAGAGGCGTGCAGCAGCTCCATGAGGCCTTCATCGTTGTTCTGCTTTAGTTTCAAGGTAGTAAGCTTTTCAACACTCCTAGGGGCCTTGCTTCCGCACCCGTTTCTGTACCAGAACACTGCGTAGAACCAGGAAGCTCTGCTCCTGCGTGTATGCTGCGTGTCAACCTAGAAATTAGAGACTGATGGCACAAGGCTAGTTTTCCCATTATGAAAGCTCCGTTGATGCGGCCCCGAAGCTACCTGAAAAGCACTGTTGTTACCGTGCTTTTACTTACAGCCGGCATGGTTCATAGAAGAAAATGAGTTTTCTCGAAAGAAACCTTGTGCTTTCAGTTCCTAGTTGGAAGCTCACCCTGCTCTGCTCTATACCAAACGTGAAAGTCAATGTGAGCACTAGCCTCGAAGTAAGGCCCGGATTATCCTGGCAAAACGGGAGGCGTGCAGCAGCTCCATGAGGCCTTCATCGCTGTTCTGCTTTAGTTTCACGGTAGTAAGCTTTCCAACATTCCTAGGGACTTTGCTTAAGCAACCGTTTCGGTACCAGAACACTGCGTAGAGACAGTAAGCTCTGGTCCTGCGTGTATGCTGCGTGTCAACCTAGAAATTGGAGACTGATGGCATAAGGCTTCTTTTCCCATTATGAAAGCTCCGTTCATGCGGCCGCGAAGCTACCTGAAAAGCATTGTTGTTGCCGGGGTTTTCCTCACTGCCGGCATGGTTCTGAGAAGAAAATGAGTTTTCTCCTGAGAAACCTTGGGTTTCCAGTTCCTTGTTGGAAGCTCACCCTGCTCTGCGCTATACGTAAAGTGAAAGTCAACGTGAGCCCACGCTTCGAAGTAAGGCCCTGATTATCCTTGCAAAACGAGAGGCGTGCAGCAGCTCCATGAGGCCTTCATCGCTGTTCTGCTTTAGTTTCAAGGTAGTAAGCTTTTCAACACTCCTAGGGGCCTTGCTTCAGCACCCGTTTCAGTCAGAACACTGCGTAGAACCAGGAAGCTCTGCTCCTGCGTGTATGCTGTGTGTCAACCTAGAAATTAGAGACTGATGGCACAAGGCTAGTTTTCCCATTATGAAAGCTCTGTTGATGCGGCCCCGAAGCTACCTGAAAAGCACTGTTGTTACCGTGCTTTTACTTACAGCCGGCATGGTTTATAGAAGAAAATGAGTTTTCTCGAAAGAAACCTTGTGCTTCCAGTTCCTAGTTGGAAGCTCACCCTGCTCTGCTCTATACCAAACGTGAAAGTCAATGTGAGCACTAGCCTCGAAGTAAGGCCCTGATTGTCCTGGCAAAACGGGAGGCGTGCAGCAGCTCCATGAGGACTTCATCGCTGTTCTGCTTTAGTTTCACGGTAGTAAGCTTTCCAAGACTCCTAGGGACTTTGCTTAAGCAACCGTTTCGGTACCAGAACACTGCGTAGAGACAGTAAGCTCTGGTCCTGCGTGTATGCTGCGTGTTAACCTAGAAATTGGAGACTGATGGCATAAGGCTTCTTGTCCCATTATGAAAGCTCCGTTCATGCGGCCTCAAAGCTACCTGAAAAGCATTGTTGTGCCGGGGTTTTCCTCACTGCCGGCATGGTTCTGAGAAGAAAATGAGTTTTCTCCTAAGAAACCTTGGGTTTCCAGTTCCTTGTTGGAAGCTCACCCTGCTCTGCGCTATACCTAAAGTGAAAGTCAACGTGAGCCCAAGCTTCGAAGTAAGGCCCTGATTATCCTTGCAAAACGAGAGGCGTGCAGCAGCTCCATGAGGCCTTCATCGCTGTTCTGCTTTAGTTTCAAGGTAGTAAGCTTTTCAACACTCCTAGGGGCCTTGCTTCAGCACCCGTTTCAGTCAGAACACTGCGTAGAACCAGGAAGCTCTGCTCCTGCGTGTATGCTGCGTGTCAACCTAGAAATTAGAGACTGATGGCACAAGGCTTGTTTTCCCATTTTGAAGCTCCATTCATGCGGCCCCGAAGCTACCTGAAAAGCACTGTTGTTACCGTGCTTTTACTTACAGCCGGCATGGCACATAGAAGAAAATGAGTTTTCTCGAAAGAAACCTTGTGCTTCCAGTTCCTAGTTGGAAGCTCACCCTGCTCTGCTCTATACCAAACGTGAAAGTCAATGTGAGCACTAGCCTCGAAGTAAGGCCCTGATTATCCTGGCAAAACGGGAGGCGTGCAGCAGCTCCATGAGGCCTTCATCGCTGTTCTGCTTTAGTTTCACGGTAGTAAGCTTTCCAAGACTCCTAGGGACTTTGCTTAAGCAACCGTTTCGGTACCAGAACACTGCGTAGAACCAGGAAGCTCTGCTCCTGCGTGTATGCTGCGTGTCAACCTAGATATTAGAGACTGATGGCACAAGGCTAGTTTTCCCATTATGAAAGCTCCGTTGATGCGTCCCCGAAGCTACCTGAAAAGCACTGTTGTTACCGTGCTTTTACTTACAGCCGGCATGGTTCATAGAAGAAAATGAGTTTTCTCGAAAGAAACCTTGTGCTTCCAGTTCCTAGTTGGAAGCTCACCCGGCTCTGCTCTATACCAAACGTGAAAGTCAATGTGAGCACTAGCCTCGAAGTAAGGCCCTGATTATCCTGGCAAAACAGGAGGCGTGAAGCAGCTCCATGAGGCCTTCATCGCCGTTCTGCTTTAGTTTCACGGTAGTAAGCTTTCCAAGACTCCTAGGGACTTTGCTTAAGCAACCGTTTCGGTACCAGAACACTGCGTAGAACCAGGAAGCTCTGCTCCTGCGTGTATGCTGCGTGTCAACGTAGAAATTAGAGACTGATGGCACAAGGCTAGTTTTCCCATTATGAAAGCTCCGTTGATGCGGCCCCGAAGCTACCTGAAAAGCACTGTTGTTACCGTGCTTTTACTTACAGCCGGCATGGTTCATAGAAGAAAATGAGTTTTCTCGAAAGAAACCTTGTGCTTCCAGTTCCTAGTTGGAAGCTCACCCTGCTCTGCTCTATACCAAACGTGAAAGTCAATGTGAGCACTAGCCTCGAAGTAAGGCCCTGATTATCCTGGCAAAACGGGAGGCGTGCAGCAGCTCCATGAGGCCTTCATCGCTGTTCTGCTTTAGTTTCACGGTAGTAAGCTTTCCAACATTCCTAGGGACTTTGCTTAAGCAACCGTTTCGGTACCAGAACACTGCGTAGAGACAGTAAGCTCTGGTCCTGCGTGTATGCTCCGTGTCAACCTAGAAATTGGAGACTGATGGCATAAGGCTTCTTTTCCCATTATGAAAGCTCCGTTCATGCGGCCTCGAAGCTACCTGAAAAGCATTGTTGTTGCCGGGGTTTTCCTCACTGCCGGCATGGTTCTGAGAAGAAAATGAGTTTTCTCCTGAGAAACCTTGGGTTTCCACTTCCTAGTTGGAAGCTCACCCTGCTCTGCGCTATACCTAAAGTGAAAGTCAACGTGAGCCCAAGCTTCGAAGTAAGGCCCTGATTATCCTTGCAAAACGAGAGGCGTGCAGCAGCTCCATGAGGCCTTCATCGTTGTTCTGCTTTAGTTTCAAGATAGTAAGCTTTTCAACACTCCTAGGGGCCTTGCTTCAGCACCCGTTTCAGTACCAGAACACTGCGTAGAACCAGGAAGCTCTGCTCCTGCGTGTATGCTGCGTGTCAACCTAGAAATTAGAGACTGATGGCACAAGGCTAGTTTTCCCATTATGAAAGCTCCGTTGATGCGGCCCCGAAGCTACCTGAAAAGCACTGTTGTTACCGTGCTTTTACTTACAGCCGGTATGGTTCATAGAAGAAAATGAGTTTTCTCGAAAGAAACCTTGTGCTTCCAGTTCCTAGTTGGAAGCTCACCCGGCTCTGCTCTATACCAAACGTGAAAGTCAATGTGAGCACTAGCCTCGAAGTAAGGCCCTGATTATCCTGGCAAAACGGGAGGCGTGCAGCAGCTCCATGAGGCCTTCATCGCTGTTCTGCTTTAGTTTCACGGTAGTAAGCTTTCCAAGACTCCTAGGGACTTTGCTTAAGCAACCGTTTCGGTACCAGAACACTGCGTAGAGACAGTAAGCTCTGGTCCTGCGTGTATGCTGCGTGTCAACCTAGAAATTGGAGACTGATGGCATAAGGCTTCTTTTCCCATTATGAAAGCTCCGTTCATGCGGCCTCGAACCTACCTGAAAAGCATTGTTGTTGCCGGGGTTTTCCTCACTGCCGGCATGGTTCTGAGAAGAAAATGAGTTTTCTCCTGAGAAACCTTGGGTTTCCAGTTCCTTGTTGGAAGCTCACCCTGCTCTGCGCTATACCTAAAGTGAAAGTCAACGTGAGCCCAAGCTTCGAAGTAAGGCCCTGATTATCCTTGCAAAACGAGAGGCGTGCAGCAGCTCCATGAGGCCTTCATCGTTGTTCTGCTTTAGTTTCAAGGTAGTAAGCTTTTCAACACTCCTAGGGGCCTTGCTTCCGCACCCGTTTCTGTACCAGAACACTGCGTAGAACCAGGAAGCTCTGCTCCTGCGTGTATGCTGCGTGTCAACCTAGAAATTAGAGACTGATGGCACAAGGCTAGTTTTCCCATTATGAAAGCTCCGTTGATGCGGCCCCGAAGCTACCTGAAAAGCACTGTTGTTACCGTGCTTTTACTTACAGCCGGCATGGTTCATAGAAGAAAATGAGTTTTCTCGAAAGAAACCTTGTGCTTCCAGTTCCTAGTTGGAAGCTCACCCTGCTCTGCTCTATACCAAACGTGAAAGTCAATGTGAGCACTAGCCTCGAAGTAAGGCCCTGATTATCCTGGCAAAACGGGAGGCGTGCAGCAGCTCCATGAGGCCTTCATCGCTGTTCTGCTTTAGTTTCACGGTAGTAAGCTTTCCAACATTCCTAGGGACTTTGCTTAAGCAACCGTTTCGGTACCAGAACACTGCGTAGAGACAGTAAGCTCTGGTCCTGCGTGTATGCTGCGTGTCAACCTAGAAATTGGAGACTGATGGCATAAGGCTTCTTTTCCCATTATGAAAGCTCCGTTCATGCGGCCTCGAAGCTACCTGAAAAGCATTGTTGTTGCCGGGGTTTTCCTCACTGCCGGCATGGTTCTAAGAAGAAAATGAGTTTTCTCCTAAGAAACCTTGGGTTTCCCGTTCCTTGTTGGAAGCTCACCCTGCTCTGCGCTATACCTAAAATGAAAGTCAACGTGAGCCCAAGCTTCGAAGTAAGGCCCTGATTATCCTTGCAAAACGAGAGGCGTGCAGCAGCTCCATGAGGCGTTCATCGTTGTTCTGCTTTAGTTTCAAGGTAGTAAGCTTTTCAACACTCCTAGGGGCCTTGCTTCAGCACCCGTTTCAGTCAGAACACTGCGTAGAACCAGGAAGCTCTGCTCCTGCGTGTATGCTGCGTGTCAACCTAGAAATTAGAGACTGATGGCACAAGGCTTGTTTTCCCATTATGAAAGCTCCGTTGATGCGGCCCCGAAGCTACCTGAAAAGCACTGTTGTTACCGTGCTTTTACTTACAGCCGGCATGGCACATAGAAGAAAATGAGTTTTCTCGAAAGAAACCTTGTGCTTCCAGTTCCTAGTTGGAAGCTCACCCTGCTCTGCTCTATACCAAACGTGAAAGTCAATGTGAGCACTAGCCTCGAAGTAAGGCCCTGATTATCCTGGCAAAACGGGAGGCGTGCAGCAGCTCCATGAGGCCTTCATCGCTGTTCTGCTTTAGTTTCACGGTAGTAAGCTTTCCAAGACTCCTAGGGACTTTGCTTAAGCAACCGTTTCGGTACCAGAACACTGCGTAGAGACAGTAAGCTCTGGTCCTGCGTGTATGCTGCGTGTCAACCTAGAAATTGGAGACTGATGGCATAAGGCTTCTTTTCCCATTATGAAAGCTCCGTTCATGCGGCCTCGAAGCTACCTGAAAAGCATTGTTGTTGCCGGGGTTTTCCTCACTGCCGGCATGGTTCTGAGAAGAAAATGAGTTTTCTCCTGAGAAACCTTGGGTTTCCAGTTCCTTGTTGGAAGCTCACCCTGCTCTGCGCTATACCTAAAGTGAAAGTCAACGTGAGCCCAAGCTTCGAAGTAAGGCCCTGATTATCCTTGCAAAACGAGAGGCGTGCAGCAGCTCCATGAGGCGTTCATCGTTGTTCTGCTTTAGTTTCAAGGTAGTAAGCTTTTCAACACTCCTAGGGGCCTTGCTTCAGCACCCGTTTCAGTCAGAACACTGCGTAGAACCAGGAAGCTCTGCTCCTGCGTGTATGCTGCGTGTCAACCTAGAAATTAGAGACTGATGGCACAAGGCTTGTTTTCCCATTATGAAAGCTCCGTTGATGCGGCCCCGAAGCTACCTGAAAAGCACTGTTGTTACCGTGCTTTTACTTACAGCCGGCATGGCACATAGAAGAAAATGAGTTTTCTCGAAAGAAACCTTGTGCTTCCAGTTCCTAGTTGGAAGCTCACCCTGCTCTGCTCTATACCAAACGTGAAAGTCAATGTGAGCACTAGCCTCGAAGTAAGGCCCTGATTATCCTGGCAAAACGGGAGGCGTGCAGCAGCTCCATGAGGCCTTCATCGCTGTTCTGCTTTAGTTTCACGGTAGTAAGCTTTCCAAGACTCCTAGGGACTTTGCTTAAGCAACCGTTTCGGTACCAGAACACTGCGTAGAGACAGTAAGCTCTGGTCCTGCGTGTATGCTGCGTGTCAACCTAGAAATTGGAGACTGATGGCATAAGGCTTCTTTTCCCATTATGAAAGCTCCGTTCATGCGGCCTCGAAGCTACCTGAAAAGCATTGTTGTTGCCGGGGTTTTCCTCACTGCCGGCATGGTTCTGAGAAGAAAATGAGTTTTCTCCTGAGAAACCTTGGGTTTCCAGTTCCTTGTTGGAAGCTCACCCTGCTCTGCGCTATACCTAAAGTGAAAGTCAACGTGAGCCCAAGCTTCGAAGTAAGGCCCTGATTATCCTTGCAAAACGAGAGGCGTGCAGCAGCTCCATGAGGCCTTCATCGTTGTTCTGCTTTAGTTTCAAGGTAGTAAGCTTTTCAACATTCCTAGGGGCCTTGCTTCAGCACCCGTTTCAGTACCAGAACACTGCGTAGAACCAGGAAGCTCTGCTCCTGCGTGTATGCTGCGTGTCAACCTAGAAATTAGAGACTGATGGCACAAGGCTAGTTTTCCCATTATGAAAGCTCTGTTGATGCGGCCCCGAAGCTACCTGAAAAGCACTGTTGTTACCGTGCTTTTACTTACAGCCGGCATGGTTCATAGAAGAAAATGAGTTTTCTCGAAAGAAACCTTGTTCTTCCAGTTCCTAGTTGGAAGCTCACCCTGCTCTGCTCTATACCAAACGTGAAAGTCAATGTGAGCACTAGCCTCGAAGTAAGGCCCTGATTATCCTGGCAAAACGGGAGGCGTGCAGCAGCTCCATGAGGCCTTCATCGCTGTTCTGCTTTAGTTTCACGGTAGTAAGCTTTCCAACATTCCTAGGGACTTTGCTTAAGCAACCGTTTCGGTACCAGAACACTGCGTAGAGACAGTAAGCTCTGGTCCTGCGTGTATGCTGCGTGTCAACTTAGAAATTGGAGACTGATGGCATAAGGCTTCTTTTCCCATTATGAAAGCTCCGTTCATGCGGCCTCGAAGCTACCTGAAAAGCATTGTTGTTGCCGGGGTTTTCCTCACTGCCGGCATGGTTCTGAGAAGAAAATGAGTTTTCTCCTGAGAAACCTTGGGTTTCCAGTTCCTTGTTGGAAGTTCACCCTGCTCTGCGCTATACCTAAAGTGAAAGTCAACGTGAGCCCAAGCTTCAAAGTAAGGCCCTGATTATCCTTGCAAAACGAGAGGCGTGCAGCAGCTCCATGAGGCCTTCATCGTTTTTCTGCTTTAGTTTCAAGGTAGTAAGCTTTTCAACACTCCTAGGGGCCTTGCTTCAGCACCCGTTTCAGTACCAGAACAATGCCTAGAACCAGGAAGCTCTGGTCCTGCGTGTATGCTGCGTGTCAACTTAGAAATTAGAGACTGATGGCACAAGGCTTGTTTTCCCATTTTGAAAGCTCCAGTCATGCGGCCCCGAAGCTACCTGAAAAGCACTGTTGTTACCGTGCTTTTACTTACAGCCGGCATGGCACATAGAAGAAAATGAGTTTTCTCGAAAGAAACCTTGTGCTTCCAGTTCCTAATTGGAAGCTCACCCTGCTCTGCTCTATACCTAAAGTGAAAGTTATGGTGAGCCCAAGCTTCGAAGTAAAGCCCTGATTATCCTTGCAAAACGAGAGGCGTGCAGCAGCTCCATGAGGCCTTCATCGTTGTTCTGCTTTAGTTTCAAGGTAGTAAGCTTTTCAACACTCCTAGGGGCCTTGCTTCAGCACCCGTTTCAGTACCAGAACACTGCGTAGAACCAGGAAGCTCTGGTCCTGCGTGCATGCTGCGTGTCAACCTAGAAATTAGAGACTGATGGCACAAGGCTAGTTTTCCCATTATGAAAGCTCCGTTGATGCGGCCCCGAAGCTACCTGAAAAGCACTGTTTTTACCGTGCTTTTACTTACAGCCGGCATGGTTCATAGAAGAAAATGAGTTTTCTCGAAAGAAACCTTGTGCTTCCAGTTCCTAGTTGGAAGCTCACCCTGCTCTGCTCTATACCAAACGTGAAAGTCAATGTGAGCACTAGCCTCGAAGTAAGGCCCTGATTATCCTGGCAAAACGGGAGGCGTGCAGCAGCTCCATGAGGCCTTCATCGCTGTTCTGCTTTAGTTTCACGGTAGTAAGCTTTCCAACATTCCTAGGGACTTTGCTTAAGCAACCGTTTCGGTACCAGAACACTGCGTAGAGACAGTAAGCTCTGGTCCTGCGTGTATGCTGCGTGTCAACCTAGAAATTGGAGACTGATGGCATAAGGCTTCTTTTCCCATTATGAAAGCTCCGTTCATGCGGCCTCGAAGCTACCTGAAAAGCATTGTTGTTGCCGGGGTTTTCCTCACTGCCGGCATGGTTCTGAGAAGAAAATGAGTTTTCTCCTGAGAAACCTTGGGTTTCCAGTTCCTTGTTGGAAGCTCACCCTGCTCTGCGCTATACCTAAAGTGAAAGTCAACGTGAGCCCAAGCTTCGAAGTAAGGCCCTGATTATCCTTGCAAAACGAGAGGCGTGCAGCAGCTCCATGAGGCCTTCATCGTTATTCTGCTTTAGTTTCAAGGTAGTAAGCTTTTCAACACTCCTAGGGGGCCTTGCTTCAGCACCCGTTTCAGTACCAGAACACTGCGTAGAACCAGGAAGCTCTGCTCCTGCGTGTATGCTGCGTGTCAACCTAGAAATTAGAGACTGATGGCACAAGGCTAGTTTTCCCATTATGAAAGCTCCGTTGATGCGGCCCCGAAGCTACCTGAAAAGCACTGTTGTTACCGTGCTTTTACTTACAGCCGGTATGGTTCATAGAAGAAAATGAGTTTTCTCGAAAGAAACCTTGTGCTTCCAGTTCCTAGTTGGAAGCTCACCCTGCTCTGCTCTATACCAAACGTGAAAGTCAATGTGAGCACTAGCCTCGAAGTAAGGCCCTGATTATCCTGGCAAAACGGGAGGCGTGCAGCAGCTCCATGAGGCCTTCATCGCTGTTCTGCTTTAGTTTCACGGTAGTAAGCTTTCCAACATTCCTAGGGACTTTGCTTAAGCAACCGTTTCGGTACCAGAACACTGCGTAGAGACAATAAGCTCTGGTCCTGCGTGTATGCTGCGTGTCAACCTAGAAATTGGAGACTGATGGCATAAGGCTTCTTTTCCCATTATGAAAGCTCCGTTCATGCGGCCTCGAAGTTACCTGAAAAGCATTGTTGTTGCCGGGGTTTTCCTCACTGCCGGCATGGTTCTGAGAAGAAAATGAGTATTCTCCTAAGAAACCTTGGGTTTCCCGTTCCTTGTTGGAAGCTCACCCTGCTCTGCGCTATACCTAAAATGAAAGTCAACGTGAGCCCAAGCTTCGAAGTAAGGCCCTGATTATCCTTGCAAAACGAGAGGCGTGCAGCAGCTCCATGAGGCCTTCATCGTTGTTCTGCTTTAGTTTCAAGGTAGTAAGCTTTTCAACACTCCTAGGGGACTTGCTTCAGCACCCGTTTCAGTCAGAACACTGCGTAGAACCAGGAAGCTCTGCTCCTGCGTGTATGCTGCGTGTCAACCTAGAAATTAGAGACTGATGGCACAAGGCTTGTTTTCCCCTTTTGAAAGCTCCATTCATGCGGCCCCGAAGCTACCTGAAAAGCACTGTTGTTACCGTGCTTTTACTTACAGCCGGCATGGCACATAGAAGAAAATGAGTTTTCTCGAAAGAAACCTTGTGCTTCCAGTTCCTAGTTGGAAGCTCACCCTGCTCTGCTCTATACCAAACGTGAAAGTCAATGTGAGCACTAGCCTCGAAGTAAGGCCCTGATTATCCTGGCAAAACGGGAGGCGTGCAGCAGCTCCATGAGGCCTTCATCGCTGTTCTGCTTTAGTTTCACGGTAGTAAGCTTTCCAAGACTCCTAGGGACTTTGCTTAAGCAACCGTTTCGGTACCAGAACACTGCGTAGAGACAGTAAGCTCTGGTCCTGCGTGTATGCTGCGTGTCAACCTAGAAATTGGAGACTGATGGCATAAGGCTTCTTTTCCCATTATGAAAGCTCCGTTCATGCGGCCTCGAACCTACCTGAAAAGCATTGTTGTTGCCGGGGTTTTCCTCACTGCCGGCATGGTTCTGAGAAGAAAATGAGTTTTCTCCTGAGAAACCTTGGGTTTCCAGTTCCTTGTTGGAAGCTCACCCTGCTCTGCGCTATACCTAAAGTGAAAGTCAACGTGAGCCCAAGCTTCGAAGTAAGGCCCTGATTATCCTTGCAAAACGAGAGGCGTGCAGCAGCTCCATGAGGCCTTCATCGTTGTTCTGCTTTAGTTTCAAGGTAGTAAGCTTTTCAACACTCCTAGGGGCCTTGCTTCCGCACCCGTTTCTGTACCAGAACACTGCGTAGAACCAGGAAGCTCTGCTCCTGCGTGTATGCTGCGTGTCAACCTAGAAATTAGAGACTGATGGCACAAGGCTTGTTTTCCCATTTTGAAAGCTCCAGTCATGCGGCCCCGAAGCTACCTGAAAAGCACTGTTGTTACCGTGCTTTTACTTACAGCCGGCATGGCACATAGAAGAAAATGAGTTTTCTCGAAAGAAACCTTGTGCTTCCAGTTGCTAGTTGGAAGCTCACCCTGCTCTGCTCTATACCTAAAGTGAAAGTCATGGTGAGCCCAAGCTTCGAAGTAAGGCCCTGATTATCCTTGCAAAACGAGAGGCGTGCAGCAGCTCCATGAGGCCTTCATCGTTGTTCTGCTTTAGTTTCAAGGTAGTAAGCTTTTCAACACTCCTAGGGGAATTGCTTCAGCACCCGTTTCAGTACCAGAACACTGCGTAGAACCAGGAAGCTCTGGTCCTGCGTGTATGCTGCGTGTCAACCTAGAAATTAGAGACTGATGGCACAAGGCTAGTTTTCCCATTATGAAAGCTCCGTTGATGCAGCCCCGAAGCTACCTGAAAAGCACTGTTGTTACCGTGCTTTTACTTACAGCCGGCATGGCACATAGAAGAAAATGAGTTTTCTCGAAAGAAACCTTGTGCTTCCAGTTCCTAGTTGGAAGCTCACCCTGCTCTGCTCTATACCAAACGTGAAAGTCAATGTGAGCACTAGCCTCGAAGTAAGGCCCTGATTATCCTGGCAAAACGGGAGGCGTGCAGCAGCTCCATGAGGCCTTCATCGCTGTTCTGCTTTAGTTTCACGGTAGTAAGCTTTCCAACATTCCTAGGGACTTTGCTTAAGCAACCGTTTCGGTACCAGAACACTGCGTAGAGACAGTAAGCTCTGGTCCTGCGTGTATGCTGCGTGTCAACCTAGAAATTGGAGACTGATGGCATAAGGCTTCTTTTCCCATTATGAAAGCTCCGTTCATGCGGCCTCGAAGCTACCTGAAAAGCATTGTTGTTGCCGGGATTTTCCTCACTGCCGGCATGGTTCTGAGAAGAAAATGAGTTTTCTCCTAAAAACCTTGGGTTTCCAGTTCCTTGTTGGAAGCTCACCCTGCTCTGCGTTATACCTAAAGTGAAAGTCAACGTGAGCCCAAGCTTCGAAGTAAGGCCCTGATTATCCTTGCAAAACGAGAGGCGTGCAGCAGCTCCATGAGGCCTTCATCGTTGTTCTGCTTTAGTTTCAAGGTAGTAAGCTTTTCAACACTCCTAGGGGCCTTGCTTCAGCACCCGTTTCAGTACCAGAACACTGCCTAGAACCAGGAAGCTCTGGTCCTGCGTGTATGCTGCGTGTCAACTTAGAAATTAGAGACTGATGGCACAAAGCTTGTTTTCCCATTTTGAAAGCTCCAGTCATGCTGCCCCTAAGCTACCTGAAAAGCACTGTTGTTACCGTGCTTTTACTTACAGCCGGCATGGCACATAGAAGAAAATGAGTTTTCTCGAAAGAAACCTTGTGCTTCCAGTTCCTAATTGGAAGCTCACCCTGCTCTGCTCTATACCTAAAGTGAAAGTCATGGTGAGCCCAAGCTTCGAAGTAAAGCCCTGATTATCCTTGCAAAACGAGAGGCGTGCAGCAGCTCCATGAGGCCTTCATCGTTGTTCTGCTTTAGTTTCAAGGTAGTAAGCTTTTCAACACTCCTAGGGGACTTGCTTCAGCACCCGTTTCAGTACCAGAACACTGCGTAGAACCAGGAAGCTCTGCTCCTGCGTGTATGCTGCGTGTCAACCTAGAAATTAGAGACTGATGGCACAAGGCTAGTTTTCCCATTATGAAAGCTCCGTTGATGCGGCCCCGAAGCTACCTGAAAAGCACTGTTGTTACCGTGCTTTTACTTACAGCCGGCATGGTTCATAGAAGAAACTGAGTTTTCTCGAAAGAAACCTTGTGCTTCCAGTTCCTAGTTGGAAGCTCACCCTGCTCTGCTCTATACCAAACGTGAAAGTCAATGTGAGCACTAGCCTCGAAGTAAGGCCCTGATTATCCTGGCAAAACGGGAGGCGTGCAGCAGCTCCATGAGGCCTTCATCGCTGTTCTGCTTTAGTTTCACGGTAGTAAGCTTTCCAACATTCCTAGGGACTTTGCTTAAGCAACCGTTTCGGTACCAGAACACTGCGTAGAGACAGTAAGCTCTGGTCCTGCGTGTATGCTGCGTGTCAACCTAGAAATTGGAGACTGATGGCATAAGGCTTCTTTTCCCATTATGAAAGCTCCGTTCATGCGGCCTCGAAGCTACCTGAAAAGCATTGTTGTTGCCGGGGTTTTCCTCACTGCCGGCATGGTTCTGAGAAGAAAATGAGTTTTCTCCTGAGAAACCTTGGGTTTCCAGTTCCTTGTTGAAAGCTCACCCTGCTCTGCGCTATACCTAAAGTGAAAGTCAACGTGAGCCCAAGCTTCGAAGTAAGGCCCTGATTATCCTTGCAAAACGAGAGGCGTGCAGCAGCTCCATGAGGCCTTCATCGTTGTTCTGCTTTAGTTTCAAGGTAGTAAGCTTTTCAACACTCCTAGGGGGCCTTGCTTCAGCACCCGTTTCAGTACCAGAACACTGCGTAGAACCAGGAAGCTCTGCTCCTGCGTGTATGCTGCGTGTCAACCTAGAAATTAGAGACTGATGGCACAAGGCTAGTTTTCCCATTATGAAAGCTCCGTTGATGCGGCCCCGAAGCTACCTGAAAAGCACTGTTGTTACCGTGCTTTTACTTACAGCCGGTATGGTTCATAGAAGAAAATGAGTTTTCTCGAAAGAAACCTTGTGCTTCCAGTTCCTAGTTGGAAGCTCACCCTGCTCTGCTCTATACCAAACGTGAAAGTCAATGTGAGCACTAGCCTCGAAGTAAGGCCCTGATTATCCTGGCAAAACGGGAGGCGTGCAGCAGCTCCATGAGGCCTTCATCGCTGTTCTGCTTTAGTTTCACGGTAGTAAGCTTTCCAACATTCCTAGGGACTTTGCTTAAGCAACCGTTTCGGTACCAGAACACTGCGTAGAGACAATAAGCTCTGGTCCTGCGTGTATGCTGCGTGTCAACCTAGAAATTGGAGACTGATGGCATAAGGCTTCTTTTCCCATTATGAAAGCTCCGTTCATGCGGCCTCGAAGTTACCTGAAAAGCATTGTTGTTGCCGGGGTTTTCCTCACTGCCGGCATGGTTCTGAGAAGAAAATGAGTATTCTCCTAAGAAACCTTGGGTTTCCCGTTCCTTGTTGGAAGCTCACCCTGCTCTGCGCTATACCTAAAATGAAAGTCAACGTGAGCCCAAGTTTCGAAGTAAGGCCCTGATTATCCTTGCAAAACGAGAGGCGTGCAGCAGCTCCATGAGGCCTTCATCGTTGTTCTGCTTTAGTTTCAAGGTAGTAAGCTTTTCAACACTCCTAGGGGCCTTGCTTCAGCACCCGTTTCAGTACCAGAACACTGCGTAGAACCAGGAAGCTCTGCTCCTGCGTGTATGCTGCGTGTCAACCTAGAAATTAGAGACTGATGGCACAAGGCTTGTTTTCCCCTTTTGAAAGCTCCGTTGATGCAGCCCCGAAGCTACCTGAAAAGCACTGTTGTTACCGTGCTTTTACTTACAGCCGGCATGGCACATAGAAGAAAATGAGTTTTCTCGAAAGAAACCTTGTGCTTCCAGTTCCTAGTTGGAAGCTCACCCTGCTCTGCTCTATACCAAACGTGAAAGTCAATGTGAGCACTAGCCTCGAAGTAAGGCCCTGATTATCCTGGCAAAACGGGAGGCGTGCAGCAGCTCCATGAGGCCTGCATCGCTGTTCTGCTTTAGTTTCACAGTAGTAAGCTTTCCAAGACTCCTAGGGACTTTGCTTAAGCAACCGTTTCGGTACCAGAACACTGCGTAGAGACAGTAAGCTCTGGTCCTGCGTGTATGCTGCGTGTCAACCTAGAAATTGGAGACTGATGGCATAAGGCTTCTTTTCCCATTATGAAAGCTCCGTTCATGCGGCCTCGAAGCTACCTGAAAAGCATTGTTGTTGCCGGGGTTTTCCTCACTGCCGGCATGGTTCTGAGAAGAAAATGAGTTTTCTCCTGAGAAACCTTGGGTTTCCAGTTCCTTGTTGGAAGCTCACCCTGCACTGCGCTATACCTAAAGTGAAAGTCAACATGAGCCCAAGCTTCGAAGTAAGGCCCTGATTATCCTTGCAAAACGAGAGGCGTGCAGCAGCTCCATGAGGCCTTCATCGTTGTTCTGCTTTAGTTTCAAGGTAGTAAGCTTTTCAACACTCCTAGGGGCCTTGCTTCCGCACCCGTTTCTGTACCAGAACACTGCGTAGAACCAGGAAGCTCTGCTCCTGCGTGTATGCTGCGTGTCAACCTAGAAATTAGAGACTGATGGCACAAGGCTAGTTTTCCCATTTTGAAAGCTCCAGGCTTGCGACCCCGAAGCTACCTGAAAAGCACTGTTGTTACCGTGCTTTTACTTACAGCCGGCATGGTTCATAGAAGAAAATGAGTTTTCTCGAAAGAAACCTTGTGCTTCCAGTTCCTAGTTGGAAGCTCACCCTGCTCTGCTCTATACCAAACGTGAAAGTCAATGTGAGCACTAGCCTCGAAGTAAGGCCCTGATTATCCTGGCAAAACGGGAGGCGTGCAGCAGCTCCATGAGGCCTTCATCGCTGTTCTGCTTTAGTTTCACGGTAGTAAGCTTTCCAACATTCCTAGGGACTTTGCTTAAGCAACCGTTTCGGTACCAGAACACTGCGTAGAGACAGTAAGCTCTGGTCCTGCGTGTATGCTGCGTGTCAACGTAGAAATTGGAGACTGATGGCATAAGGCTTCTTTTCCCATTATGAAAGCTCCGTTCATGCGGCCTCGAAGCTACCTGAAAAGCATTGTTGTTGCCGGGGTTTTCCTCACTGCCGGCATGGTTCTGAGAAGAAAATGAGTTTTCTCCTAAAAACCTTGGGTTTCCAGTTCCTTGTTGGAAGCTCACCCTGCTCTGCGCTATACCTAAAGTGAAAGTCAACGTGAGCCCAAGCTTCGAAGTAAGGCCCTGATTATCCTTGCAAAACGAGAGGCGTGCAGCAGCTCCATGAGGCCTTCATCGTTGTTCTGCCTTAGTTTCAAGGTAGTAAGCTTTTCAACACTCCTAAGGGCCTTGCTTCAGCACCCGTTTCAGTACCAGAACAATGCCTAGAACCAGGAAGCTCTGGTCCTGCGTGTATGCTGCGTGTCAACTTAGAAATTAGAGACTGATGGCACAAGGCTTGTTTTCCCATTTTGAAAGCTCCAGTCATGCGGCCCCGAAGCTACCTGAAAAGCACTGTTGTTACCGTGCTTTTACTTACAGCCGGCATGGCACATAGAAGAAAATGAGTTTTCTCGAAAGAAACCTTGTGCTTCCAGTTCCTAATTGGAAGCTCACCCTGCTCTGCTCTATACCTAAAGTGAAAGTTATGGTGAGCCCAAGCTTCGAAGTAAAGCCCTGATTATCCTTGCAAAACGAGAGGCGTGCAGCAGCTCCATGAGGCCTTCATCGTTGTTCTGCTTTAGTTTCAAGGTAGTAAGCTTTTCAACACTCCTAGGGGCCTTGCTTCAGCACCCGTTTCAGTACCAGAACACTGCGTAGAACCAGGAAGCTCTGGTCCTGCGTGCATGCTGCGTGTCAACCTAGAAATTAGAGACTGATGGCACAAGGCTAGTTTTCCCATTATGAAAGCTCCGTTGATGCGGCCCCGAAGCTACCTGAAAAGCACTGTTTTTACCGTGCTTTTACTTACAGCCGGCATGGTTCATAGAAGAAAATGAGTTTTCTCGAAAGAAACCTTGTGCTTCCAGTTCCTAGTTGGAAGCTCACCCTGCTCTGCTCTATACCAAACGTGAAAGTCAATGTGAGCACTAGCCTCGAAGTAAGGCCCTGATTATCCTGGCAAAACGGGAGGCGTGCAGCAGCTCCATGAGGCCTTCATCGCTGTTCTGCTTTAGTTTCACGGTAGTAAGCTTTCCAACATTCCTAGGGACTTTGCTTAAGCAACCGTTTCGGTACCAGAACACTGCGTAGAGACAGTAAGCTCTGGTCCTGCGTGTATGCTGCGTGTCAACCTAGAAATTGGAGACTGATGGCATAAGGCTTCTTTTCCCATTATGAAAGCTCCGTTCATGCGGCCTCGAAGCTACCTGAAAAGCATTGTTGTTGCCGGGGTTTTCCTCACTGCCGGCATGGTTCTGAGAAGAAAATGAGTTTTCTCCTGAGAAACCTTGGGTTTCCAGTTCCTTGTTGGAAGCTCACCCTGCTCTGCGCTATACCTAAAGTGAAAGTCAACGTGAGCCCAAGCTTCGAAGTAAGGCCCTGATTATCCTTGCAAAACGAGAGGCGTGCAGCAGCTCCATGAGGCCTTCATCGTTATTCTGCTTTAGTTTCAAGGTAGTAAGCTTTTCAACACTCCTAGGGGGCCTTGCTTCAGCACCCGTTTCAGTACCAGAACACTGCGTAGAACCAGGAAGCTCTGCTCCTGCGTGTATGCTGCGTGTCAACCTAGAAATTAGAGACTGATGGCACAAGGCTAGTTTTCCCATTATGAAAGCTCCGTTGATGCGGCCCCGAAGCTACCTGAAAAGCACTGTTGTTACCGTGCTTTTACTTACAGCCGGTATGGTTCATAGAAGAAAATGAGTTTTCTCGAAAGAAACCTTGTGCTTCCAGTTCCTAGTTGGAAGCTCACCCTGCTCTGCTCTATACCAAACGTGAAAGTCAATGTGAGCACTAGCCTCGAAGTAAGGCCCTGATTATCCTGGCAAAACGGGAGGCGTGCAGCAGCTCCATGAGGCCTTCATCGCTGTTCTGCTTTAGTTTCACGGTAGTAAGCTTTCCAACATTCCTAGGGACTTTGCTTAAGCAACCGTTTCGGTACCAGAACACTGCGTAGAGACAATAAGCTCTGGTCCTGCGTGTATGCTGCGTGTCAACCTAGAAATTGGAGACTGATGGCATAAGGCTTCTTTTCCCATTATGAAAGCTCCGTTCATGCGGCCTCGAAGTTACCTGAAAAGCATTGTTGTTGCCGGGGTTTTCCTCACTGCCGGCATGGTTCTGAGAAGAAAATGAGTATTCTCCTAAGAAACCTTGGGTTTCCCGTTCCTTGTTGGAAGCTCACCCTGCTCTGCGCTATACCTAAAATGAAAGTCAACGTGAGCCCAAGCTTCGAAGTAAGGCCCTGATTATCCTTGCAAAACGAGAGGCGTGCAGCAGCTCCATGAGGCCTTCATCGTTGTTCTGCTTTAGTTTCAAGGTAGTAAGCTTTTCAACACTCCTAGGGGACTTGCTTCAGCACCCGTTTCAGTCAGAACACTGCGTAGAACCAGGAAGCTCTGCTCCTGCGTGTATGCTGCGTGTCAACCTAGAAATTAGAGACTGATGGCACAAGGCTTGTTTTCCCCTTTTGAAAGCTCCATTCATGCGGCCCCGAAGCTACCTGAAAAGCACTGTTGTTACCGTGCTTTTACTTACAGCCGGCATGGCACATAGAAGAAAATGAGTTTTCTCGAAAGAAACCTTGTGCTTCCAGTTCCTAGTTGGAAGCTCACCCTGCTCTGCTCTATACCAAACGTGAAAGTCAATGTGAGCACTAGCCTCGAAGTAAGGCCCTGATTATCCTGGCAAAACGGGAGGCGTGCAGCAGCTCCATGAGGCCTTCATCGCTGTTCTGCTTTAGTTTCACGGTAGTAAGCTTTCCAAGACTCCTAGGGACTTTGCTTAAGCAACCGTTTCGGTACCAGAACACTGCGTAGAGACAGTAAGCTCTGGTCCTGCGTGTATGCTGCGTGTCAACCTAGAAATTGGAGACTGATGGCATAAGGCTTCTTTTCCCATTATGAAAGCTCCGTTCATGCGGCCTCGAACCTACCTGAAAAGCATTGTTGTTGCCGGGGTTTTCCTCACTGCCGGCATGGTTCTGAGAAGAAAATGAGTTTTCTCCTGAGAAACCTTGGGTTTCCAGTTCCTTGTTGGAAGCTCACCCTGCTCTGCGCTATACCTAAAGTGAAAGTCAACGTGAGCCCAAGCTTCGAAGTAAGGCCCTGATTATCCTTGCAAAACGAGAGGCGTGCAGCAGCTCCATGAGGCCTTCATCGTTGTTCTGCTTTAGTTTCAAGGTAGTAAGCTTTTCAACACTCCTAGGGGCCTTGCTTCCGCACCCGTTTCTGTACCAGAACACTGCGTAGAACCAGGAAGCTCTGCTCCTGCGTGTATGCTGCGTGTCAACCTAGAAATTAGAGACTGATGGCACAAGGCTTGTTTTCCCATTTTGAAAGCTCCAGTCATGCGGCCCCGAAGCTACCTGAAAAGCACTGTTGTTACCGTGCTTTTACTTACAGCCGGCATGGCACATAGAAGAAAATGAGTTTTCTCGAAAGAAACCTTGTGCTTCCAGTTGCTAGTTGGAAGCTCACCCTGCTCTGCTCTATACCTAAAGTGAAAGTCATGGTGAGCCCAAGCTTCGAAGTAAGGCCCTGATTATCCTTGCAAAACGAGAGGCGTGCAGCAGCTCCATGAGGCCTTCATCGTTGTTCTGCTTTAGTTTCAAGGTAGTAAGCTTTTCAACACTCCTAGGGGAATTGCTTCAGCACCCGTTTCAGTACCAGAACACTGCGTAGAACCAGGAAGCTCTGGTCCTGCGTGTATGCTGCGTGTCAACCTAGAAATTAGAGACTGATGGCACAAGGCTAGTTTTCCCATTATGAAAGCTCCGTTGATGCAGCCCCGAAGCTACCTGAAAAGCACTGTTGTTACCGTGCTTTTACTTACAGCCGGCATGGCACATAGAAGAAAATGAGTTTTCTCGAAAGAAACCTTGTGCTTCCAGTTCCTAGTTGGAAGCTCACCCTGCTCTGCTCTATACCAAACGTGAAAGTCAATGTGAGCACTAGCCTCGAAGTAAGGCCCTGATTATCCTGGCAAAACGGGAGGCGTGCAGCAGCTCCATGAGGCCTTCATCGCTGTTCTGCTTTAGTTTCACGGTAGTAAGCTTTCCAACATTCCTAGGGACTTTGCTTAAGCAACCGTTTCGGTACCAGAACACTGCGTAGAGACAGTAAGCTCTGGTCCTGCGTGTATGCTGCGTGTCAACCTAGAAATTGGAGACTGATGGCATAAGGCTTCTTTTCCCATTATGAAAGCTCCGTTCATGCGGCCTCGAAGCTACCTGAAAAGCATTGTTGTTGCCGGGATTTTCCTCACTGCCGGCATGGTTCTGAGAAGAAAATGAGTTTTCTCCTAAAAACCTTGGGTTTCCAGTTCCTTGTTGGAAGCTCACCCTGCTCTGCGTTATACCTAAAGTGAAAGTCAACGTGAGCCCAAGCTTCGAAGTAAGGCCCTGATTATCCTTGCAAAACGAGAGGCGTGCAGCAGCTCCATGAGGCCTTCATCGTTGTTCTGCTTTAGTTTCAAGGTAGTAAGCTTTTCAACACTCCTAGGGGCCTTGCTTCAGCACCCGTTTCAGTACCAGAACACTGCCTAGAACCAGGAAGCTCTGGTCCTGCGTGTATGCTGCGTGTCAACTTAGAAATTAGAGACTGATGGCACAAAGCTTGTTTTCCCATTTTGAAAGCTCCAGTCATGCTGCCCCTAAGCTACCTGAAAAGCACTGTTGTTACCGTGCTTTTACTTACAGCCGGCATGGCACATAGAAGAAAATGAGTTTTCTCGAAAGAAACCTTGTGCTTCCAGTTCCTAATTGGAAGCTCACCCTGCTCTGCTCTATACCTAAAGTGAAAGTCATGGTGAGCCCAAGCTTCGAAGTAAAGCCCTGATTATCCTTGCAAAACGAGAGGCGTGCAGCAGCTCCATGAGGCCTTCATCGTTGTTCTGCTTTAGTTTCAAGGTAGTAAGCTTTTCAACACTCCTAGGGGACTTGCTTCAGCACCCGTTTCAGTACCAGAACACTGCGTAGAACCAGGAAGCTCTGCTCCTGCGTGTATGCTGCGTGTCAACCTAGAAATTAGAGACTGATGGCACAAGGCTAGTTTTCCCATTATGAAAGCTCCGTTGATGCGGCCCCGAAGCTACCTGAAAAGCACTGTTGTTACCGTGCTTTTACTTACAGCCGGCATGGTTCATAGAAGAAACTGAGTTTTCTCGAAAGAAACCTTGTGCTTCCAGTTCCTAGTTGGAAGCTCACCCTGCTCTGCTCTATACCAAACGTGAAAGTCAATGTGAGCACTAGCCTCGAAGTAAGGCCCTGATTATCCTGGCAAAACGGGAGGCGTGCAGCAGCTCCATGAGGCCTTCATCGCTGTTCTGCTTTAGTTTCACGGTAGTAAGCTTTCCAACATTCCTAGGGACTTTGCTTAAGCAACCGTTTCGGTACCAGAACACTGCGTAGAGACAGTAAGCTCTGGTCCTGCGTGTATGCTGCGTGTCAACCTAGAAATTGGAGACTGATGGCATAAGGCTTCTTTTCCCATTATGAAAGCTCCGTTCATGCGGCCTCGAAGCTACCTGAAAAGCATTGTTGTTGCCGGGGTTTTCCTCACTGCCGGCATGGTTCTGAGAAGAAAATGAGTTTTCTCCTGAGAAACCTTGGGTTTCCAGTTCCTTGTTGAAAGCTCACCCTGCTCTGCGCTATACCTAAAGTGAAAGTCAACGTGAGCCCAAGCTTCGAAGTAAGGCCCTGATTATCCTTGCAAAACGAGAGGCGTGCAGCAGCTCCATGAGGCCTTCATCGTTGTTCTGCTTTAGTTTCAAGGTAGTAAGCTTTTCAACACTCCTAGGGGGCCTTGCTTCAGCACCCGTTTCAGTACCAGAACACTGCGTAGAACCAGGAAGCTCTGCTCCTGCGTGTATGCTGCGTGTCAACCTAGAAATTAGAGACTGATGGCACAAGGCTAGTTTTCCCATTATGAAAGCTCCGTTGATGCGGCCCCGAAGCTACCTGAAAAGCACTGTTGTTACCGTGCTTTTACTTACAGCCGGTATGGTTCATAGAAGAAAATGAGTTTTCTCGAAAGAAACCTTGTGCTTCCAGTTCCTAGTTGGAAGCTCACCCTGCTCTGCTCTATACCAAACGTGAAAGTCAATGTGAGCACTAGCCTCGAAGTAAGGCCCTGATTATCCTGGCAAAACGGGAGGCGTGCAGCAGCTCCATGAGGCCTTCATCGCTGTTCTGCTTTAGTTTCACGGTAGTAAGCTTTCCAACATTCCTAGGGACTTTGCTTAAGCAACCGTTTCGGTACCAGAACACTGCGTAGAGACAATAAGCTCTGGTCCTGCGTGTATGCTGCGTGTCAACCTAGAAATTGGAGACTGATGGCATAAGGCTTCTTTTCCCATTATGAAAGCTCCGTTCATGCGGCCTCGAAGTTACCTGAAAAGCATTGTTGTTGCCGGGGTTTTCCTCACTGCCGGCATGGTTCTGAGAAGAAAATGAGTATTCTCCTAAGAAACCTTGGGTTTCCCGTTCCTTGTTGGAAGCTCACCCTGCTCTGCGCTATACCTAAAATGAAAGTCAACGTGAGCCCAAGTTTCGAAGTAAGGCCCTGATTATCCTTGCAAAACGAGAGGCGTGCAGCAGCTCCATGAGGCCTTCATCGTTGTTCTGCTTTAGTTTCAAGGTAGTAAGCTTTTCAACACTCCTAGGGGACTTGCTTCAGCACCCGTTTCAGTACCAGAACACTGCGTAGAACCAGGAAGCTCTGGTCCTGCGTGTATGCTGCGTGTCAACCTAGAAATTAGAGACTGATGGCACAAGGCTTGTTTTCCCCTTTTGAAAGCTCCGTTGATGCAGCCCCGAAGCTACCTGAAAAGCACTGTTGTTACCGTGCTTTTACTTACAGCCGGCATGGCACATAGAAGAAAATGAGTTTTCTCGAAAGAAACCTTGTGCTTCCAGTTCCTAGTTGGAAGCTCACCCTGCTCTGCTCTATACCAAACGTGAAAGTCAATGTGAGCACTAGCCTCGAAGTAAGGCCCTGATTATCCTGGCAAAACGGGAGGCGTGCAGCAGCTCCATGAGGCCTGCATCGCTGTTCTGCTTTAGTTTCACAGTAGTAAGCTTTCCAAGACTCCTAGGGACTTTGCTTAAGCAACCGTTTCGGTACCAGAACACTGCGTAGAGACAGTAAGCTCTGGTCCTGCGTGTATGCTGCGTGTCAACCTAGAAATTGGAGACTGATGGCATAAGGCTTCTTTTCCCATTATGAAAGCTCCGTTCATGCGGCCTCGAAGCTACCTGAAAAGCATTGTTGTTGCCGGGGTTTTCCTCACTGCCGGCATGGTTCTGAGAAGAAAATGAGTTTTCTCCTGAGAAACCTTGGGTTTCCAGTTCCTTGTTGGAAGCTCACCCTGCACTGCGCTATACCTAAAGTGAAAGTCAACATGAGCCCAAGCTTCGAAGTAAGGCCCTGATTATCCTTGCAAAACGAGAGGCGTGCAGCAGCTCCATGAGGCCTTCATCGTTGTTCTGCTTTAGTTTCAAGGTAGTAAGCTTTTCAACACTCCTAGGGGCCTTGCTTCCGCACCCGTTTCTGTACCAGAACACTGCGTAGAACCAGGAAGCTCTGCTCCTGCGTGTATGCTGCGTGTCAACCTAGAAATTAGAGACTGATGGCACAAGGCTAGTTTTCCCATTTTGAAAGCTCCAGGCTTGCGACCCCGAAGCTACCTGAAAAGCACTGTTGTTACCGTGCTTTTACTTACAGCCGGCATGGTTCATAGAAGAAAATGAGTTTTCTCGAAAGAAACCTTGTGCTTCCAGTTCCTAGTTGGAAGCTCACCCTGCTCTGCTCTATACCAAACGTGAAAGTCAATGTGAGCACTAGCCTCGAAGTAAGGCCCTGATTATCCTGGCAAAACGGGAGGCGTGCAGCAGCTCCATGAGGCCTTCATCGCTGTTCTGCTTTAGTTTCACGGTAGTAAGCTTTCCAACATTCCTAGGGACTTTGCTTAAGCAACCGTTTCGGTACCAGAACACTGCGTAGAGACAGTAAGCTCTGGTCCTGCGTGTATGCTGCGTGTCAACGTAGAAATTGGAGACTGATGGCATAAGGCTTCTTTTCCCATTATGAAAGCTCCGTTCATGCGGCCTCGAAGCTACCTGAAAAGCATTGTTGTTGCCGGGGTTTTCCTCACTGCCGGCATGGTTCTGAGAAGAAAATGAGTTTTCTCCTAAAAACCTTGGGTTTCCAGTTCCTTGTTGGAAGCTCACCCTGCTCTGCGCTATACCTAAAGTGAAAGTCAACGTGAGCCCAAGCTTCGAAG
This sequence comes from Eubalaena glacialis, assembly GCF_028564815.1. Lineage (NCBI taxonomy): Eukaryota > Metazoa > Chordata > Mammalia > Artiodactyla > Balaenidae > Eubalaena > Eubalaena glacialis. The sequence goes on along the minus strand of NC_083721.1, from coordinate 138,624,053 downwards.
TAAGGCCCTGATTATCCTTGCAAAACGAGAGGCGTGCAGCAGCTCCATGAGGCCTTCATCGTTGTTCTGCCTTAGTTTCAAGGTAGTAAGCTTTTCAACACTCCTAAGGGCCTTGCTTCAGCACCCGTTTCAGTACCAGAACACTGCGTTGAACCAGGAAGCTCTGCTCCTGCGTGTATGCTGCGTGTCAACCTAGAAATTAGAGACTGATGGCACAAGGCTAGTTTTCCCATTATGAAAGCTCCGTTGATGCGGCCCCGAAGCTACCTGAAAAGCACTGTTGTTACCGTGCTTTTACTTACAGCCGGCATGGTTCATAGAAGTAAATGAGTTTTCTCGAAAGAAACCTTGTGTTTCCAGTTCCTAGTTGGAAGCTCACCCTGCTCTGCTCTATACCAAACGTGAAAGTCAATGTGAGCACTAGCCTCGAAGTAAGGCCCTGATTATCCTGGCAAAACGGGAGGCGTGCAGCAGCTCCATGAGGCCTTCATCGCTGTTCTGCTTTAGTTTCACGGTAGTAAGCTTTCCAACATTCCTAGGGACTTTGCTTAAGCAACCGTTTCGGTACCAGAACACTGCGTAGAGACAATAAGCTCTGGTCCTGCGTGTATGCTGCGTGTCAACCTAGAAATTGGAGACTGATGGCATAAGGCTTCTTTTCCCATTATGAAAGCTCCGTTCATGCGGCCTCGAAGTTACCTGAAAAGCATTGTTGTTGCCGGGGTTTTCCTCACTGCCGGCATGGTTCTGAGAAGAAAATGAGTATTCTCCTAAGAAACCTTGGGTTTCCCGTTCCTTGTTGGAAGCTCACCCTGCTCTGCGCTATACCTAAAATGAAAGTCAACGTGAGCCCAAGCTTCGAAGTAAGGCCCTGATTATCCTTGCAAAACGAGAGGCGTGCAGCAGCTCCATGAGGCCTTCATCGTTGTTCTGCTTTAGTTTCAAGGTAGTAAGCTTTTCAACACTCCTAGGGGCCTTGCTTCCGCACCCGTTTCTGTACCAGAACACTGCGTAGAACCAGGAAGCTCTGCTCCTGCGTGTATGCTGCGTGTCAACCTAGAAATTAGAGACTGATGGCACAAGGCTAGTTTTCCCATTTTGAAAGCTCCAGGCTTGCGACCCCGAAGCTACCTGAAAAGCACTGTTGTTACCGTGCTTTTACTTACAGCCGGCATGGTTCATAGAAGAAAATGAGTTTTCTCGAAAGAAACCTTGTGCTTCCAGTTCCTAGTTGGAAGCTCACCCTGCTCTGCTCTATACCAAACGTGAAAGTCAATGTGAGCACTAGCCTCGAAGTAAGGCCCTGATTATCCTGGCAAAACGGGAGGCGTGCAGCAGCTCCATGAGGCCTTCATCGCTGTTCTGCTTTAGTTTCACGGTAGTAAGCTTTCCAACATTCCTAGGGACTTTGCTTAAGCAACCGTTTCGGTACCAGAACACTGCGTAGAGACAGTAAGCTCTGGTCCTGCGTGTATGCTGCGTGTCAACGTAGAAATTGGAGACTGATGGCATAAGGCTTCTTTTCCCATTATGAAAGCTCCGTTCATGCGGCCTCGAAGCTACCTGAAAAGCATTGTTGTTGCCGGGGTTTTCCTCACTGCCGGCATGGTTCTGAGAAGAAAATGAGTTTTCTCCTAAAAACCTTGGGTTTCCAGTTCCTTGTTGGAAGCTCACCCTGCTCTGCGCTATACCTAAAGTGAAAGTCAACGTGAGCCCAAGCTTCGAAGTAAGGCCCTGATTATCCTTGCAAAACGAGAGGCGTGCAGCAGCTCCATGAGGCCTTCATCGTTGTTCTGCCTTAGTTTCAAGGTAGTAAGCTTTTCAACACTCCTAAGGGCCTTGCTTCAGCACCCGTTTCAGTACCAGAACACTGCGTTGAACCAGGAAGCTCTGCTCCTGCGTGTATGCTGCGTGTCAACCTAGAAATTAGAGACTGATGGCACAAGGCTAGTTTTCCCATTATGAAAGCTCCGTTGATGCGGCCCCGAAGCTACCTGAAAAGCACTGTTGTTACCGTGCTTTTACTTACAGCCGGCATGGTTCATAGAAGTAAATGAGTTTTCTCGAAAGAAACCTTGTGTTTCCAGTTCCTAGTTGGAAGCTCACCCTGCTCTGCTCTATACCAAACGTGAAAGTCAATGTGAGCACTAGCCTCGAAGTAAGGCCCTGATTATCCTGGCAAAACGGGAGGCGTGCAGCAGCTCCATGAGGCCTTCATCGCTGTTCTGCTTTAGTTTCACGGTAGTAAGCTTTCCAACATTCCTAGGGACTTTGCTTAAGCAACCGTTTCGGTACCAGAACACTGCGTAGAGACAATAAGCTCTGGTCCTGCGTGTATGCTGCGTGTCAACCTAGAAATTGGAGACTGATGGCATAAGGCTTCTTTTCCCATTATGAAAGCTCCGTTCATGCGGCCTCGAAGTTACCTGAAAAGCATTGTTGTTGCCGGGGTTTTCCTCACTGCCGGCATGGTTCTGAGAAGAAAATGAGTATTCTCCTAAGAAACCTTGGGTTTCCCGTTCCTTGTTGGAAGCTCACCCTGCTCTGCGCTATACCTAAAATGAAAGTCAACGTGAGCCCAAGCTTCGAAGTAAGGCCCTGATTATCCTTGCAAAACGAGAGGCGTGCAGCAGCTCCATGAGGCCTTCATCGTTGTTCTGCTTTAGTTTCAAGGTAGTAAGCTTTTCAACACTCCTAGGGGACTTGCTTCAGCACCCGTTTCAGTCAGAACACTGCGTAGAACCAGGAAGCTCTGCTCCTGCGTGTATGCTGCGTGTCAACCTAGAAATTAGAGACTGATGGCACAAGGCTTGTTTTCCCCATTTGAAAGCTCCATTCATGCGGCCCCGAAGCTACCTGAAAAGCACTGTTGTTACCGTGCTTTTACTTACAGCCGGCATGGCACATAGAAGAAAATGAGTTTTCTCGAAAGAAACCTTGTGCTTCCAGTTCCTAGTTGGAAGCTCACCCTGCTCTGCTCTATACCAAACGTGAAAGTCAATGTGAGCACTAGCCTCGAAGTAAGGCCCTGATTATCCTGGCAAAACGGGAGGCGTGCAGCAGCTCCATGAGGCCTTCATCGCTGTTCTGCTTTAGTTTCACGGTAGTAAGCTTTCCAAGACTCCTAGGGACTTTGCTTAAGCAACCGTTTCGGTACCAGAACACTGCGTAGAGACAGTAAGCTCTGGTCCTGCGTGTATGCTGCGTGTCAACCTAGAAATTGGAGACTGATGGCATAAGGCTTCTTTTCCCATTATGAAAGCTCCGTTCATGCGGCCTCGAACCTACCTGAAAAGCATTGTTGTTGCCGGGGTTTTCCTCACTGCCGGCATGGTTCTGAGAAGAAAATGAGTTTTCTCCTGAGAAACCTTGGGTTTCCAGTTCCTTGTTGGAAGCTCACCCTGCTCTGCGCTATACCTAAAGTGAAAGTCAACGTGAGCCCAAGCTTCGAAGTAAGGCCCTGATTATCCTTGCAAAACGAGAGGCGTGCTGCAGCTCCATGAGGCCTTCATCGTTGTTCTGCTTTAGTTTCAAGGTAGTAAGCTTTTCAACACTCCTAGGGGCCTTGCTTCCGCACCCGTTTCTGTACCAGAACACTGCGTAGAACCAGGAAGCTCTGCTCCTGCGTGTATGCTGCGTGTCAACCTAGAAATTAGAGACTGATGGCACAAGGCTTGTTTTCCCATTTTGAAAGCTCCAGTCATGCGGCCCCGAAGCTACCTGAAAAGCACTGTTGTTACCGTGCTTTTACTTACAGCCGGCATGGCACATAGAAGAAAATGAGTTTTCTCGAAAGAAACCTTGTGCTTCCAGTTGCTAGTTGGAAGCTCACCCTGCTCTGCTCTATACCTAAAGTGAAAGTCATGGTGAGCCCAAGCTTCGAAGTAAGGCCCTGATTATCCTTGCAAAACGAGAGGCGTGCAGCAGCTCCATGAGGCCTTCATCGTTGTTCTGCTTTAGTGTCAAGGTAGTAAGCTTTTCAACACTCCTAGGGGAATTGCTTCAGCACCCGTTTCAGTACCAGAACACTGCGTAGAACCAGGAAGCTCTGGTCCTGCGTGTATGCTGCGTGTCAACCTAGAAATTAGAGACTGATGGCACAAGGCTAGTTTTCCCATTATGAAAGCTCCGTTGATGCAGCCCCGAAGCTACCTGAAAAGCACTGTTGTTACCGTGCTTTTACTTACAGCCGGCATGGCACATAGAAGAAAATGAGTTTTCTCGAAAGAAACCTTGTGCTTCCAGTTCCTAGTTGGAAGCTCACCCTGCTCTGCTCTATACCAAACGTGAAAGTCAATGTGAGCACTAGCCTTGAAGTAAGGCCCTGATTATCCTGGCAAAACGGGAGGCGTGCAGCAGCTCCATGAGGCCTTCATCGCTGTTCTGCTTTAGTTTCACAGTAGTAAGCTTTCCAAGACTCCTAGGGACTTTGCTTAAGCAACCGTTTCGGTACCAGAACACTGCGTAGAGACAGTAAGCTCTGGTCCTGCGTGTATGCTGCGTGTCAACCTAGAAATTGGAGACTGATGGCATAAGGCTTCTTTTCCCATTATGAAAGCTCCGTTCATGCGGCCTCGAAGCTACCTGAAAAGCATTGTTGTTGCCGGGGTTTTCCTCACTGCCGGCATGGTTCTGAGAAGAAAATGAGTTTTCTCCTGAGAAATCTTGGGTTTCCAGTTCCTTGTTGGAAGCTCACCCTGCACTGCGCTATACCTAAAGTGAAAGTCAACATGAGCCCAAGCTTCGAAGTAAGGCCCTGATTATCCTTGCAAAACGAGAGGCGTGCAGCAGCTCCATGAGGCCTTCATCGTTGTTCTGCTTTAGTTTCAAGGTAGTAAGCTTTTCAACACTCCTAGGGGCCTTGCTTCCGCACCCGTTTCTGTACCAGAACACTGCGTAGAACCAGGAAGCTCTGCTCCTGCGTGTATGCTGCGTGTCAACCTAGAAATTAGAGACTGATGGCACAAGGCTTGTTTTCCCATTTTGAAAGCTCCAGTCATGCGGCCCCGAAGCTACCTGAAAAGCACTGTTGTTACCGTGCTTTTACTTACAGCCGGCATGGCACATAGAAGAAAATGAGTTTTCTCGAAAGAAACCTTGTGCTTCCAGTTGCTAGTTGGAAGCTCACCCTGCTCTGCTCTATACCTAAAGTGAAAGTCATGGTGAGCCCAAGCTTCGAAGTAAGGCCCTGATTATCCTTGCAACACGAGAGGCGTGCAGCAGCTCCATGAGGCCTTCATCGTTGTTCTGTTTTAGTTTCAAGGTAGTAAGCTTTTCAACACTCCTAGGGGAATTGCTTCAGCACCCGTTTCAGTACCAGAACACTGCGTAGAACCAGGAAGCTCTGCTCCTGCGTGTATGCTGCGTGTCAACCTAGAAATTAGAGACTGATGGCACAAGGCTAGTTTTCCCATTATGAAAGCTCCGTTGATGCAGCCCCGAAGCTACCTGAAAAGCACTGTTGTTACCGTGCTTTTACTTACAGCCGGCATGGTTCATAGAAGAAAATGAGTTTTCTCGAAAGAAACCTTGTGCTTCCAGTTCCTAGTTGGAAGCTCACCCTGCTCTGCTCTATACCAAACGTGAAAGTCAATGTGAGCACTAGCCTCGAAGTAAGGCCCTGATTATCCTGGCAAAACGGGAGGCGTGCAGCAGCTCCATGAGGCCTTCATCGCTGTTCTGCTTTAGTTTCACGGTAGTAAGCTTTCCAACATTCCTAGGGACTTTGCTTAAGCAACCGTTTCGGTACCAGAACACTGCGTAGAGACAGTAAGCTCTGGTCCTGCGTGTATGCTGCGTGTCAACCTAGAAATTGGAGACTGATGGCATAAGGCTTCTTTTCCCATTATGAAAGCTCCGTTCATGCGGCCTCGAAGCTACCTGAAAAGCATTGTTGTTGCCGGGATTTTCCTCACTGCCGGCATGGTTCTGAGAAGAAAATGAGTTTTCTCCTAAAAACCTTGGGTTTCCAGTTCCTTGTTGGAAGCTCACCCTGCTCTGCGTTATACCTAAAGTGAAAGTCAACGTGAGCCCAAGCTTCGAAGTAAGGCCCTGATTATCCTTGCAAAACGAGAGGCGTGCAGCAGCTCCATGAGGCCTTCATCGTTGTTCTGCTTTAGTTTCAAGGTAGTAAGCTTTTCAACACTCCTAGGGGCCTTGCTTCAGCACCCGTTTCAGTACCAGAACACTGCCTAGAACCAGGAAGCTCTGGTCCTGCGTGTATGCTGCGTGTCAACTTAGAAATTAGAGACTGATGGCACAAAGCTTGTTTTCCCATTTTGAAAGCTCCAGTCATGCTGCCCCGAAGCTACCTGAAAAGCACTGTTGTTACCGTGCTTTTACTTACAGCCGGCATGGCACATAGAAGAAAATGAGTTTTCTCGAAAGAAACCTTGTGCTTCCAGTTGCTAGTTGGAAGCTCACCCTGCTCTGCTCTATACCTAAAGTGAAAGTCATGGTGAGCCCAAGCTTTGAAGTAAGGCCCTGATTATCCTTGCAAAACGAGAGGCGTGCAGCAGCTCCATGAGGCCTTCATCGTTGTTCTGCTTTAGTTTCAAGGTAGTAAGCTTTTCAACACTCCTAGGGGCCTTGCTTCCGCACCCGTTTCTGTACCAGAACACTGCGTAGAACCAGGAAGCTCTGCTCCTGCGTGTATGCTGCGTGTCAACCTAGAAATTAGAGACTGATGGCACAAGGCTTGTTTTCCCATTTTGAAAGCTTCAGTCATGCGGCCCCGAAGCTACCTGAAAAGCACTGTTGTTACCGTGCTTTTACTTACAGCCGGCATGGTTCATAGAAGAAAATGAGTTTTCTCGAAAGAAACCTTGTGCTTCCAGTTCCTAGTTGGAAGCTCACCCTGCTCTGCTCTATACCAAACGTGAAAGTCAATGTGAGCACTAGCCTCGAAGTAAGGCCCTGATTATCCTGGCAAAACGGGAGGCGTGCAGCAGCTCCATGAGGCCTTCATCGCTGTTCTGCTTTAGTTTCACGGTAGTAAGCTTTCCAACATTCCTAGGGACTTTGCTTAAGCAACCGTTTCGGTACCAGAACACTGCGTAGAGACAGTAAGCTCTGGTCCTGCGTGTATGCTGCGTGTCAACTTAGAAATTGGAGACTGATGGCATAAGGCTTCTTTTCCCATTATGAAAGCTCCGTTCATGCGGCCTCGAAGCTACCTGAAAAGCATTGTTGTTGCCGGGGTTTTCCTCACTGCCGGCATGGTTCTGAGAAGAAAATGAGTTTTCTCCTACAAAACCTTGGGTTTCCAGTTCCTTGTTGGAAGTTCACCCTGCTCTGCGCTATACCTAAAGTGAAAGTCAACGTGAGCCCAAGCTTCAAAGTAAGGCCCTGATTATCCTTGCAAAACGAGAGGCGTGCAGCAGCTCCATGAGGCCTTCATCGTTGTTCTGCTTTAGTTTCAAGGTAGTAAGCTTTTCAACACTCCTAGGGGCCTTGCTTCAGCACCCGTTTCAGTACCAGAACAATGCCTAGAACCAGGAAGCTCTGGTCCTGAGTGTATGCTGCGTGTCAACTTAGAAATTAGAGACTGATGGCACAAGGCTTGTTTTCCCATTTTGAAAGCTCCAGTCATGCGGCCCCGAAGCTACCTGAAAAGCACTGTTGTTACCGTGCTTTTACTTACAGCCGGCATGGCACATAGAAGAAAATGAGTTTTCTCGAAAGAAACCTTGTGCTTCCAGTTGCTAGTTGGAAGCTCACCCTGCTCTGCTCTATACCTAAAGTGAAAGTCATGGTGAGCCCAAGCTTCGAAGTAAGGCCCTGATTATCCTTGCAAAACGAGAGGCGTGCAGCAGCTCCATGAGGCCTTCATCGTTGTTCTGCTTTAGTTTCAAGGTAGTAAGCTTTTCAACACTCCTAGGGGCCTTGCTTCCGCACCCGTTTCTGTACCAGAACACTGCGTAGAACCAGGAAGCTCTGCTCCTGCGTGTATGCTGCGTGTCAACCTAGAAATTAGAGACTGATGGCACAAGGCTTGTTTTCCCATTTTGAAAGCTCCAGTCATGCGGCCCCGAAGCTACCTGAAAAGCACTGTTGTTACCGTGCTTTTACTTACAGCCGGCATGGTTCATAGAAGAAAATGAGTTTTCTCGAAAGAAACCCTGTGCTTCCAGTTCCTAGTTGGAAGCTCACCCTGCTCTGCTCTATACCAAACGTGAAAGTCAATGTGAGCACTAGCCTCGAAGTAAGGCCCTGATTATCCTGGCAAAACGGGAGGCGTGCAGCAGCTCCATGAGGCCTTCATCGCTGTTCTGCTTTAGTTTCACGGTAGTAAGCTTTCCAACATTCCTAGGGACTTTGCTTAAGCAACCGTTTCGGTACCAGAACACTGCGTAGAGACAGTAAGCTCTGGTCCTGCGTGTATGCTGCGTGTCAACTTAGAAATTGGAGACTGATGGCATAAGGCTTCTTTTCCCATTATGAAAGCTCCGTTCATGCGGCCTCGAAGCTACCTGAAAAGCATTGTTGTTGCCGGGGTTTTCCTCACTGCCGGCATGGTTCTGAGAAGAAAATGAGTTTTCTCCTACAAAACCTTGGGTTTCCAGTTCCTTGTTGGAAGTTCACCCTGCTCTGCGCTATACCTAAAGTGAAAGTCAACGTGAGCCCAAGCTTCAAAGTAAGGCCCTGATTATCCTTGCAAAACGAGAGGCGTGCAGCAGCTCCATGAGGCCTTCATCGTTGTTCTGCTTTAGTTTCAAGGTAGTAAGCTTTTCAACACTCCTAGGGGCCTTGCTTCAGCACCCGTTTCAGTACCAGAACAATGCCTAGAACCAGGAAGCTCTGGTCCTGAGTGTATGCTGCGTGTCAACTTAGAAATTAGAGACTGATGGCACAAGGCTTGTTTTCCCATTTTGAAAGCTCCAGTCATGCGGCCCCGAAGCTACCTGAAAAGCACTGTTGTTACCGTGCTTTTACTTACAGCCGGCATGGCACATAGAAGAAAATGAGTTTTCTCGAAAGAAACCTTGTGCTTCCAGTTCCTAATTGGAAGCTCACCCTGCTCTGCTCTATACCTAAAGTGAAAGTCATGGTGAGCCCAAGCTTCGAAGTAAAGCCCTGATTATCCTTGCAAAACGAGAGGCGTGCAGCAGCTCCATGAGGCCTTCATCGTTGTTCTGCTTTAGTTTCAAGGTAGTAAGCTTTTCAACACTCCTAGGGGCCTTGCTTCAGCACCCGTTTCAGTACCAGAACACTGCGTAGAACCAGGAAGCTCTGGTCCTGCGTGTATGCTGCGTGTCAACCTAGAAATTAGAGACTGATGGCACAAGGCTAGTTTTCCCATTATGAAAGCTCCGTTGATGCGGCCCCGAAGCTACCTGAAAAGCACTGTTGTTACCGTGCTTTTACTTACAGCCGGTATGGTTCATAGAAGAAACTGAGTTTTCTCGAAAGAAACCTTGTGCTTCCAGTTCCTAGTTGGAAGCTCACCCTGCTCTGCTCTATACCAAACGTGAAAGTCAATGTGAGCACTAGCCTCGAAGTAAGGCCCTGATTATCCTGGCAAAACGGGAGGCGTGCAGCAGCTCCATGAGGCCTTCATCGCTGTTCTGCTTTAGTTTCACGGTAGTAAGCTTTCCAACATTCCTAGGGACTTTGCTTAAGCAACCGTTTCGGTACCAGAACACTGCGTAGAGACAGTAAGCTCTGGTCCTGCGTGTATGCTGCGTGTCAACCTAGAAATTGGAGACTGATGGCATAAGGCTTCTTTTCCCATTATGAAAGCTCCGTTCATGCGGCCTCGAAGCTACCTGAAAAGCATTGTTGTTGCCGGGGTTTTCCTCACTGCCGGCATGGTTCTGAGAAGAAAATGAGTTTTCTCCTGAGAAACCTTGGGTTTCCAGTTCCTTGTTGGAAGCTCACCCTGCTCTGCGCTATACCTAAAGTGAAAGTCAACGTGAGCCCAAGCTTCGAAGTAAGGCCCTGATTATCCTTGCAAAACGAGAGGCGTGCAGCAGCTCCATGAGGCCTACATCGTTGTTCTGCTTTAGTTTCAAGGTAGTAAGCTTTTCAACACTCCTAGGGGGCCTTGCTTCAGCACCAGTTTCAGTACCAGAACACTGCGTAGAACCAGGAAGCTCTGCTCCTGCGTGTATGCTGCGTGTCAACCTAGAAATTAGAGAGTGATGGCACAAGGCTAGTTTTCCCATTATGAAAGCTCCGTTGATGCGGCCCCGAAGCTACCTGAAAAGCACTGTTGTTACCGTGCTTTTACTTACAGCCGGTATGGTTCATAGAAGAAAATGAGTTTTCTCGAAAGAAACCTTGTGCTTCCAGTTCCTAGTTGGAAGCTCACCCTGCTCTGCTCTATACCAAACGTGAAAGTCAATGTGAGCACTAGCCTCGAAGTAAGGCCCTGATTATCCTGGCAAAACGGGAGGCGTGCAGCAGCTCCATGAGGCCTTCATCGCTGTTCTGCTTTAGTTTCACGGTAGTAAGCTTTCCAACATTCCTAGGGACTTTGCTTAAGCAACCGTTTCGGTACCAGAACACTGCGTAGAGACAATAAGCTCTGGTCCTGCGTGTATGCTGCGTGTCAACCTAGAAATTGGAGACTGATGGCATAAGGCTTCTTTTCCCATTATGAAAGCTCCGTTCATGCGGCCTCGAAGTTACCTGAAAAGCATTGTTGTTGCCGGGGTTTTCCTCACTGCCGGCATGGTTCTGAGAAGAAAATGAGTATTCTCCTAAGAAACCTTGGGTTTCCCGTTCCTTGTTGGAAGCTCACCCTGCTCTGCGCTATACCTAAAATGAAAGTCAACGTGAGCCCAAGCTTCGAAGTAAGGCCCTGATTATCCTTGCAAAACGAGAGGCGTGCAGCAGCTCCATGAGGCCTTCATCGTTGTTCTGCTTTAGTTTCAAGGTAGTAAGCTTTTCAACACTCCTAGGGGCCTTGCTTCAGCACCCGTTTCAGTACCAGAACACTGCGTAGAACCAGGAAGCTCTGGTCCTGCGTGTATGCTGCGTGTCAACCTAGAAATTAGAGACTGATGGCACAAGGCTAGTTTTCCCATTATGAAAGCTCCGTTGATGCGGCCCCGAAGCTACCTGAAAAGCACTGTTGTTACCGTGCTTTTACTTACAGCCGGTATGGTTCATAGAAGAAACTGAGTTTTCTCGAAAGAAACCTTGTGCTTCCAGTTCCTAGTTGGAAGCTCACCCTGCTCTGCTCTATACCAAACGTGAAAGTCAATGTGAGCACTAGCCTCGAAGTAAGGCCCTGATTATCCTGGCAAAACGGGAGGCGTGCAGCAGCTCCATGAGGCCTTCATCGCTGTTCTGCTTTAGTTTCACGGTAGTAAGCTTTCCAACATTCCTAGGGACTTTGCTTAAGCAACCGTTTCGGTACCAGAACACTGCGTAGAGACAGTAAGCTCTGGTCCTGCGTGTATGCTGCGTGTCAACCTAGAAATTGGAGACTGATGGCATAAGGCTTCTTTTCCCATTATGAAAGCTCCGTTCATGCGGCCTCGAAGCTACCTGAAAAGCATTGTTGTTGCCGGGGTTTTCCTCACTGCCGGCATGGTTCTGAGAAGAAAATGAGTTTTCTCCTGAGAAACCTTGGGTTTCCAGTTCCTTGTTGGAAGCTCACCCTGCTCTGCGCTATACCTAAAGTGAAAGTCAACGTGAGCCCAAGCTTCGAAGTAAGGCCCTGATTATCCTTGCAAAACGAGAGGCGTGCAGCAGCTCCATGAGGCCTACATCGTTGTTCTGCTTTAGTTTCAAGGTAGTAAGCTTTTCAACACTCCTAGGGGGCCTTGCTTCAGCACCAGTTTCAGTACCAGAACACTGCGTAGAACCAGGAAGCTCTGCTCCTGCGTGTATGCTGCGTGTCAACCTAGAAATTAGAGAGTGATGGCACAAGGCTAGTTTTCCCATTATGAAAGCTCCGTTGATGCGGCCCCGAAGCTACCTGAAAAGCACTGTTGTTACCGTGCTTTTACTTACAGCCGGTATGGTTCATAGAAGAAAATGAGTTTTCTCGAAAGAAACCTTGTGCTTCCAGTTCCTAGTTGGAAGCTCACCCTGCTCTGCTCTATACCAAACGTGAAAGTCAATGTGAGCACTAGCCTCGAAGTAAGGCCCTGATTATCCTGGCAAAACGGGAGGCGTGCAGCAGCTCCATGAGGCCTTCATCGCTGTTCTGCTTTAGTTTCACGGTAGTAAGCTTTCCAACATTCCTAGGGACTTTGCTTAAGCAACCGTTTCGGTACCAGAACACTGCGTAGAGACAATAAGCTCTGGTCCTGCGTGTATGCTGCGTGTCAACCTAGAAATTGGAGACTGATGGCATAAGGCTTCTTTTCCCATTATGAAAGCTCCGTTCATGCGGCCTCGAAGTTACCTGAAAAGCATTGTTGTTGCCGGGGTTTTCCTCACTGCCGGCATGGTTCTGAGAAGAAAATGAGTATTCTCCTAAGAAACCTTGGGTTTCCCGTTCCTTGTTGGAAGCTCACCCTGCTCTGCGCTATACCTAAAATGAAAGTCAACGTGAGCCCAAGCTTCGAAGTAAGGCCCTGATTATCCTTGCAAAACGAGAGGCGTGCAGCAGCTCCATGAGGCCTTCATCGTTGTTCTGCTTTAGTTTCAAGGTAGTAAGCTTTTCAACACTCCTAGGGGACTTGCTTCAGCACCCGTTTCAGTACCAGAACACTGCGTAGAACCAGGAAGCTCTGGTCCTGCGTGTATGCTGCGTGTCAACCTAGAAATTAGAGACTGATGGCACAAGGCTTGTTTTCCCCTTTTGAAAGCTCCGTTGATGCAGCCCCGAAGCTACCTGAAAAGCACTGTTGTTACCGTGCTTTTACTTACAGCCGGCATGGCACATAGAAGAAAATGAGTTTTCTCGAAAGAAACCTTGTGCTTCCAGTTCCTAGTTGGAAGCTCACCCTGCTCTGCTCTATACCAAACGTGAAAGTCAATGTGAGCACTAGCCTCGAAGTAAGGCCCTGATTATCCTGGCAAAACGGGAGGCGTGCAGCAGCTCCATGAGGCCTTCATCGCTGTTCTGCTTTAGTTTCACAGTAGTAAGCTTTCGAAGACTCCTAGGGACTTTGCTTAAGCAACCGTTTCGGTACCAGAACACTGCGTAGAGACAGTAAGCTCTGGTCCTGCGTGTATGCTGCGTGTCAACCTAGAAATTGGAGACTGATGGCATAAGGCTTCTTTTCCCATTATGAAAGCTCCGTTCATGCGGCCTCGAAGCTACCTGAAAAGCATTGTTGTTGCCGGGG